>NC_092639.1:21848982-22171048 GCF_039555335.1 Amphiura filiformis | reverse complement strand
CCGTGTTAGGGTGTCCCTTATTGGGTTTACGGACTACTCCTCGGACTATCGACCTGTAACCATTCGTTTTTACAGCATGCAGGCCACTTATTTGCTCATACCATCTAAAGAAAACATCTTTTTACCTAAAATATTACTGGGGTTATGAAAAAAAATCATCTTTTTACTAATTGTACAGATACCAAAGTGTCGATGGACTGCCAATCGGATTACCCACCCCACCACATTGGGCTATTCCAGTTGAAATCCATATACCCCTTATGGAAGACATGCCCTTAACCTTCAACATGTCTTCCATAGGGGGTATGGATTTCAACTGGAATAGCCTATATCATATTTGGTTATGAACACGGAATACTAATAATAATGCATTATTAATTAAATAAGTATGTCAATTAACCACTATTTTTCGCAATTAATTATTTTAATAATAATTGTTAATTAAAATTACTCTAACAACCAAACTCGTTTCCGGAATGGGTAATGATATTTAATCAATTCAGAAAATTATTTATTCATTTACTGATTAATGATAGGCGCCTATGTAATTCTACATTTCCAGTATCCAATTTACAAACATCAGTACAAAATATTTATTCATACACTCATCTTTTATTTCCATAACAACATTATGCATAAAAGCAACATCACATTAGGAAACGAATTTGGAGAAAACCTTCTGTTAATAAAATACTATGCTAAGCCACCAGCCTGGGTGGCTCACGCTCCAGTAATACATCAAAGAATGTCTTCCAATTCATGAAAACAAATAGATAATCAGCTTTTCGGATTAAAAGCTTAGAGGGAAGGTCTTGCTGCTCAGCGAGTGTTTGTAATTATCAGAAGGTTTTCTCCAAATTCATTCTCTAATGAGCCACGTTAAAAATCAAAAGTACATAAGACATTAAAAATATTTATCATATTTATGGAGGAAAATGCTGAGTTGTCAAGCAGTTCCCTGAAAATATGAGTAGGCCTATTATAGACAGTGGTGAAGCCAGGACGAACCGGTTGGGGGCAAACTGAGCTCCACACAAATTTTCAGGGATGAAAATGGCGACGGTAATGGAGTGTCAAAAAATGACTAAAACTGGGACTACAAATTGACAAATGCGGACAAAATTTGGCTTTGCCCCCTCCTCACACTAAATGGCTGCTAAATTAAGACAACTGTAGTAAATGGTGACAAATATCAAAAAAGTACTGTACTGTATAGCAAATAATTAATTAATTAACACATGGTAGGCCCTATATAGGTAGGCTTACCGCTTATATGATGTGATTAAGGTGGTATTTGAGGCATTATGGAAGTGCTCTAAAGCATGTTTTAAACAGATTAATTAAGTAGAGCAAAGCACACTAGTCAATAGGCCTATGCCTTTTGTTTGAAGCAAATCGGACATAAGGTTTTCAAAATATATCAATTTATATTTTCTTTGTATCTTATTGTTTTATCAATAATCAATAAAGTTAATGAACTAAAATGACTGCTCATTAATATGTAATTTTTGCCAATATTTTGCTAAAACTCCATGCTAGTAATATTCAGGGTAGGCCTACTTTGATCATTGCATATACTTTTGCCTTGGAACTTGGTCAGTGTTTCTAATAGGCCTATATTCTAATGTCCCAGCAAACACAAAACGTTTTCGACATCATTCGCAAAAGGTTATAAAAGGTTGTCAGAAAACGTTTAAATGTCGGGTTATATAAAGGGTATATTAAGGGTATAAAACGTTTTCATAACATTAAAAATCATTTTTTGATAATCTACTGCTCAGCAAACAATAAATGTTTTAGAGAAAACATTTAAATGTCGGGTTATATAAAGGGTATAAAACGTTTTAATAACATTTCAAAAACATTTTTGAAAACTTGATACAAAACATTCTAAACAGAATGTTATTTTGGGGTTGAAAAAATATTTTGCGAAAAATGTTTGCCCAAAATATTTGCAATAACGTTTTAAAAACGTTTTCATAACCTTTATATAACCCGACATTTAAATGTTATTAAAACGTTTTGAAAAGAACATTTTAAGAACATTTCTTTGTTTGCTGAGTGCAAATATTTTAACATAATGTTATTTAAGTGTTGACAAAATATTTGGCAAAAAATGTTTGCAAAAATAGTTTACAATAACATTTTTGAAAACATTTTAAAAATATTGTTGTAGTGTGTTTTCATACAAAACGTTTTAAAACGTTTTCATGACCTTTATATAACCCGACATTTTAATGTTATTAAAACGTTTTTATGTAAACCAAAAGCCAAAATATAACTTATTAAAAACGTTTTTAAAACGTTTTTGTGTTTGCTGGGGTATTATATAGTGAAGCCGCCCACTAATTTGCATATTTTGACTAAATAATTAGCATTTATCTCATTAATTATGTAAATATGCAAGGGCAGCTTACAACACAATACACAGAACATAATTTATTACAAACACTTTGACCAAGTTTCAAGGCAAAAATATGAAAATAAAAGTACCCTGAACATTTATGCACCGATTTTCAGCAATATATTGGGAAAAGTTACATATTGATAAGCCTTTACAGTCATTTTAGCTCATTAACTACATTGTTTAGTGATAAAAACAATAAGATACAAAGAAAATATAAACTGATGTATTATAAAAACCGTATGTCCGATTTGCTTCCAACAAAGGGCATATTGATCAGTGTACTTTGCCCTACTCAATTAATCTATTGAAAACATGCTCAGAGCATTTCCTAATTTCCAGAAATATCCTCCTTTACCACCTTAATTACTTGCTATGTTAATCAATGGGCTATTACAGAAAAACAAATTGCCTCAGAGAAGATATATCTTACCCTTCCCAGAATCCTTTGCAACATGATACATCACCTCATTTCATGAAATGACACTCCCATTATATTTGTTACATGTTCCATTTATTTTCATTTTGAAACATACTTGGCAAGATCTCGATGTGCTCTGCATTTCGTCACTATTGACCCATGCACAGTGTCATCGCCCCGATATCTTCGTGTCAAAAATTGCCGTGATAGTACGGCGAATCCTCTCGTTTTTCAATAGCTACGCATGGCGATTTTGTTCGAGATAGGCCGAGCGACTCAGGCTAAGCATAGTACGACTATCATATGAGATACCACCAAGTTCTATTCTACACATTATTACGATTTGCGCATGCTCTAGTATCCCATATGGTGTTGCTATTACAAGGAAATTCGATTTGTTTTCAGGAAAAACCCAGGTTTTGTTTTTAATACACTAACTTGAAATTAAATACACTAATTAGCGGCCATTGCTGCTTGCTCTGGATACATTTTACTGCATTTTATGCGTAACGATTTTTAAATCGTAAGTTAAAATTGTGATATATTTAATTTTGAGAATTACAATTATATAAAGGAACACATTTAGCCCATTCACCTAAGATCCAGGTGCTTGTATAGAATATTCGATCACACGTGTATATCACAATGCATATGGGTCTTTCCATGAAGTTGAGCCACACACACATTATTGCTATGTGTAATCATAAAATTGGCTTTCTTAATAAGACCACACCAGCTGTGATAATGATTTTGAGTTTAACTTCCAGACTAAACCAGAGGCTTTCAAATGACACCAAACTTGGGGCAAATTATTTTTAATATATTTATTTTTTTTCCGTAAATTTGATGGTGTCCCGGGGTAAAATATGGTAAATTTTGTGACATGAAAAATGAACATTTTCCAAATAAGATTTAGAAATTGAATAAATGTATCTTTTAACTTCTACTATTGATTAAGTTGGTCAAAAACACATGTAAAATCATGGGAATAAATCACATTTTCAATATCTTTTCCCTATTTCATGTTATATAGCTAGTAAGTACAAGGATCAAGATGTAACGGTGCGGTGTCCCACTTTAAAAAAATTGTTACATCTTGCACATGTGTCTTGCTTCCATAATATCTTTCCCATGAAATCAAAATTAAATTAAATTCATAATATATGACTATGGTTATAATTTAAATACCCTTTAAAGACAATAGATTAGATCGTTTTTCAGATTTGGCACAAAATGGAGCAAGATGAGACGGCGGTGTCCCACGTTACATCCTGAAAATTTAAGGAACGTTCTTCCATAATTCACTGATAATCTGGATGCAAGATTTAAATACTATCCTGGTAAAAATACTTGTCCAGCACACTTTTCAAAACCCAAAAGAGATCACCCATTTAACTTCATTTTGTGTGAGTTTGCCACCTTTGAAATCATGGTGTCCCACATGTTACATCTTGATCGGTCGCCAAGCAAAATGTATTATTGGATGAAAATATTAATACATATAGTTAGCCAATGACAAGTTTGCAATGTGAGGACATTTCCTACCAACCATAAGGATTTGGATACTTTAAGCATGATATAAATACCATTATTAGCATGCATCAAATAAGATGATAAAACAGGTACACGGTGTCCCAGTTACATCCTGATTTTTCCCACACTAACTCTGTGGGAGTTGATGGGACTCTCTCCAAAATGTTCATTCACTATAATATTCTGTCAGAGTAAGTTTGGATAATGTTTAATAAAGTGTATGAAATCACTTGGAATGCAAGACATTTATTTTAATTCAATTTGATTTTTTTTTCATCATGTCACACTTTGTGGCTCAACTTCATGGAATGACCCATATGTAAACTTTCTTTATCTATGTCAATAATAGAATACCGTAAAATGGGGTAACTTTGGGCACTTTTCAGACTAAACCACTGCTTCAAAACAAAACCAATTATATTTCTAATTAACTCTTTTTTATGACATTAGGGTTCCCTTCGACACATTTGGGGCAACTTTGGTCAGAGTATTACATTCCATGAAGAAAAAAAAAATCAAAAAAATTGATCTTCGCTGTATATGGGCAAGTTGTTGTTTTTTGTTACCCCGCTGACCGAAGTTACCCCATTTTACGGTATTGATTTCACCAACGGAGTATGGAGCTGTATGAAAAAAAAATTTATAATATAGGGTGTTGACACTGTGACCCATGTGCACTAGATATCAAATCAGTACTGAAAATTGAAATGGGAGAAATGCATTATGGGAAGCGTAAGATATCTTCTCTAAAATTGCCTACTCCCCATCTCCGATGTTAGAATTCCAAACTTACTTTTAAGATTTGCCAATGTTTTTAGGTTTGAGGGCCGGAATGCAATAGATTCCCAGCAAACACACAAACGTTTTAAAAACGTTTTAAATACGTTATATTTTGGCTTTTGGTTTAGGTAAAAACGTTTTAATAACATGAAAATGTCAGGTTATATAAAGGTCATGATAACGTTTTAAAACGTTTTGTATGAAAACACACTACAACAATATTTTTAAATGTTTTCAAAAAATGTTATTGTACACTATTTTTGCAAACATTTTTGCCAAATATTGTGTCAATACTTAAATAACATTATGTTGAAATATTTGAACCCAGCAAACACAGAAATGTTCTTTAAATGTTTTTTCAAAACCTTTTAATAACATTTAAATGTCGGGTTATATAAAGGTCATGAAAACGTTTTTAAAACGTTATTGAAAATATTTTGGGCAAACATTTTTCGCAAAATATTTTTTCAACTCCAAAATAATATTCTGTTTATTATGTTTGTTTTCAAGTTTTCAAGAATGTTTTTGGAATGTTGTTAAAACGTTTTTATACCATTTATATAACCCGACATTTAAACGTTTTCTGTAAAACATTTTTGTTTGCTGAGCAGTAGATTATCAGAAAATGTTTTTAAGGTTATGAAAACGTTTTATACTCTTAATATACCCTTTATATAACCCGACATTTAAACGTTTTCTGACAACCTTCTAAAACCTTTTGCGAATGATGTCGAAAACGTTTTGTGTTTGCTGGGTTTTTATATTTAGACCCGATTTTCAGGTAGGTTTTTCCACCATTCCCAGCTTTTTTTTAAAATTTCCACGATTTCCTGGTATTAAAAAAATGACTGGACTTTCAGTACGTTTCATTTATATTTGTCCGCGGAATTCCAAATATATATTGCATCAAGTATTCACATCCTCTATGTGAAGTGGGCATCTTTTATCTGGAATAACCCAATTCGGTACTTGTACTTTGGATTTCAGTAAGTAACAAATAATATATCCTCTTTTTCCATTTGAAATAGTGTTTTAAAACAATAAATAAATAAATAAATAAATAACTAAATAAATAAATAAATAAATAAATAAATAAATAAATAAATAAATAAATTACTTAATTAATTAATTAATTAATTAATTAATTGTTTTAAAATTTCCTGGTGTAAATATAACAGGCCGTTTATATTCTGCGATTATCATGCATACAAATTTAGACGTCAAGTACAATTTTTTGCTGAATAATTTATGTCGTGTTAATAATATTGCTATTCTGGCTTGTTTCTGCTCTACTGGCCATGCAAACCATTCGTTGTTAGACTTTCTTTTTGTTTCATATCATTAATAATTTCTTTGTACTTCGTCTGTCCATTATAATCCATTATACCTTCACCTTCATACCGTTGCTATGCTTAAGGGCTGTGCAATAATTATGAGCCCCCGGGAGGGTAAAATTTCTGAACCCCGCCAAAAATCGCTTCCCCCCTCTCTCGGCCTGCCAAAAATGGTTTCCTCCCCCTCTCTCGGCCCGACAAAAATCTTTGCCCCCCCCCTTTGCACATGCCAAATATTTGGGATCCCCATTTGCAAACCTTAAATGGTCTAGGTATAAGTTGCGAGCGCAGCTAGCAGGAAAATTTGCATATTAAAGCGTTTCCGTACTGTTTTTAGAGCATTTTATTTAAAAGGCGCCCCATGAATGTGTGCCAAAAATCGCTTGCCACCCCCCGGGCTCCCTCTCGGCTGGCCAAAAATTGCTTGCCCCTGGCCAGTGGCGTAACTAGGGTTGGTAGCGCCCGGGACAAGAAACACAATTGGCGCCCCTACCACCCCCTCCTGAGAATATCTTGGACCGCGGGCAGTGACGTAGCTAGGGGTTGTGGCGCCCAGGACTAAGGATACATAATGCCCCCCCCCCCCATTCTTGAAACAATTTTGGACAAATAAGGCCTACCACTAATTAATTTTGGTTACTATATAGAAGTTGAATATTGGTCTAAAATGTTCTTTCAATTGATTTCGTGCTGAAATGCGCAAAAATTTTGACTTTCATCGCTTGGAGGGGCGCAGAATCGATGCCGAATTTGTCAATTTGGCGCCCCCCTAAGGGTGGCGCCGGGGCACGTTTCCCCCTAGTTACGCCACTGCTTGCAACCCCTCCCCTTCGGCTCGCCAAATACCCCCCCCATTCTCCCACCAGGGCTCATAATTATTGCACAGCTCCTAATATATAATGCAAGTACTTGGTTCAATAATGAATAGGTCTATCATGCTACCAGTTGCTGTGGGCGACGGCCACAAACACATCTTAATGTAATAAATTGCAGCAGCTTTTTACCAATATATTAAATCGATTATTAGAAACCGTGTATTTGTGAAATTTGGATGTGTTTTAAATTTGCTCAACGTAAACGGACTTGAACAATTTTTGTGCGGAGCTGCACGAAACCCAGGACTAAACCCTTAAGGGTACCTGATTTGAACTGGGGTGTGAATCATGTGGTCATCAGATATGTTGAATATTGGAATGGCACGAAAGAAATCGTTCAATGGTAGCAATGGAGTTTCCAGCAGATATGTAATTGGATTACTGTTTGTGACACTTTTGGTTGTTGTTGTTAATCGGCCGTTCGTTCAGTGTCAGGATAATCCAGGGGGTACAGGAGGAGGGGGCATTAGTGGAGCTGGAACAGGTGGCGGCGGCTCGGGAGGAGCAGGAACTGCAGGGGATGGTGGAACTGATGATGAAGTAGACGGAGCACCTGCTGATACACCTATAGGAGATCAGGATAATCCTGGAGATCATCAGGCAGGGGATACAGGAGCGGGTGACATTAGTGGAGCTGGAACAGGTGGCGGCTCGGGAGGAGCTGTAGGGGATGGTGAAACTGATGTTGGGGATGATACCGAAGTAGACGGAGAACCTGCTGATGAGCCTAAAGGAGATGATGATAATCCTGAAGATGGAGATCAAACAGAGGGTACAGGAGGAGGAGGCATTAGTGGAGCTGAAACAGGTGGCGGCGGTTCGGGAGGAGCTGCAGGGGATGGTGAAACTGATGTTGGGGATGATACCGAAGTAGACGGAGAACCTGCTGATGAGCCTAAAGGAGATGATGATAATCCTGAAGATGGAGATCAGACTGGGGATACAGGAGCGGGAGGCATTGGTGGAGCTGGAACAGGTGGCGGCTCGGGTGGAGCTGCAGGGGATGGTGGAACTGATGGTGGAGATGATACCAAAGTAGACGAAGAACCTGTTGATGAGCCTAAAGGAGATCATGATAATCCTGGAGATGGAGATCAGACAGGGGATACAGGAACGGGAGACATTGGTGGAGTTGGAACAGGTGGTGGCGGCTCGGGAGGAGCTGCAGGGGATGGTGACACTGATGGTGGAGATGATACCGAAGTAGACGGAGAACCCGATAAGCCTATCGATGACATAGACGATCAACATGACGATGAACCGAATCAAGATGGTGATCCTATCGGAGAAGGCGGTGGCACTGATGAAGAGGAAACGGACCATGAAGATAACCGATGTTTTCCATTTCAATTTAACCAAGAAGGCGATCCGGTACTGGCTGATGATGTTAGCCTACCTGAAGATTTGCAGATACAATTTAATCAGATTCGCGATGATTGGAAAGCTCAGCTAGGTGATGGTGTTGTTCCCAATGCAGATTATTTGCGAGTCCTTCTCAACGAAGCTTCAAGCTCAGCCATCGTAAAGATGTTAAAGGCTTCTTTGTATGCTGATTTTCAATGTGATATTGGTATGAGGTATTTGTCTCGCTTAGCTCATGCTAATCACCGCGATGACGACGAAGCAGACCAGGCAGGTGGAGATACGGGTCAAACTGATGATGAAGATCCAGGCCTAATAGATCCTGATCAAACTGGTGATGGTCCAGAACAAACAGGTGACGATCATGGACATACAGTTGAAGATATGGACCACACCAATCCAGAATTGGAACTAGACCATGTAGACCAGAATAATAGATATCCAGAAGGGCTAGCAATGACGCCTCCACGGAGATGTTATGCAAATGGCAAAGCACTACTTTTTTATGCAACTATCTTCAACCTAAGAAACGATGCAGGTTTTGATGATTTCCTTCATGAAACATTGATTGCTAAATTAATCAGAGAAAACTCTGACAGGTTTGACGTTAACATCAGGAATATAATAACACAATTTACCAAATCAATGGAAGAAATAGAATGGAATGGGTTACCGATGGTAACGGAAAATACTTTTGCAGATTTGTTTGATATTCAATGTGAAGTAGAGGACCCCGCAAGCATGACAAGATGTCACATGTGTTATACAGATAAGTTCAGAATGGAAATGCAGAAGTTGGGAGAATCAAATCTTAATAACAATGTACAGCAAGCTTTAGCAAGAGCTAGGGTGGAGGTAGAATGGCATAGTGATGCGGAGTTACCGTGTATCAATGCCGTTTGGCACCCATCGCCACGTATTATGTCGCTTCTACCTGAAGAGATGACTCAACGATTACGGGATCTTTTAGGAATGCAACCACCAGTGGGCGGAGATGGCAGTGGAATAACTGGTGAAGGTCAGGATGGTGGTGGTGGTGGTGGTGGTGGTGGTGCCGGTGGTGGTTCTGGTGATGTTGATGATGGTGGAGCTGGTACTGGTGATGGTGGTGGTGCTGGTGCCGCTGGTGGTGCTACTGGTGGTGATGCTGCTGGTGATGTTGATGTTGATGATGATGATGATGATGATGATGATGGTGGTGGTGGTGGTGGTGGTGGTGATGATGATGATGATGATGATGATGATGATGATGATGGTGCCGTTGACGGTACTGGCGATGGTGCTGTAGGTGATCATGGTGTACCTGATGAACTGCCATGTTTATGTAATGGGCATGCCCCTAATACTGGCATCTTGAAAGATCTTCAAGAACGTAGTTTGAAGCGAACAATTGGAAACCTGTTTAAATTGAGCGCATATGCTCGCTTAGCTTGTTTAATGTCGAATGAAAGAAGGGATGTTGATTCTAACACCGATGGTAGAATAAATCCTTTTGAAGATGTCGATGATAGTCATGAGAGAGAATCAGGGGAAGTCCCCCCATTGGGAGGAACAGGGGCTGAAGAGGCTGATGAAGACGACCAATTCGCCCCGCCTAGATCTGGTGGTAGTGGTAGCGGACGCGAAGGACCTGAACGTGAAGGAAGTCGAGATGAAAGAGCTAGTGAAAGACAAGGGAAAGCGGTGGCAGCGGCAGTAGTGGTGCTGCTGGTGGTGGTGCTGGTGGTGGTACTGGTGGTGGTACTGGTGGCGGCGGTGGACCTGAACGTGAAGAAAGTCGAGATGAAGGAGCTGATGGAAGACAGGGGGAAACCGGTGGCAGCGGCGGTGGTGGTGCTGCTGCTGGTGGTGCTGCTGCTAGTGGTGCTGCTGCTAGTGGTGGTGGTGGAAGACCTGAACGTGAAGAAGGAGCTGATGAAAGACAAAGGGAAACCGGTGGCGGCGGCGGCGGTGGTGGTGGTGGCGGAGGAGGCGGCGGTGGAAGGAGCAAACGACAATCGCCTACAATTCCGGATCCAGACCCACCAGTACAAATTGAGAACTGCAATTTCGCGAGAACTCGGAGCAACATTTGCTCTTCAGTTCAACAGCTTGGATTCTACGGTGTTCTGATGTTTGCTTCTGAAGTCGCAGACGTAACTGATGAACAATATAACTTTCATAAGTACATGGTTGAATTAATCGTCTCGCTCTTTGGATCTTCAGATTCAGAACATATTCGATTAGCAGCGGAGAAATTCTCTGATTCTTTAAAATCAGATTTTCCAGACCCACCTCTTGATGCAGACACCAGGTTTAATGATATTTATGATATTCAATGTGACACACCTGAGCTAACTTGTACGTGCTCAGTTTGTCACGCGAAACCAAGCCAGTTATCTGAATATAACAGACAAATCACCACTTTGGTAAAGAGTGCTCTTTCTGACTATCTTGTCGAAGCAAATTCGAGACGCAGTGAACATGAGGACGAAGAGGAAAGTGGCGAAGAAGATGGAAAAGACGCGGATGCAAGTGGTGAACGTGGTGGTGGCGGTGGCGGTGGCGGCGGTGGTGGTGGTGGTAGACCACCGGTAGACAACAAAGGCGACACAGACACATCTGGTTCAAGTGGTGAACGTGGAGCATCTGGTGGAAGCGGTAGACGTCCAGATAACGGTGAGTTGAATATAATTATTTATATTTTTATGATACTATTTAGGGCAATATTAGTTTTTGTAAATGAAATTCTATACCGGGTATCATTCTGTATGTTATATAGATGTCATTCTTTAACATTTTTTGCATGTTTGTTGCTTTTATCTTTGTAAATTTATTATGTAAATTGACCTTATCAATAAATTTTAAATTTTGGATTTTATAAAGTGCCTTTCTAGATCTTAGAGGACTCAAAGCGCTGTAATTTCTCTGCAATGGTCAGAACCAGATCGCACCAACTAGGTTGCTGCCGAATGGCGCACACCTATCTGCATTTAGATTGTAACATCCACCAATAATCTGTGCAGCTCCCCAAATTCCATTGGGTGAAGGAAGTTTTTGATAACCAAACAACTAACGACCTTCGGGTCACCTTTTGATAAATGTTAATAAAATTTGATAAAAATAGGACCATTTTCCGCTTAAGCTGCTTATTGGGTTGTGCAATATTTAGGGGCTGTGGAATAATTATGAGCCCGGTGCTAAAATTTCCAAACGGCTCGCCAAAAATCACTTGCTTCCCCCCCCCCCCCTCAGCTTGCCAAAAATCACTTACCGCTCCCCCTATAGGCCTAGGCCTGCCAAATAATCTATGCACATGCCAAATTTTTGGGATCTCAATTTGCAAACCATAAATGGTCTAGATAATTATTGCGAGCGCAGCGAGTTGGCCGCGCCAAAAAAACGTGCCTCCCCCTTGACATGCCCACACCCCCCCGTTTTTCATGACTGATCTTTGTGAAATCAAATTTAAAACCTTAAATTGTCTTATAATATCATGATATGATGAGCTATGATGAGAGCCCGGCCCAATACTAGCCTATAGGGCATAATACTGTAATGCTCAAAACATCTATGCCATCGCCCTCCCTCCTTCGACCTGCCAAAAATGACTTTTCCCCATTTTATGCCAAAAATGATTGACTCCTTTTGATCGGCCAAAATATCTTTGCCCCGGCCCCTATAATTCACCACCCCGGTGTACACATAATTATTGCACCAGCACCCCATCGGTGATGTTTATTGGTGAGAGACAAAACAGTCCCACAGTATACGCCTCGAACATGGAAGTTTTAGTTCTAAATAAATGGCTTTCAAGGCTCAGGGCCGGATTTGATGGGCCCAGGCCCAGGATCCTCAAATTGCCCTGTGCATCTTCCCTTTTAGCCCCGCTTCAGTAAGTGCAAATAATTTCCTTTTTTGTGATTTTTAATGTAAATTTATTATGTAAAAACTAATGTTTTTGATGTACTATTTCAATTATAATTGTAGGGCTATAATAAACATCTCAAAAAATGTAACTACCCCCCTTATATAATCGACATTATTCAAGAACGGGCTATTGTATTACAAATCTGTAAAATGTGTTGGAAGCAGAATTTATTTCTGCGCATTTTGACACATAAATATTGGTTTTCCCTCATTTTTTACTGTAACTCCACAACTGTTGTCTGTGCTGAAATAAAATTTCCAGTGCAGTATAGTTGTAGTCCTTGCCCCTATAATATACATATCTTACTTGTCACCAATTATGCGCTATAATTTTTGAGAAAAATGCAAAAATAGGTACAAAATTGGGCAGGGGTGTATGTAGTACCCCCTTAAAGGGAATTGGCCATTGCTCATTCTAGTGACGCTAGTATAGGCCTATGGACAATATAAGTGTGCTTTTTCAATTAATGACATACAATTTGTAAATATTGTAAGGAACACTTGAGGTTTTGACTTTTAAATCCTTTGGTCAAAAAATGTGTTTTTAACAGATTTTCCACATTCGCCTTGCTATAACATTGAATTGCGTTATTGTTGACATAGGCCTAGTGACGAAAAGTGTTTTAGGAGGAAGTGTTAGCTTTGTTGATATTATTTTTTTTTAAATCTGATTGGATCGAGGAAGGGGACACTTGAGGTTTCGACAAAAACCAATCAAAGATGCCCATTTTTCAGCTAGAAGCTCCACTGCTCTTACATTGCTTTGCACTCAACTGTGTAGTGTAATAAAGACTGCGGAGACAATTCACTGCTTGTTTGAGATCTGTTGGACGAAAATGTGTGCTCAGGTGTATCGAGGTGGAAACTGTTTGCATGATGGCTTCTAAGAGAATCGTTTTTGTATAGAAACTTTTCCACTGATGGTAGGCCTACTTTTGTTCTGGTTTTACTGGAACATTTGCGAATATTTCAGGCTATTTTGTATTTTTTCTTCAGGACTAATGTTGGTACACCTCCCCCCGCCTTCAACGTGCCAAAACTTTTTACCCCCCCCGTTCATACACCAACAACTTTTTAATCTCTTATCCAGAACTCCTAAAAAAAATTAACTCCCCTACCCAGAACTCCTACCCACCCCCTGGTTACGGGCTGTGTGTATTAATTAATGGGCTACGAGTTGCGAGCAAACAATGACGCACAAACTTGAAAATTAGAAATCGTCATCATCGCCGAGAATTCGCCTAACATTATGATTAAACAGGTAGTTGCTGTAAATTCTAATTTGTTATTAACAATGTCTAAGCTCGTTCATGTACCGATCGCCATCACACAAGGGTCAGAAGTTTCAGCTGATCTCAAAAACACAAATAAATTTATTGACATGATAAAGTGACATTTTTACGATCATGCACATGCCACGCATGGCGCGGGGTCATGGATATGGAGGTCTAGTCCGAGGTGCTCTGACGATAACACTCCGATCGCCAGGCAATCTACATTTATAAAAAGTAGGCCAGTGGGACAACGAAACCGCTACGTGAACGAGCTAATGGAGGTCATGAGTCGACGGTAACTAAGCTTATCTTCATACTCTGTCATAGGTCACTAGTTCGTAAAACTTAAAAAACCGGGCAAAACAGACACATCATTTATCGGTATGACATTTTTGTATTGGTGCTGCCCTATACTATTTAAGTTTGCACTGAAGTGCCATTGGGTGCGTCGATTTCAACGGATTTGGATCATGCGCTAAATGAAATTTTGTTTATTCTGGATAAATAATGATTGGAGTATTATTAACCTGATTAATAGGGATGTTCTTATTTTTCAAATGGTGATCCTGGATGAAAAACTTATTCTCTGAAATTTTCAGAAATATTGAATATGATTTAGAGGTAGCTCACGAGCCCTCAATGTGGTCGCGAATTGACAGAATATTAGCCATCGGACATTTTTGAGCAAGTTTACAAAGGTGTATTTTCAAAATTAAGTGTTTCTTGATACTCAATCTTTGTAATTGCATTAACAATAACTAAAAAAAACATACAAATAGCAAAAGATGTCTTGTATTTACTTCCATTGTTAATTTAAACCAGACCAAAAATGGCATTTCGTGCCCTGCACTGCTAAATAATGCTTGTCGGCCACTTTGAGCAATTATGAAGGCCAGTAGTTTTATAAAAAGAGAATATCATGATGCTCAAAACTTTGTAAAAGCATTAACATTAGCTACTTAAACATATAAATAACAAAAAATATCTTGTTTTGTCATTCATTATTGTTTTAAATTCAACCAAATATGGTACTTTGTGACATTAATACCCCGAAAATACTGTGTATCGGCCATTTCGGGCATTTTTACAAGGGTCTATTTTCAAAATACTGTGTCTCTTGGTGCTGAATCTTTGTAATTGCTTTAACAATAAGTAGTTCAACACAAATATAGCACTAGATACCTTGTTACTACTTCCATTATTGTTTGAAGATCAACCAAATATGGTACTTTGTGTCATTTGACCCCGAAATACTGCGTGTCAGTCGGCCATTTCGGGCTTTTTTACAAGGGTCTATTTTCAAAACACAGTGTCTCCTGATACTAAATCTTTGTTTTTGCATTTACACTAACTAGTTGAACACATTATAGTACTAGATGTTTTGTATTTACTTCCATTAGGCCGTGTAAAATTAATATTTTGGTTCTCGCCCCTCCCTCCTCAATTTCTGGGATTTGTCAGATTTTTTTTTTTTTTTTTAGATTTTTCAATTTTTTAGACTTTGGAATGATTTATGAAATCTTCATACATATAAATAAGTTTATTAGAGAACAAGCATCACTTCCAAGTCTTTTTTTTTTACTCTAAAGGGTTTAACACACAGAATCTCACATTTGAAAAAAAAAAAAAAGGGCCTCATCGCTTCCTCGAGCACTGTTGGAGAAGACCGAAAACTACTGACAATGCTAATTTTACATTGGAAAAAAAAAAAAAAAAAAAAACACCTCCTCCCTCATCAATTCATGAAAATCCTCTGGACGAGAACCAAAACATTAATTGTATACGGCCTTATTGTTTTAAGATCAACCAACTGTGGTACTTGTGCCATTTGGCCAAAAAAACTGAATGTCAGTTGGCCATTTTGAGCAATTTTTCAGGGCCTATTTTCAAAACAGAGTGTCTCTTGATGTACTAAATATTAATTTGTAATTGCATCAACAGCAACTATAGTTTAACATATTTATAGCAAAAGATTCCCCTTGGTTACTTTCATTTTAACTAGATAACAGGTCATACTTCTGTTATCTGACATTGTGACTGAGAATCTGCCAACGTTGACTTTCTGCTGTACTCAGGATACAACTAGCTTGCAGCAAGAACTGCAGCTGGCCTTCATCGTGTGTAATGTGTTTGTTAAACTCCTGCACCAGTGCCACTCCGCACTCTGCATGGTCATTTGTCACCTTAATGTTCTTAACAATTTCCATCCCTCTTCTGAAAGTCATCATTTCTGGACCAAGTTTCTGGGTCATCCTCCAAAAACTCTGTTTCAATGCCCAGCTTGTCAAATAGTCCCCTGGTGTTCTGGGTTACAAAATCCTCCAGCTGGCCATCTGGAACTAGCCTTGTGGCAAGTTTGATGCGCTTTAAGGGCTCAATCTCACCCTCACTTTGCAATCGACTTCACCATCTCACATTTTGTGGCTGCTGACACATCAAAGAACGCAAGGCCAACCAACTGCTCTGACCGATACCAGAGGTGGAGACTTTGGCAGATGTGGCCTTAGAGACATTTGCATGGTTGTCTTGATATTAAGCCTGCAAGTCCTTAAGTAGCTGGAGGTCATTATGTGGAGCACAGGCAGCTAGGGGTGCAGTGAACCATGCTTTGAGGTAGAGAGTCACAGAAAATAGGCAAAACTCGCACATGTCCTGAATATGCCTTTCTCCTCATAGCGTGTCAGTTTGAATTGCCCTCGGAACATCCACACCTTGAATGAGTAAATGATCTTGGCCATCCAACGTGCATGATGCATGGGACCCGGTTTCATGAAGTGGGTACCACGAGGGGGAATGCCTCCAATGCAGTTACAAAGATTTAATATCAAGAGAAAATAGGCCCCTGTAAAATTGCTCAAAATGGCCGGCACTGACACAGTTTTTTTTGGCCAAATGGCACAAAGTACCATATTTGGTTGATCTTAAAACAATAATGGAAGTAAATACAAAACATCTAGTACTATATAAACTAGTTAGTGTAAATGCAAAAACAAAGATTTAGTATCAGGAGACACTGTGTTTTGAAAATAGACCCTTGTAAAATTCACGAAAATGGCCGACTGACACGCAGTATTTCTGGGTCAAATGGCACAAAGTACCATATTTGGTTGATCGTCAAACAATAATGGAAGTAAAAACAAGACATCTAATGCTATATATGTGTTGAACTACTTATTGTTAATGCAATTACAAAGATTCAGTACCAAGAGACACTGTATTTTGAAAATAGACCCTTGTAAAAATGCCCGAAATGGCCGATACACAATATTTTCGGGGTATTCATGTCACAAAGTACCATATTTGGTTGAGTTTAAAACAATAATGAATGACAAAACAAGATATTTTTTGTTATTTATATGTTTAAGTAGTTAATGTTAATACTTTTACAAAGTTTTGAGCATCATGATATTCTATTTCTATATAACTACTGGCCTTCATAATTGCTCAAAATGGCCGACAAGCAGTATTTAACTGTGCGTGGCACGAAATGCCATTTTTGGTCTGGTTTAAATTAACAATGGAAGTAAATACAAGATATCTTTTGCTATGTGTATGTTAAACTAGTTATTGTTAATGCAATTACAAAGATTGAGTATCAAGAAACACTTTATTTTGAAAATACACCTTTGTAAACTTGCTCAAAAATGTCCGATGGCTAATATTCTGCTAATTCATGACCACATTGAGGGCTCGTGAGCTACCTCTAAATCATATTCAATATTTCTGAAAATTTCAGAGAATAAGTTTTTCATCCAGGATCACCATTTGAAGGGGTGAGAAAATTGTATTTCAGACTTTTGAAAAATAAGAACCACCCTACTGATTAATTATATACAATTTCAAGCACCGGACGTTAGCAAGAAGTACAAGAAGTTAGACTTGCTTGCCAGTCCTACGACGTACCTACGATACATACCATACCTAGGACTGGCTCACATCATTTTGTCTGTCTATGGAAAATACACACTTAACAGTTTGCGCAGGTCAGATATATTCGAAAAATTTCTTCAAAATTTCATCAAAGGTATATAAAATTGGTACCCACCTTATTGTGCTTGCTAAATAAGACTCGGCTGAAACAAAATTAAGGATCAAATGCATTTTAGTGTCCAAAAAGGCAAAATTATCGTCAAAGTTCTGCCGAATTCTCTACCCTTGCGAAGAGTGCAGAATTGGAATCGGGAATAAAAATATCCGATCTTTGCGATCAAAAACACAAAATTACAACTTTTGACGTACTATTGGCAAAAGACATTATTGCCAAACAATATAGAATAGAACATTTGATGTCAACTTGTCAAAATATTGAAGAAGTATGTGCTCCCTAAACTTGTGGCGAGTAGGCAAAATAATTCCCATTCAAACACATGGGAAACTGAAAGCGCATTAAACACCAACTACAAGAAGCTGTGTAATTAATATTATGACAAACATGCAACTATTTTTAAGCTACAGGAGCCTTGTACTTTTTAGTGCAAACTCCATTGAAATCATGAATGCGGTGTGACACTAGCTTTTTGTATTTATCCCATACCGTTGTGCAGTCGAGCTACTACGGTATGGGTTCCCTGTACTACATGTACTAGTTCACCACCATGTCAACTTGTAAAGTTGTATGACTCAAAGTTCGGACCGCTCGCCATTAAGTTTACTGTCATTATTTGACATTATACATTATGTATAAAATTTGTTGCCCATTTTTCCGGTGGATTAATTTTAGCTGTACCGTACTGTGTCACATGTATGACACTTGTAGGAACCAGCCAAACTTCGGAAGAAAAAACAACAATCGGCGCAATCGCCGATAGCGAAGTGATGTGGGACTTGCATAGGATTGTAGAGTGATCAAATTTACCAAAATTTGACCTACAATGTAAGTTCTGGGTTAGTTGACCAAACTTTATGTGTGTAATATGATAAAAGACAGGTCTAAAGTAAGTATATTGTGCAGCGCTTTTGGTGTTTTGATGTTTAAAAAAATGTGTCTCTGTTTTAAGAGGGGGTCGTTGAAGTTGACATTAAATTTTGTCAGTCCCTCACAAAATTAATCGCAAAAAGTTTTTTCTCGCAAACGTTCTTGAATAAATTACAATGGCACGTATGCCCCATCTATTGACATTGATGTCCAGGTATCCAGTCTAGTCATAAAAATTAGAAACATTTCAGTCGAGTCCAGAGTTACGCAGCCTTAATTTCAAAAAATGTGAGGGACGGACATGCTTTTTAACCAAATTGAATGAAAAACCCAGCATGTACGTCTCTCACACCCAACTTGTCTGTCCCTCACACACACTAAAAATAATCAAAGCAACATTGTATTAGTTAAAACAATACTGTAAAAAAAGAGGCTAAGGGATCAATTTTGAGGCAATTTGAAAAAATTCCACTAATTTCAAAATGGAGTCGCATTTTGTCCGTCCCTCACACAGAAAATGTCCATCCCTAATGTAAAGTTTATGTTTGGTTTAAAGAACCACTAAAAGTAAATTTCAGCTGTTTCTTGTATTGATATGATAGAGACAAGATTCAAATTACATATTATATGTTACAAGTGCAAAAGTTTCAATAGAAAAATAAAGATGTAACTATTGCCATGGTTTGTAAAATCTATTGATTTCCGTCCCTTACAAGTCAAAATGCAACATTACGACAAAAGTAATTGTGATACCTTCAATTCATTTGGCATAGATATTCACCTTATTAAGGTACGCTCGCAAATTGTGATATTTTGGGACTTTTTAAGATTTTAGACTTTTGCGAATTGGGGGGCGTGCGCGTGCGACGCATCATCGCACTCCCCCACGGACCTGAGCTTAAACATGCATGGAAGTGGGGTTCTGATTGGCTGATTCAATGTTCTGACAATCATATAACAACAGACGAGTTATCTGATTGGTCGTTTACAATATTTATTTATGCATCAAAACATTGATCAGCGCAAACAAAGCTCCGCATATGTTGCTCATTAACAGGGTGCTCGCATCAATCTGAGCAAGGGACTGCCGTTCTTCTTTGAAACCGAGTTTACACAGTTCATTTCATGAACGGAACTGGGGTGGCTTTGGACAAATTTTCTGTATTTTCCTAATAATTGGAGTGATTACATGTAGGCCATTTTAATTTAATTGTCTCACAGGCCCGTGAGAGTTGACAGCCCTGCTTTGAGACGAACTATTAAATTAAGATGGCCTTAGTTGTTTTAGATTTATTCCTTAGGGAAACTGGACAAGACACTTTCAAATCTTTTTTTACAGTTCATTTTAAGCTTTGCTCTTTCCATCTAGATCCAGCATCAGTTGAATGTCCTGCAGTAGTTGACTCTCCTTCAGCAACAGTGTCTTTCCTCATCCCCACTGTAGACAACTTTCGACAAGATCATCTTGTTGTGTTTCGTTACCACTGCAATGAGTGTAAGGTCAAACGTGGTAAGGATCGACATGAGCTGCAAGATATGCAAAAGGGTGTCAACAATATTACAGTGGTGGCATCTGACAGCTTTGACAACGAAGCAGAATGTACGTTCATTTACAAACGAGTTGAAGGTACGTGTATGGGCTGATTATGAAGGGTGCAGGTCTATATTTGGAAGGGTTTTTGTTCCCAATGATTTTTGCTTTGAACAACTCTATTTTAATACTCTATTCCGAATGGTATTTTATCCTAACAGTCATTTATCCAAGAGTTCTTTCTTCTGACAGGTTTTTAACTCCCGAAAGGTTATTATTCCAAAGGGTTATTGCTCCAATATTCGCAAGCATGTTTTTGCTCTGAGGGTCTTTTCCCTGAAAATATCATTCAGAACTGTTTTTGCTTTTGGAGAAATGGATATATTTTTGGACTACTCTTTTTTGTAAGGTCCCTTCAAAATACCTTCCAGAAAAAAATGACACTGAACCTTTTTCAGGCTAATGCCCTTTCAGAGTGATAAACTTTCGGAGAGATAATCTTTCAGAACAATAACCATTTGGATTTATGGCAACAGCCCTTTGGACGAAACACCTTTCACACAAATGATCCTTTGGAGCAAAAACCTTAGTGGTTTATGATCTTCCATAGATAATCGTGTTCGGACAAACAACCCTTTGGAATAAAAACCATTAAGAAAAATACTCTGGAAAATCGCTCTGTTTGGCTGAAATGTTTGTTTTATGAAAAAAAGTGTAATTGTAGTAACAGTAGATTTTTTTGTTGTCTTTTTTAAAACAGTTCTCATTACTGTTACGTATGTATAAGGAATCAACAATCATACTTCATTTTGCAGGACAAAAAAACTATAACAAATTGTTCAAAGAGAGTGACTTTGATTAGTTTAGTGTCCTTACAAAATGAAAATACTGGTAAAAAAATCTGACTTTGTTACTATTCCATACTTGCCAAATGGGTAATAGCATTTACATATATGGTCGAATCCAACCAAAAGTGTCCACGGGCCAAAAATAAAAGTCCGAAATAAAAATGTCTTCACAATTTTTTCCTTTTGCCCATTGATTGATGACATATTGGCCTTACAGGAACCAAAAGTGCCATTACTAATCTTGAAAAATAAATCCAGGACGTGTGATAGTAAATGTGATATCAAAACCCAATGTTACCTACGAATACCACTAGGATGCTTTCAATATCGCAATACTAATCAACCTAAAACAAATGGAATATTCCCATTAACGCTTTTTTCGTGTAATGTAGACCACAGGGTGTCAGGAAAATGTTAGCTCAAGCAGAAAATATTTGTTTTATTTTTATAACGCGATCAATATGATCTTAGTCAATTTATGCTAGTTTATTTTTGAAAATGAAGTTTAGGTAAGTTTCTGTATTTTATTTATTAAATGAGTATGAATCAATTTACACATTGTATAAGAACGAGTAGGATATATGTTTTCAAGAATATTAGGAATTATACGCATACACCTAACGCTTTATGCAATGAAAAGGTAAAGAAACCCGGGTATTCGTAGGTAACATGAGCGATTTAACAATATCTATATTGAATTTAGAGGTTTAAATTTTGCTATTATGGTAATGAATTAATAAAATGGTAGTTGTTAGATCGCTGTCAGATGGTACGTCCAAATAAATAAATGCTATTACCTTAGATCAAAAATTTTTTGATGCTTTTAGCAAGATTTTGACCACTTCATTTTGATATACAAGTAGTTTTTTTTTACATAATAAATAATTGTTGAATGAATCCGTATATGGATAATAATAGTGTCCTGGGGTACCGCTTAAAGTTTTTGACAATTAATTTCCATTGGTAGGGACACTTCATTACACATGTCATGTATTATGCTGTATTCGTAAGTAACATTTCAGTATTTGTAGGTAAGAATTAGACTTTTGGTGGATATCGCAATCAAAACTTCATTTTATAAAGCACTTTGAATGTATTATTTTTTTATGTGCGTTTATTGATACTTTAGACCCTATCATGTATTAATAATGTCGGTTCACAGTGGTTGAAAGAGGATTGAAGTAAAAAACAAAGGCACTAAAGTGACTTTAATTTGCTTTTGCACACAAATCGCTTTAAACCGTTATTACAGACTTGTGAAGTCCATCTTGGAGTCAGTTACGTCTTGTGGCCTTTCGTTTGAGGGCAACTACAATTAGCTTTATACCAGGGTCCATCACTGTGTTGTCTAGATCATGAGACAATGAGAAGAGTCGTTTTTTTCCATGGTATTCGTAGGTAACCTTAGCGAAAACGTCAAAAGTTACCTTCGAATAAATCAATTTGGACACAAATTACTCAGAAACCAGAAGGTCGGTAAACATTTAAAATGAAGCACACATGACAGTTGACAAATCCAAGTATTTATCCCTTCTAATCTTCTTTGAATCTGATTTTTCTTTCAAATGAGCAGACCGTCGTCTATTTCAGTACATATTTTTCAACAATTAAGCCGTATTCATTTTTGCATGGTGGGCATGTATGTGAATTCGCAACTTTCATTGACATATGATTTGATAGCAAACATACAGGCCTTCGTTATGTACCAATATGGGCATTGGCATGAATGGCGGTGTTTCACAATACTGTCATGATGTCAAATTGTATTCAGAGGTAACATTCGGTTACCGAAATTTACCTACTGAATACTTGCTTTTATTGTTGACATCTCAGAAATATTTAAACGCAGGCTATTGAAACTTGGTAGAAATAAAGAGTGTATTACCCTGCACCTATTGCTTAACTATTGTTTACTATTCTCTCACTTTGTGGAAATGACACAGCTTTTAACATGTATTCGGAGGTAATGCATATTTTTACCAAACCTACCTTTGTGCCATTTAGAATTTCTGGCAGCTAAACACAATAATAAAGATGTCCGAATGCAATGCATTTCAGTATTGGACATATCAAAGCTTGTATCAATTATGCATTTATTAGTGATTTCCATTTTTAAGATATATCTAGAGCTATGAAAAATTGTATTCGTAGGTAATGTAAAAAATACCACTCAAAAAATTATCACAAAAATTCATAATTATGTACAAATATGTGAAAAATTGAACAGGCAATCTTTGAATACACACCTTTCAGGAAATCAATTTAGATTCAATCCAATGACTTCTTTTCATAACTGATTTAGATGTTTTTAAAAATACCTTAACAAATATTTTGAAAAAATGGGTAAAAATAGCATGTTTTGGGGTCTCTGTGTCTAAGTTTTTCACAGAATGGGGTCTTATTATATATGGCGCAAGCGTATGATCAAGCGAATAAACACAATACAAAAACGAATGCCAATTGATTAATACTTTTAAGTTATGGCCCTGAACATGCCGTGTACACTTTTGGTTGGATTCGACCATATATTTAAAGAGTACAGTCTGTAACATATTCGTTCCATTAACTGCCCATGCCCCGAGATGCGCCCACCCAGCGACTTTACAACAAGCAAGTAATGTGATATAATAACCTGACTTCAAAATGGCATTTTATTTGCCGACGGCCGCCATTTGATGCCATTGGTAAATGGACATATCTGGACACCATTTTTTAGGGTACACTAATAAGTTAGAAAATAAACTTGGTTTGTATTATTCTGTGATATATTGGCAGCAAAATGAAACTTAAAACTTTTATATACAACTGCTATAAAGGAGAGAAAAATCAGTTTTAATAAAATCTTTGTTTTCAAAAATGTTGCTATTTTGAGAAATTGGCAAAGTGCCAAAAGCCCATCCCTGTAGTAATTCAATGGGATTTTGAGATGACAAAAAATTGCGTAACTCAAAAACGCTTTGTTGGAAAAAATTAAAACTTGGCAAGTAAGGTTTTCTCATCAATACACACATCATATATCATTTTCAAGGAGTTCTGAGCATAACACCATAGCCGATACAGCCACCTTAATGCTGGTTTCATACTGCTGAGCCGCATGAGCAGTGCAGCTAAACGTACACAATCAAGGCTTATGATTGGCTGATACATCATGCCACTTGCCACAGTGGCATGCAAGTATGACAGGGACATAATTTAATTCTCGATCATGAGACCAACTTGGGTACACACTGATATTTTCGTCGAGCGACTACGCCAGACCACACGCTTACAGAGCAAGCACATCTTTTGAGAATTGACCAATCACGGTCTGAGGTCGTGTGATCGTGTTCTTCCACGAAAAGTACGCGGATGCAACCATTCGCAGAAGGCACAACTTCTCATGATAGAGCATTGTTTATATTGCCCATAAATACTATCAGATGTTTATTGATGACTATTCAACAATGTAAAAAATAAGCGCCCACCCAAAATGACTTTCTTAAGCACCCTGGGAGGTTAATGGAACAAATACGTACAGTACATGTGAAGGTAGTTAACTAATCATCCTTTTTGGTGCATGGTCTGCGTGGGTACATTACAGAGTAGGTCCTTTATCTGATTGGAATGGAAATTTGTTGCACAGCCCAAATCTGTAAATCCAACTCTTAAACAGTAAGGAAAAAAACATGGATTTCTTATAATTTGTCTTTTTCTCTCAACAGGAAAAATATCAGGAGATGTTTCATTCACATTACAACTTGACCAAGGGAATTCTGAGGAGCTTGCAAACCCAGAGTCTCCAGCATATCAAGAACTGGAGGATAATGTGAAGTCTGTTGTAAGTAAATGTATTGGGCTTTTCTATTTAAAATCAACATTACCCCTGTGTGTAATTAATTGCTGTATTCTTTTAAATGTTTGACTGTATATTCAGCTACTTCTATGTACATGTACATGTATTTGTGCAGTTTTTGCCACACTTTTTGCCAATTTTACAGCAAAAACAGGTTTTTGTCGAAAAAAAAAAACAACCCTGCACCAAGGGATGAAAATCAATGTTTATTGTGGAAAAAATCCTGTATATCTTTTACAGGTACATGTAGGTGACCAGATGACAGCCTCCTACATCAACTTCTATCAAATTGGCATCAAAGAAAGCTTGCATCAATTTTTCGTATACCCCAGTAAAATTTTGTCCAGAGATATGTTTCCTTTAAAAAATATATGAACAAATAGGTAGTAGCCTCATCCCTGCATGTCCAGCACCTCCCCCTCCCTTCCCTCTCCCTCTCTGCCCCCAAAAGGCTCAGAGTTAAATTGTTGCACTTCATAATTCTGTGTGTACTTATTAAAATCCATTATCTATATTATTTATTCAAAGACATGCTGGATTTGATTTTCCAAACTTTCTTTTCAGGTTGGTGAAATACTGGAGAATGCACAATTTGAAAGTGGCTATGTATATAAAGGCCTGGAGGTTAAGTTTAGGTAAAGTATAGACAGGGTTATAGCTACGGTGGGCGGCGCCGGGCGGCCCCGCCCGGGACTGGCGCTGTCTGCCCGGCACCAAAAAATAAATAAATAAAAAAAAAAAAAAAATTAAAAAAAAAAAAATTTAAATTTAATTTTTTTTTTAGTAAATGATTTTTTCACCATAAGAAGAGCAAAAAAAAAAAAAAAAAAAAATTAGGGGGGTGATACCCCAGAGCTTATTCCCAGATAACTCGCGTTCACTAAAAAGATTGTACCCCGAGCCAGCGCTCTAATTGGATAGTAAAATTACCCGGCACTCAACTTGGGCTAGCTATAACCCTGAGTATAGACTAACTCCTACACTGCGCATGTATTTGTGTTATGCTTGTAGTGACGACTGAAAAACTTTATACCACTTGTATCGTGTTGGACTCGACCTACTCAAAATATTCTTGTGTGACTTTAATTGGTTGTGCGCCATAGTGCGACTGACTATCGACTCCCATGTACCGCACCATTTTACCACGCCGATGTGACACAGATGTGCGCTGAATATGTGTTCAATAACAAACACGGTTAAAAGTTCAATTTGGACACAACTGCGCAGTATCAGATCACCAGAATTTGGTGGTAAAGTCGGACACATAAGTTTCTCAGTCGTCATAATATGTAGTTCTTAATTATGCTTTTCGAAAAATAATATTTCTTGAACTTTTGTTTCTTATTTTGTGTGCTTAAATCTTCAAAAAGAATTAATCTATATTCATAACCTCATAAATATATGCGATGTGTGTGATCCGGTTTAGGTTTAGGTTTGATTAACAAATACATCGCAGCCAAAGGCTGAATTGGGTACGGTATTACAAAAATACAAATATCCAATCATATTATTTCTAAAACCACAAATGCAAATTGAGGTCATTAATATCTCACAATTGACCGCAAAGTACGTAGTTGTTCCAATATTAGTAACCTCTGCGTGTGCTGCGTTGAACAAACTGCGCTTGCGTTAGCCGCCATATTTGGATTGCACGCTACCATATTTGCACAAATTGATACACACTTTTGTCATTGGTCGTCCTCTTTTAGCCTGTTCGATTTTTGGAAAGGGAAAATGTAAAAATTGTTTATTTTTACCAAACTTTTGTGGAATATTGTGTGAGATGAAAGTGACCGTTAATGAATGAGGTTAATAACTTTATGTCGGGCAATATGAAAAATCTTAACATTTTGCTTTGGACCTCTTGCGTCTCGGGATATTCCTTGGTTCCAAAGGCAAAATGTTTAGATTTTTCACAATGCCCTCCAAATAACTGATGTTCAGTTATTAACCTCTATGTATAAGATGCGAACGTCAGTTTTTTTGTGGGCCAACTGACCACTTAGCAAACTGTTGCATGTGAGGGCCATATGTCCAGGACCCAGAAAGTTGAAGAATGAAAGCAGTAGTGTAGGTAAATTATTGGAACATTTGAATTTAGTCTCAACTCTTGAGTGATAAATGCTTGTCACATGGGGGCTATTCCATTTAAAATCCACACTACCCCTGTGGAAAATTTTGCCACAGGGGAGTATGAATTTTTTTTTGATTTGATTTGTTCGGGTTGTGACAACCCTGGATAACCCAAGAAAGCCTCTATTGAAGCTTATTTCCATTGGGGTCCATTTGACCACCGGGACGGGTTGGGAACAGTCAGGGGTTAACACCCTACTCTTTTCGAAACTGACTGCGAGATACATGTACAGGTATGGCTCTCTGCACACGGGACCGACGGCTTAACGTCCCCTCCGAAGGACGGAGTACTTTCATGATTCATTTACCCAATTCTAAATGAACCATGGGGAGAGCGGAAGTCTAAACTTAATCTACAGATGTTGCCAATTAATTTCAGACTTTTTTTTTTTTTTCCAAATCAATATCCCAGCAAATCGCCACCGCCGGGAATCGAACCCGGGACCTCATGCACCAAGGGCAAGTACCCTAACCATTGCGCTACACTCTCCCTAATTTGAAATGGAATGAATACATTAGCAGGTCCATATGAAACTCACCCTCCATCAGTGGAAGATTCAGGTTGAATCTTTCTCAGCAGGAGTATGGAATTAAATTGAAGCTGCATACCATTTCCAAAATCTTCCCCAGGGGTAGTGTGGATTTTAAATGGAATAACCCAATGCATTAACCAATAATTTCCTATCAATTGGATCTATTGTTTTTCCTATAAATAATTTACCTTTCTGTATTACTAACTTTGATATTAATTAAGCAATGATTATTGACAGCAATTAATGGACGTTCTAAAAATGTATTTTGTGTCCTTTTGAATATTTTAATAGTTTGAAAATGTTTATTAATGGTGACATTCATATCCTATGGTAAATTCAATGCATGTTCAATGTCTCTATTCACTAACATTTCAAAACTATTACATGTAGAATAATGTCAGTTCAGTAAAGATATTTTGTTCACTTTTCAAAATTAGGGTGCACTTTATTTTAATAATTTCATATTTTATTAAAAGGGTCCAACCTTTGTTATCAACTATTGTTTACTTGTTTTTGACCTCCAATAGTTTGATTTTTTTGGGCCAAATCTTTTTTGATTAAAATATTTGTTCTTATACTTTTATCAGTGGATCTTTTTACAATTTAAACATTTAGCCCATTAAACAGAAATTGTCAGCCATAGTATGTGATAATATGTATAAAGTATTTACATGTTAATTCCAGAAAAACGTTCAGACATGCAGCTTTTATTTTCAGCAACTTGGGTTTGGTTTTTTTTAGAACGGATAGAAAAATTTGTCCACAAAATTAATTGTTTTTCCTACCTGCTGCCTCTCTTTTTTTCAGCATGTTACAGGAAACAAAACATTATTTTGGTTAGGCCTTTGTATAAATGCAAAAGCAGTGAATGATGCATTGCAAAATTCTGCGATTTCCCATCGCTTTCCAAAGGCAGACCGGTGCATCCCCGGGGTGCATCACAATCATTCTGTGATTGAGTAAAAATTCAGCTTAACATATAAATAACTGCTTTGGAGGATTGGTATGGACCTTTGTGGAAGGTTGCAATGACAATTAGGCCTGGCATTTTCGGTAATTTTGTACCCGGTACCCGCACGTTTTTGGGCGGGTAAACCGGGTACCAAATTGCAAAAAAACCAAAAAACTAAATGCTAGGATCATTCATGGTTGACCTAAAAACAAAAAAATTTTCAAGATGTTTTGTATTTTTAATATGAAAATTGATAATTTGTATTCATGTCATACTCTATTAATGATTTCAAAATGCATTGAATTTGAATGCATTTTGAAATCATTAATAGCGTATGACATGAATACAAAATATCAATTTTCATATTAAAAATACAAAACATCTTGAAATTTGTTTTTGTTTTTGTTTTTTTAATTTGGTACCGGGCAGGGTATTTCCTGCCGGTAATGTAATCTCGGCGGGTACCGAATACCGCCGAAAATGCCAGCCATAATGACAATAGAAATATTTTACACAGATGCATTATTCTCTACTAAGCAAATTCTTAACTATACTAATGTTTTTTCCTCCACCCTATTTACATGTAGAGCTGGGCCAGCTGGCAGTGTTATTCCTGAAATTGTTGCTAAGTTTGGAAATGTTCCAGGCAAGTGGGGTAACAATGCACATGCTTTAGCAAGCTTAAGGAGGGATGTTATTATGGTTCTTGAGGATGCAGTGACTGGCAATCAGCTAGGGACTCTCAACCTTGTATCTGGATCAGTGCCAGAACTCTCAACTGGTAAGCTGACTGTGGATTTGGTTAATTTTGACTAAAATTTAGGTGATTTACTACACTAGTGGTTTCATCAGACTGGCAACTCATCACATAAGACTTGTTACCTTATGGGCAACAGGAAGCACCATAGAGGTGTGATGACAGGCCTTGCCTTTTTGAGCATGCTCGCACCGCTCACCCAAACTCAGTTGAGCGATTTTCTACTCGCCAAAGACACTTAATATCGCTTGTTGTGAATCCCCAAATTGAATCCAAATATCAATTTACATTCAAGTTTCAGCACTTTCATGGATATGAAAGATAGGGTGTCAACAGTGTGTAATTATTTCATATTAGTACGATCTGTCATCAGACCTAGAGAGTGATTTGACCACAACATATTTATATAATGCAGAGAGTGATTCAATCACTCGCCTAGCATCATGCTAGCGAGTGATTGACCACTCGCCTTTAAAATCTAGATGGCAAGGCCTGGATGAGTTGGTCAAAGATGTTGTTGATTGGGAAGGCCTCCTCGATCGCCCTTTTAGTGTCTTGTCCTAAGTTCATCTAGACTGTTAATTTATTTACTATTGGTAAAGTATATCTTGCTATAGTAGGAATTCCAATTGAATGAACGCAGCGGTCAACAGCTGTTCTCGACCCAACCGCGATCATATATCACATATTTCAAACTACAACGCGAACGCATAACCTTGGATACAATACTAACCAATCATGAATGCGTTGGCATGGTTGGATTCACTTCCTACTAGTATTAGTTCAGTAATTTACCCATGCATTAGACATTTCTTCTTCTGATTGGAGACGTCATCTTACGTATGTTTGTGACAGCCTCTTGACATCATGGGCAATCCCATTATTAATCACACACCTTTCCATTAAGAACACCCACTCATGCTTAAAAAAAAAGTCACTTTTGTTTTATATTTTCCATACAGTGGATAGATTCTTTGATATTACCTTCATCTTACCCAGAAGCAGGCAGGATGAGTATAAGAAAATACGTAATTTTTTCATTGATTTGGTAAGTTGCTAATTTCTTTGACTTATGTGATTTCCCCCTTCCCCGTAAGGAATTTTTTTTAATATAAAAGATTAAATTAGCATGCACAATTGAAATCTGCCACTGCGAAATCCAACATAGCCTGACTCAACTTGAGACAAGACATATATAGTGCCCTTTTCCCACAAGGGCGTTAGGCTATCAAAATAACATCTTGAAATAATAAAAACATGCTATTCCAGTTGAAATCCATAACACACCCTATGGAAAACATAACCTTAATCTCCCACACAGGGAGTGTGAACAGGGGTGTTGCTAGACCAATATGATTAGGGTGTGTGTGTACAGCATGTTTTGCCGACGGAAATCAATTTTGCCGCTCCTTCCTCAACAGCCCGAAAAGATTGACCCAATTTGTTTTGGTGGTTTAAAAAAAGTGGGGGGGGCCTCTGGAGGGGGGTAGGAGTCAAAAATTTTCATTTTAAACAATAGCTATATTACGTAACAGCATCACAATTTTGTAACCCTTTAATGTTTTATATGACTCTTGCAATTTGCAGACAATCACACATACCTTTGACTACATTTGCTGACAATCACATGGTTTTGACGGCAACAGTCAATATTTGCCAACAAAATTGTGTATGGGGGTGTCACCCCCATACCCCCCTTCTAGCGTCGCCCCTGAGTGTGAATTTCAATGAATGGGTGACTACATTTGAAATCTACATACTTTGCGTGGGAGATTAAAGTCATGTCCTCCACAGGGGGAGTATGTATTTCAACTAGAATATCCTGGCTAATGTGTGATTCTTGCTTTTTTGACAGGAACCTGTTGAAGAGTTTGGAGAGGGTCAATCTTGGGGTTCACCAGAGGTCATTGACACTGGCCGCGGACTTCTTGTCCATGCCCAATTCTTCTACCTACATGTACCAGAGAGTGGTGGGACTGCTGACCATATTTATCAACATCTCCTTGCAAAAATAAGACCTAGGCATTTTCATTATGAGTCAAACTCACTCAAAGTCTCAAGTAAGTGCAATGTAGATTATTCAAGTTTGATCTGTCAAATTGGTTTGATCTGTCGATCAACCGTCAATGCTTATTATTATTTATGAAATCAATGCAATGACTATTTGTTAATTGTGATAACATATGAATCTTTGCCTTTATTGATATAAATTAACATTAATTCTGATTAATTAGTCATCATTTCATTAATAACAAGCATCGATGCAGCACATCTGTGGTTGATCCAAAGATCGATCAAATTTGTTTCTGGTGCCTAAGAGGATTTTGTTGGTGTATCCTTCGTGTAAAAGAATACCAAACAAATCCCAACTCTAATCCTAACCCTGACCCTAATCCTACCCTAACCCTAACTCTAATCCTATTAGTATTTCATGCTCTTTACACTAAGGATAAACCATTTTGTTGCACTGGAAATGTCAAATTAATCCATACATATGTACATATAAATCATTGCCTATATTACAAAACTGAAATTAAAGCAGCTAGAAAATCTATCATTATCAGGCCACGGCCTCACCTGCAACGACACACACGCAGCTATATTACTTTGCAGGTATGCAGATATATGTGTATACACCGTAGAAGTGACATCCTAATCGGATTAACTACCATAGCAATGGATGCAATACAATTTTTGAATATACCGCGCTGCACTACAGGCAGGTTGCACTCATCACCTGTGTATGCCTGAAATCATAGATTGAATACAATACCGCTCTTTTCAATGATACTAATCTGACAGGTGCGAGTGATTAGCATTTCTTTGACATCTATGGTTCAATGCATCGGCACCGCATGAACATTGTAGTGCGGGCGATATATAGTCAGAATGGTATTTAATCCGATGTCACTTCTATGGCATATAATATGTTTGAAGTTGTACATGTGTACCTGACAGTGCATTGACAAATTGCATGGGATACACTGTTCCTTTACCAGTTTGCATTGGTTCTTTCATGTCATGAGTTAATGGATTTCAGCTGCACTTGTGGATGATGTGGTTCATTCAGGCATAACCATTTAAGTAATTAATACTCTCCCTAATGGAGGCTGTCAGCATGTTTCAAGCGTGACTAATGACAATAGTACATGATTCGTACACAGGCTCCTCATTCACTTGCTTGATAATCCAGACCGGCCAACCATCCCTCATTTTGAGGGACTGTCCCTCATTTGTGGTTTTCTAAAGTGAAAATGAGGGACAGTCCTGCTTTCTGAAAATTTCAGTGATGGCAAATATAAATATAAGAACAGCAGAAAATGATGCACATTTCACTTTAAATTTTTGCTATAACATTCTCTTTAATCTATTGTGATAAATTTAGACCTGTAAAACCTTCCCAGAATTCTGAAAGTATTGCACACCTCAAGTCTTTGAATTTGTTGGTACCTGATTTGTGTACATGTACAAGGTTCTGGCCTCGATGCCCCTACTCTTTCTGACTTCGGTAGGTTGACAGGTCTGTTGATATGATTGACCTCTATAGATAATCTAACTGGTAGTTGCTCTATAATTCACCTGTTGTTCATGCCCTGAAACTTTGAACAGAGTTTACTAGTACCCACAAGAAGGCCACTGTGACGTCACAGATGACAGGTGTGTTTTCATTTGATATGCCCTTTGTTGGTTATAGATTAAAATTGGGGGTCAAAAGATGCTATATTCTATGTAGGAAGTTGATTTTTTTTACTAACTTTTGTTTTAAAGCAAATAATACCAAAAACCTTAACAAATTTGCTTCCAGCTGCTACAAGCTACATAATATCATAACATTGGGACAACAATGATTTTGCAAGATATTTGGGTTTTGAAAAGACTCTATATGTTACACGATCAAGAGAAATGAGTCGGATGTCGCTAATATTGATTCTGAGATATTGGCAAAGACAGTGTTAAAATTCTTTTGTTTTGTATTGTTTTCAGCGATTGATAAATTGATGTAGATTCGTAAATAAAAGTCGAATCGACATGGGGTTTTCAGTTTCTGAAAGCTCTAAATTATCTCTTTAGAAACATATGTAAAACATAATTTTGACCAAGGTCGACATGTGACTCTTTCCCCTTGATCATGTCACATATGTGGTCTGCCATAGACACTGCTGTATTATTTTGTAGGGCGTGAAACAACAGGCAGGGGACAAACAATAGGCCAACTTATCTGTATGTGACCATCCATAATGACCCCAGTGTAAAGTCGCAATTTTGAGTAACTTCGATTATTCAACAGTTGAAATCTCCATAAAACAAGCTTTAATATTATATACATGTACCACCTGTCATAATTGATTGGGGAAATATGTGGCGTGATCAAGCTAAATCATTCTGAAGTCAGGCGTATTTTATTTTTAGTTTTCTATATTTGCAGAAAATCCAAATGAAACTGAATAGTTCCAAAGATATGAACAGTTGAAATGTTTCTGAAACAATAGGCAACAAAAGAAATTATTTCCTTTGTTTGGCTATATCTGAAAATCAATATTTCCCTCTGATTTTGCTTGATCACATCACATTTGTGATGCGATCAAGCAAAATCAGTCGGAACTCGGAAATATTAAATTGTCAGTTTCTTATAAGATAGTAAAAAACATTTACAATGCTGCATTTTGCAGAAATCCCCATTAAAAAATTGAACAATCAGTTCCAAAGATATGAGAAATTAAAGAGTTTCCAAAACAACAGGAAAGAAAAGGAAATATTTCCTTCGCTTGGCTATATCTCAAAATCAATATTTCCGAGTCCCGACTGATGTTGCTTGATCACATCACATATGAAGGTGCTCAAAATGTATTTTACTCTTGATATTCCTTTGTTTTTATTCTGTACATATGCTTACCCATACCCGCACTGTTGACTTTACACTGGGTTTGTGGTGGATGGTCACATAATGGTCCTAAGATCGTACATCATGGCTTTAAACCAGAATTGTGTAGTGGCCATCTAGGTCTTATGAAGTTGATATAAGCATGTTTTTTGTACACAAATTGGCCTATTCATTTGAAATCAATACATCTCTTATGGAAAACATTACCTAATACCTATAATCTTCCACACAGGGAGTGTGAATGGGGTTACCAAAATGGGAAACTCCACTTGAAATCTACACTAGAGTGGCAAGTTTTCCGTGTCACGGAAAAACGGACAAATTCACGGAATTTAAGAAAAAAACCCGGAAAACACAAAAATTCACGGAAAACACATTTTTTTTCCTGAGAAAAATAAAAATGAAGAAAAAATAATGAGATGTGAGGTAGAAATATGAAAATCAAGTCAGTCTTCAAAGATATCAGGCTTAAAACAACTAAAAAGATAATGCGAGTAACTTCTTTTTACCCCAAATGTGAACACAGAATTGAAATTAAATCACGGAATTTAGTATTTAAAACCACGCACGCGGAAAATCACGGAATTCTGTGTTTTAAATCACGGAAAACTTGCCACTCTAATCTACACCCCTGTGTTGGAGATAAAGATCATGTCTTCCTTAAAGGGAGGGTATATGGACGGTACCTGGAATAGCCCATTTGAGGGTCTGTGTTCCTTGCATATTTTTAGGAGGATTCTGGCTAACGGCCTGCCATATTTCAGGGCCTATAGCCAACTAAAATTATGACACAAATCTAAAAATAGAACTCGCTACCTACATCTTTCACAATTTCAGGGCCAATAGTTGTGTCGGAGTGTACTGTGGTGAATGAGGAATACAGAGATTTGACAGATCCACGGTTTGAGTTGTCGTTAACCGGACAGGGCAAATTGGACCAGCTAGCAGATGGAGATTTACATGCAATATTTGGGAAGAGTAAGTGTGTGTTCTATTTATAATTTTCTTTAATTCATTATTAAGCTTTTACTTTTAACATTTTGACCCAATGTGTATTTGGATTTTCATAGACAAAAGTTTTTAAAAAAAGCGCAGTGATTTATAGTGCGCTACGCTCAGGCACAACACCTTGACTTTGATCCACAAGCCTCAGCACACTTTACAGGTTGTCGCCGACATCTATGGCCCCACATCATTCCATAAACCATTGAACAACAACAAGGGACTTCACTGCTTTTAGAGCGCACACCCTAGACATTCCACAAATGACCATCTCAAACAGGATCAGCTCCCAGAGTTTTGTACAGGTTATAACGAGACAATTAGCAGTAAGTTCCTTGTCCAGGGTAATTTCAAGCTAACTCAATTTTTCCACAAGATCGTACTAAACCACCGCTAAGGTTTCGAACACTGGCACCCCCTGGCTACAGCTTTGCATCTTAGTGTTTGCACCAAGGTGAGTCAAAAAAAGTGCAATAGAGGAGAGAATCAATATTAATGTAAGAACCAAGTTGAACTTTCCCATTATTGAAAGTTTCTATAAATGCCACACTCAATATAGTCACCTTCTGTGAAAAAATGAAGTGACTCGCTTCTACCGTTTAATTTTTATGAGTCCTTTTGTTGCGATACCCAATTTCATTATTTGTCTACAAAGTACCATGTATTTTGAATGGGAGCACACAATGCACGATAAATGCACCAGCTCTGAAACTAACTTAAATAAGGTTGATTTTTATGCTATTTTTATTTCTTTTTTTTTGTTCAAACAAACTTTCTAACATTACTTTAAGTCCTTCATACCTCAGTCGATTCCAACTCCATTTTTTAAAAATCCCAATATGTCCAACTTACTGGATATTTTGAAATTCACTCCACTTCAATTTGCGCGCATTTCATTTTGACATTTGAAAAACCTGCCTACAAATTTATATGGTTTTGGTAGAGAATAAACATCTTTAAAATAAAGGGAAAATGAAAATAACAACAAATAATGTGTCTCTCCTTAAACAAGACCAAGGGCAATAACACTTTGGGTGCTCCAATTTATTTCAATGCCAATGAGGTTAAGAAAATGGCAGTGGTTCCAAATCTACCTTACACAGAGTGGGCTGACATTCAAATTTTAGATGTCTCTTAAACATTAAAATTGAGTATCGCTATAAAATGTGTCATAAAAACAAAACAGTAAATGCTAATTCCTTGATTTTTTCACACAAGATCACTAATGGATATGTTAATTATAAAATGTTTTAAAACCTAAAAGGTTAAACTCGGTTCTTAAATAAAAATGGATTCTTTTCTCTATTGCACTTTGTTTTTACTCACCCTGTTTATGCACCAATTCTTTAGTTCAAAATAAAATGATTTTATATTGAGGCATTTGTAAATCTGTTAAACTAGACACAAAATAAAAATAAATTTTGATATTAAAAGGTGTTTTCTTTTCCTTATATTAATGATGCAGTGTTTTCCGAAGGACGTCAGATCCCTTTCCGCGAGGCATTTCGTGAAATAGACATAACATGGGCTAACAACAAGATCACCGTGGCAACTGAATACAAACTGGATGAACATGTCTCTGGACAGGTAGTTTTTATACCAACTGTAGACGACCAACTGATCTATGCAAAGGGCCCAGATGCACTATGTCGTGGAACATACAATTTTATTGTGCCATTCTTTGAAGTCACAAGTGCAAAATTCAATGATGCAGGTAAATAAAAATTATAATAGTTTTGTGACATTTTTATCTCTACCTTTGAGAAATCGGGATTTATGTGTATGGGACTATGGCGCACAGTGTCATCGCCCCGATATCTTCATGGCAGAAATCGCCATGGTAGGCAGAATGCACAGCCACGCATGGCCATTTTGTTCTGACCTGTTTAATAGTTTTGAGATGCATAATGAGCCGAGGGACATCCAACTAAGGCTGTTGACAATAGCCTGGTGACTGACCTCTGTAGATGTCAGTGAGCGGTGTCAGGACGTTTCGCCCCACACCAGTACATACCACTACCAGTTCGCCCCAATACACGTACATACCGCGACCACTTCGCCCCAATACACGTACATACCACGACAAGTTCGCCCCAATTGACTCACTGTGTAAACTGTAAAGTGCCGTGAATGCAGTGCATGCGGTCATATGGCCAATCAATACAACTTCCAATTGTTTGCATTTATATTCATGTATTATGGAATAATCAATACGACCTATTCATATAATAATAATTAATACGGTATTATAGTAAAAATTATAGTATTATTATTATTTTCTTATGATAACAATAAAAAATAACTATCATTTTAATATTATTAATAGTACTAGTATATATTAATCATATCTTAATTATTATTATATTATTGAATCACTTTACATTGTGTTGTTTAATTTGTTTATTTACTGTAGGCCTATGTCTTTGTAAACACATTTGACGGTGTTCTATGAATTTTATGCCATTAAAATGTATTTTTGTATGTTATGAATTTGTCATGTTTTTACAATCCATTGTTCGTAACTAATACAATTTGTATTTTCAGTAGACAGTATATATGCAGTGCTGTTTTTAAATAAATGTTGAGTATTTGTAACAATTTGGCTGGTGATATAAACGTGTAATGCTATGAATTTGTTTAGAAACCCATGTGATTCAGCCCCGAGATTCAGTTGAGCTGACTATGTTTATGTTATGAAAACATTTTATTTTTGATCATGTACTTTTCCATCCATATGGGTTTTTGTTACTTATCTATTTTATCGAGTATGTTTTTACGACCCGAGAATTACGGGCCATGTTTTGAAATTGTGACGTAGGCCTCATATTGGGAGGCACGCGAAGAAGAAAAAGTTGGGATTTTGTTTGCAAAACTGATTAAAGCCCAGTAGGCCTATTAATACGATTTCGGTCAAATTTTAATTTGGTTATCCTTTGGCAAAATATTATTAGTAACGAGCTCCTTTATACCCACATCCAAAGACCCGCCCTTCTTTTTTTTTTCACGCTTAAAAGGCAAATTTTTGCTCCCAAGACCATTTTGTGGGAAAAGTCCTATAGGCCTATGTTCAGATCTGCAGGCAGCCAAAAGATTTAATGGTGTCTTGCAGTGCATGCAGCATGCGTGTGAACGTACATACATGTACATTATTATATATCATCATGCATGGTTACGGTACTGTATACTTTTAATGTAGGAGTGGGATTTTTGATGCTCTAGGCATATAACGTTTAACAATAACACCCCTTCACACCCTGCCCCGCCCCCACGCCCCCCCCCCCCCACACATACTGAAGCTCACCTTCACACATACTGAAGCTCACCTTCATTTACCATAACTCCACAGCTACATTTCGATATCGCCTACTGATTGCTGGCGATGTGAATCCAAATCCTGGCCCACATTTTGATAATAGTGAACTATTTATCCCCCTTGTACTGCAACATCTGATCAAAGCAAGCTTCCTATTAAATACACTAGGGAAGCCCTCTTGAGTTTCAACACATCCCATCTCCGTATGTCAACTGAAGACTGGCAGAGGGTGAAAGAACTGAAATTAAATGCCACACGCCTCACTCAGTAGGGAAGAATCGTAATCGTGAAAACCAGTAACATCAGAGCCTCATCAAGTGAGCCTACATATGATCATGACGACCTAAGTGAACATGTTTCAAATAATAATCATGAAGCATCAGAATCAGATTTACAAACTTTATTTGATACTGACAGTTATAATCATTTTCGCACAAAAGGCTTTCACTGCATCTACCTAAATGCAAGATCCATGTCTCCCAAAATGTCTGAAATCAAACTTTTGGCCTCTGAAATCAAGCCCAGCATTTTTGCCATCAGTGAGAGCTGGCTTGATGACTCAATTAGCAACTGCGAAATTGAGATTCCAGGTTTTTCTGTGATTCGAAATGATCGCAACAGAGATGGTGGTGGGGTTTGCATTTATGTGAATTGCAGTCTTGCTTTTAATGAAAGAACTGACCTCCAAGACTCTAAACTTGAAGCAGTATGGGTTGAAATTCTTTTCCCCAAGTCTAAACCTGTTATCATAGGTGTTTGTTATAGGTCACAGACACATTCTGAATTTGACTTTACTGATAGGTTGGATAATGTCATAACTAAAATTCCAAATGATAATGATGTTATTATTCTTGGCGATATGAACATGTGCAGTATTCGTTTTGATTCCTGTTATAAGAAATATCAAGAAATGCTCAGCCAATCTGGTTTTAAACAGCTCATTTTTACACCTACTAGAGTTACTGCTACTTCTAAATCAGCAATTGATCATGTGATATGTAATAACATGCAAAAAATCAAGAAATATGGTGTTATCAAGTATGGTGTCAGTGATCATTATATAACCTATTGCACAAGGAGTAGTATGAAACAAAAGTCATTTTCTCACAAATGTATTCAACTCCGTTCTACAAGGAAGTACAATAAGGACAGTTTTGTTGAAACTTTAAACAATGAGAATTGGTCTTGGTTTACAACTGTACCAATGTTGATGAGGCATGGATGTCTTTCTGTGATCTATTCACCACTATCCTTGACTCTGTGGCTCCTCTTAAAGAGATTAGAATAAAAAATCATTCTGAGCCCTGGATCACAGCTGAAATTCTTGAGAGTATTCGGGAACGGGATAGTTGGTTGCGAGATCACGGAGAGACAAACATGACCCTGAACACTACAATATGTACCGTATGTTGCGTAATAAATTACACAATGACATCAAAAATGCAAAACGAAATTATATTGTTGATAAACTTGAGGAAAACAAGGATAATCCAAAGCAATTGTGGAAACAACTTAAAACCCTTGGGTATCAGAAAAGTACTAAGGAATCTAACGGTATTGTTTTAGATGTTGAGGGTGAAAAGCTTTTTGACAAAAGGGATGTTGCGGATCATTTCAATCATTTTTTTACTGAAATTGCTTCAAATCTGGTTGGTAAACTTCCCAAACAATCTACTTTTGATTATAGTGTTGCTACAGACACATTTAAAGATTTTTATAAGAATGTTCCGCTGACTCCTTTGAACTTCAAGAGGTTTGCGAGGAGTTTATTTTTGAGGAATTAAACAGTCTTAATACAACCAAGAGCACTGGACTTGACAACCTTCCAGCCCGCTTTATCAAAGATGCGGCAGAGGCTATTAAAGGGCCAATCACTTTCATTATCAACCTTTCTCTTCGGTCTGGCATTGTTCCAACTCAAATGAAATTGGCAAAAGTCATCCCTCTCTACAAAAAAGAAGAGTAGGCTGGATGCAGGTAATTATAGACCTGTTAGCATTCTCCCAGTTGTCTCCAAAATTTTAGAAAAGGCTGTTTTTTCCAATTGAACAAATTCCTGGTTGAAAATAAACTTCTTTATGAACTCCAATCTGGCTTCAGAGGATCATACTCAACTGACACTTGCCTCATTCACCTTCAAGATCATATCAGAAAGAAAACTGCTGCTGGCTTCTATACTGGGATGATTTTATTAGATATCCAGAAGGCTTTTGACAGTGTTGACCATAAAATCTTGTGTAACAAACTGTCTGCCATGGGTGTTAAGTCCACAGCCTGGTTTGAATCTTATCTTTGTGATCGTAAACAAATTGTTCAAATTGGTGGGGTTGAGTCTGATCCTCTTGTCATAACATGCGGAGTTCCCCAAGGCAGTATTTTAGGTCCTCTTTTATTCCTATGCTATGTTAATGACATGTCCACTTCTATTAATTGTATTATGTTGCAGTATGCTGATGATAGTGCTTTGATATATTCCGACAAAGATCCAGAGAGAATCAGTCATGTTCTTCGTGATAACTTGGAGAGCTGCAATAAATGGCTTATAGAAAATAATCTCTCTCTGCACAAAGGTAAAACTGAACTGATTCTCTTTGGATCAAGCGTAAGGTCAATAATGTTTCTGATTTTTCTATCATTCTTAACAATGGTCAAATAATTAAGTCTAAGCATACTGTTGTTTATCTTGGTCTAGAACTTAATCAGTTTCTTGATGGTGAGGAAATTGCAACCAAAATTGTGAAACAAGTTAATTCTCGCTTGAAATTCCTCTACAGACAAGCAAATTTTTTTAATCAAAAAGTGAAGAAAATGGTCTGCTCAGCTCTTGTTTTGTGCCTGTTTGATTATTCTATTTCCTCCTGGTATTGTGCCATTTCTAAATATCATTCAATCAGATTGCAGCGAGCTCAGAACAAAGTTATCAGATTTATCCTGGGAAAAGATCACATGTATCATATTAACCAAGCTGACTTTCAGGATCTAGGCATTTCGAATATCAGAACAAGGGCTGAGCAGCTCCGCTTGAACCATGTTTTTAATATTTTTCATGATGTTTGCCCAAGCTATATGAAAGAAAACTTTGTCAAATTATCTCATCTTCATCGTTATAACACTAGGGGTAGCAATTTTAACTTCCAAGTTCCAAAAATCAAAACAGCAGATTCTGCTTCCTTTTTTTACAATGCAATCCATGATTGGAACAAACTACCCGAAAATGTAAAATTGTGCAATATAAAATCAAGGTTTAAAAAAGATGCTAAAATTATCCTCTTAGACCACATGGTTATATAGTTTTAATATTGTAATTTAGGTGTTTCATGTTTTAAATAGTTGTAATATATATATATTTTCATTGTTATTTATAAGGACCCCTTTGGAAATAAGTCTCTGACTTTAAGGGATATCCTTGGCGATTATCGTGTCAATTTTTATGTTTTAATTTGTATTTTATAATAACTATGTTCTTGTATTTATGTTCTGTGCAATATGTTATTTGACTCTTACGATGATATGCTTAATAAACTCAAATCAAATCAAATCAAATCAAATCAAATCATATAAACACACTGAAATACTAGAAGAATTGAGCACGGAAATGGAAAATGTCACTTTTGCGCACATAAATCTGAATTTGAGTTTTCTTTCTCCAATAATTCAAAATGGAAAATCTTTCCAAAATAATTTTGTTTCTTTGCTTGGTTAGCTATTCTCTATAAACCACACCCGGTATACCCCCCCACACCCATCCCCACCCCCCACCCCACACACACACAACACACATCGTCATGATCGGTCACCCATATACTCAAACTTGAAATTTGGCGCAGAATTGGAAAATCACTTTGACACTTTGACAAATGTTATTGAAATCTAAAACCAAAGAAAACAACAAGATATTTATTTTAATTTAAGACCAGAGGAAAAAGCTGAACTTCTGGTATGGAAGAATGGAGTTTCCAACATTAGGCCTACTCATGATATTAAATGGTGTCTTCCATGCATGCAGCATGTATTATAGACATTATTATATCTTCATGCATGGTAATGTATCCGTAATGTATAGGCTACTTTTCATGCAAGAATGGGATTTCTGACGTTGTAGGCATACTAAACCTTTTAAAAACAACTATTTTTATACACCCTCCACCCCAAGTTACACAACGCACACCTTCATGAACAGTATTGAACAGAATAAAAGAATTGAGCGCGGAATTGGAAAATGTTACTTTTATGCGCGCATAAATCCGAATGTGTTTTCTTTCCGCTTATAATTGAAATGGAAAATATTTCCCATTTAATTCTTTTACAACATAATATAGGCTAAAGCCACGATTTCTCCGTGTTACGAAATTAAAATTCTGTGTTACAAATTGGACGATTTCCGTGCCATTTTCCAATAATTATAAAGCACTGAAAATTGAAAACAAACATGTTTTATAAGTGTATTTTGTATTACCCTTTACTGTAGTAGGCCTAGAATTAATGCTAAAATGGGTTGTTTAATGGTTGATTACTGCCAAATAATCACTTTTCTTTGTTTTATTTTGCAAATCAACACAACAGTTAGACATTTTACACAGTCTTTTACAATTTTGTGGCATTTTCAAATTTCCGTGGGCAAACCCCGATTTCCGTGAATTGTTCCGTTTTTCCGTATCACGGAGAAATCGTGGCTTTAATATAGGCCTAATACAATATTTCACACAAGAGATATTCAATTTATTTATTTTCTGAGAACAAACTTTTTCTTCTTCAATTTTGTTTTTACTTTAAAATGTAAAAAAAGGCGATAGCCTATTTAATGTTTAAAAATGTCAAAGCTTACATTGAACTCTGCCAAATTAATTATGTTTTTAAGATATTGGAGCTACCATGGGTAAAAAATCCAATTAATGGAACAATTTTGTGTAACATGTTTAGGGCTGTGCAATAATTATGAGCCCCCGGGGGGGGGGGGGTAAAATTTCCAAACTTGCTCACCATAAAATCGTTTTATTTAACAGGCGACACAAGAAAAATCGCTTGCCCCCCCCCTCTCGGCTCGCCAAAAATTCTTTACCCCCCCCCCTTGCACATGTCAAATTTTTGGGATCCTAAATTGCAAACCTTAAATGGTCTAGATGTATGTTATGCGAGCCCAGCGAGCAGGAAAATTTGCATTTTAAGCGTTTCCGTACTGTTTTCCTAAGCCTTTTAGAGCGTTTTATTAAAAAGGCGCCCCATGAATTCGTGCCAAAATTGCTTGCCCCCTCTCAGCTTGCCAAAATTGCTTCCCCCTTTCGCTCGGCAAAATTTCTTGCCCCCCCATTTTACCCTCCGAAAATGGGTATTTCGGGGGCAAAATTGTGATATAAAATTGGATCGATTGAGCCCATTGGTCGAGCATGGTACCAAGATTTTCAAACGCCGCGGCGTTTACTCAGAACAGCAATTTTGCGTATTCGCACTCTGTCGTGTTCATAACGATATAATCATGATATTCCGGGAATAATTATGCCAGCTTATGTATTAGCGTATGATATAAATCAATAAAATAAGGCCGACATTTGTATTAACATCATCGAAGTTAAAACATCCCGCCTTAAAATTGTTGGCATATTGAGAGGATTAGGACACATCGTACAATGTAAGATGTCCCGTGGTGTTTAAATCAATCATAATTAGTCTGTGATTGACAGGCAAGTTGCAGAAATTAAGAACAAAATGAATCATGATAACTGTCAATTACAATGTACAATATATCTGAAACATTATAAAATTATGATTATATAATTAAAATAATAGCATTTCAATTAAAGATATATATATAATAATAAGTTATTGTAAAGAGTTGTAACGCGCATATCAAGCTATATGAGGATGAATATATAATTATCTGAGACTAATATTTAAAAATTGTTATATCTTTGATTATTTTAGAACATCACAGTTTAGAATGACCAGAAAACTTTCCTGACAGTTGTTACTATAATAATATTTGGCAAAGAATAACCAAAATAAAATTTGACAGAAATCGTATTAATACTGGACTTTAACCAGTTTTGCAAACAAAATCATTGCATTTTTCTTCTTTGTGGCACTACCTCCGGGTCTTAATCAAATTGAGAGCATACTAGGCCTACTTGTCAAGCAATCGATCGTACATCAGTGTGCAAGGCACACGGCCGCTGGCCCGGGGACTTGTCAAGCAAGGTACGCCGTCGGTGTGTTCTGGCACTTTTGCGTGCTTTGGTCACGGTACCATTGATTGAACCAGGATTGAACACATATCACACCCGGCGTTTTTCGCGGAAGTGGCAGCAAATATCCGCCGCTTACACGCCGTGCAAAAAGCGGCAAAAGTCAGTGCACAGCCCGGTGCACAGCACGGAACCCACAAAACATCTCAAAGCTGCTGCTGGCGCGTTTGTTTTGCTAGTTGTACATAAAATTGCCAAATATATTTTTTTCAGTCCTTTTAATAGTTTCATTATGTCAAAGAAGATCTTCTCTGATTTAATATGTTTATAGGACTGCAAGTTTTGAAAGTTTTGAACATCTCAAACTTATTTTAACTCAGTTTGAGTCGGTAAAATAAAAATACACAAAACTCGCAAGAGTAAGAGTTTTTTGTTGTTTTTATTTTCTTTTATATAATGTTTTGTTTTGCCATATATTATATAAATTATTACACTGGCGATTTATAAGTAATTTACATCATGTTTAACACTACTAGTACTATGCACGCACGGCAACGTTATACACGGTGAGTCAATTGGGGCGAACTGGTCGTGGTATGTACGTGTATTGGGGCGAACTGGTCGTGGTATGTAATGTGTATTGGGTGAACTTTTTTGGGGCGAATAGGTTTCGGGGTGAGACGTCTCGCATTCCAGTGAGCATGGTATACGCCATGAGGTCATCTGCTTTTAGACTGCCTCCACCAGTGGCCTACACTGCGCTATAGTTTGGCACATATAAAATCAGAATTTGTGTCAGTTTTTGAGCTCAATATGCACGGTTCTTTCTCAATACGCAAGCTAACAACTATCATATCCTTTCAAGACATATATTCAAGTGCAAGCTTCAAAAGCGGCTTCTTTAGAATAACACAATTACAGGAGATATTCATCATTTTCTACCCCGGTATCCAAAGATTTATTGTCTGAATATCAAATTGTGCATAGCACATTCACATGTATCGATCCCAGGTATTGATATTAGTGTCTCTGCTGTACAATGTAATTATTTACCAATTGATGTCGGTGTGTGGCGGGGAAGGTGTGGTGAACAATAGCAAACGAGGACACACACACTAAGGGTGGACACACATGCAAACTATGTAACAGCCCGAGAACAGCAGACACACAGGAACGGCGGGTGAAATTCCGCAGTTCCTGGACAGTGTTTCTAGATCAAAAGCAGCTGCATAAAACAAAAACACATTCTTAATCATGACTGCAATATCAGTGTAGGATCGATTGGCACTTGGATTGCAATTTTAAAAAGGGTGTGTTGGCTATGTCCACAGTTGGATATTGAAAACACCCAAGTGGAGTCTGAGAGTTGTGAGTATCACTTAGCATGTTTGCCAGTGTTTACAGGTGTGGTGTGTAAAGAGGATATACATGCAGGGGTATATAAAACTTGCAAATTCTGTACTCTTTGGGTATGGGGCAAAATAAGCACTGTTGAAAGTTATGGAAAAAAAAGCCCTTTAACCCATTGAAAAAAATGTACCAAGTCATATAGAAAAGTAAATATCTCTTGGAAAGAAGATATGTAAAAATAATTCCTCCCCCATTTACAAATTAACTCAATTTTGGAATTAGATGGTTTTCATGATGTTCAGGGTTATCTTGGTAGTGTTTGTGACATCCCGGAGAATGGCCTTGTATGAAAATCAGATCATCCATCCTTAGCACTTCCTGAGTATAACAACCCATAAATGGAACATTCTCTGTTCCTGGCGCATCCAAGATGGCCGTGATAGCATTAAGCAGCCATTTTGGATGCACAGTAAATGTGAATTTAAAAAGTGTTTATGAGGAATAGGGAATAATCATTTAGTAATTGTGTTTTCCCTCACTTGTCAAGATGGCTGCCATGGGCCTGTGTGCCATAAGTAAGGAGTATGTGGGATTTTTCTGTTGATGTATTTATGACATGCACCATGAGCAAAGGAAGTGTTAAATATTACGTAATCCTTGTGATTTTTATCTATATTCAGAAACAGCGATAGTTGTCACCTTCTCCACTCCAGTCGGCTTGCCAGATCCCCGAGACTGTAGCTCTGTAATTCCTGATTTGGACTGTGCACGATGTGTGGCTGTGACAAGGAAGTCTCAATTACATGTGATAGTGACCAGATGTGAAATACCCCCAGGTAAGGATTGAAATTCAAATCACAATAAGGCCAAAAAAAAAATATTGTTGTGTTGCCCTCAAGTGGAAAAATGGGAAAGTTGGGTCGGGCGGTCGGATTTCTTTTTTTTTTTTTTTTTATATTTTTTTTAACCTTCAGATTTAAAAAAATCCCTCAAATATTAAATAATGCTTCTTCAATTAGGGACATTTGTCAATTTTGACTTCTGGATACCTGTTAGACATCAATTAAAGACTAGTCTTTCAATATAATATTAATTTTAAGTGAAAAACATTGATTTTTTTATCAAATCTGTAAAAATCATCATTCCAAAAAAAAAAAAAAAAAAATTGCGACCCTGATTTTTCAGGATTTAGGACCGGACGGTTGAGGGCAACACAACAATTTTTTTTTTTTGCCTAATGGAAAGATGTAGGCCAGAGAAGTTGTACATCCCATGTCGGGAATGTATTGACCATGGACAAAAGATATAACAGACGGTGTCCAAGCAGTCAAAGTCCCAGCATCACCCGATGATGAGGGCAGATTGTTCCATGAAATGCAACAGGTGATACTGCTACGCACGTACCACATTTTTTACGGTTTTTCACTTAAACAAGCTCTAACGCGAATACGCGTAACGCTGGCGTGATTGTTAGACATGTCACAATCAAACAATTGGCCCTCATGCATATGCGAGAATTCACAGCATACAATGCACAATGACTGTTGATACATGGTTTGTAGTAGTCTGTGGGGTTGACCCATTATCCACCTCTGTGAAAACAGCCCATATCACTATTTCAACAGGGCATATATCATCAGCCATATGATGTATTTGCAAAATGTGTATTTCGAAAACAAAATGGAATTGAAATTTTTGCGAGATGTATTGTTACTGTACTTTTAAAATATACCATCTAGTTGGCAGAAAACCATTCCAGTCTAAAGGAGACATTGGTCAAGTTAATGTAAATGCTATTTTAGTCAAAGAGTAGTCAAGAGTATTCACCAAAGAAACAAATATGTTGCAATGTGAAAGAGCAATAATTGCACATTGTGAGATATGATGCAATGCCATTTTATTTCAATGCAACAATATATATGTCATTATGTGAAACAGCAAAAACATCCAATTTTTATACAATACGACAGCAAATTTGTCATCAGGGGTAGCGCTAGGTTGCTTTTTGGGGTCCCGGACCCACCAAAATAGAGTTTGGACCCCTGTTTTTGTCTCGCCTGAACTTTGTTCAGGATGGGACTTAGTAATCACTAATTCTGTCTGTCCGTGCGTGTGTGGGGGTGGGGGTGTGTGCGTACGTGTTTGCCGACAAACGAGGACACACACAAGATTTTTCACCCTAAACTGTGGACCTACTTCCAACCGAGGACTGTCCTCGATCTCAAACTGCTGCAAAAGACCTGAAATGCATGCTAGATGCTTTAAGGGGTATAGTCCATACAAGATCCCACCGAACGATTTTTCTTAAACTTCGTACCAATTAAATTTCATCGATATACTTGAATATCTAAAATAAAAAGAGGGGTCACGGAGTTAGTTTTGAGAAATAACCATTTTAAAAATGCTGTTTTTGGGAAAAATTAGTACAGGCGTCTATGGGAAAATGGCAATTTTAGACATGTTTTCGATTATAACAAAAAATCTACCCGAACAATTTTGCTTATTTTTTGATATAATATGCGCACTGATGGGCTATTTCATTAAAGCTAATAAAAAATAGGGTCACGGAGTTACTTTTTTACATAATTTGAGCATAAATGGCATATTTTTTGGTTCAAAATACCAGTCCGATATCATAGCGCGTCACTCGCAAAAAACTTGTCGCAGCTCATACGCTAAATTGTCCAGCGTATGCAGGTAATATCGCAAACACCTGCAACATGACAGTGGGGTGATTTTCTTCGGTTTTATTAACCCTCTTGATTCTAAAGTTCTTTATAAATCGAAAACCAAAAGTGGTTAAGCCATGCGCCAACAAACAAAATGAGATATTTTACATAAATCTGTAATTTCAAATTGAATTGAATTTGAACTTTGTTGCCGTTTTTTCTCGTTGTTTTGCATAGCAAAAATACTTGTAGGCCTACCTATGACAACTTTAATGACTTATTCTTCACTCCTATGCAATTTATAAACAATGTTAATTTTTTGCAGGCTATCACTGAATAGGCCTTTAATTATTAACTTAAATATTAGCGGATCCCGTTATTTATCATTGTTTAGAATGAAAATATTACTCAAAAATCATCTCATTTTAGGCATGTACCCAGCAAACACAAAACATTTTCGACATCATTCGCAAAGGTTAGAAAAGGTTGCAAACGTTTAAATGTCGGGTTATTTAAAGGGTTATAAAGGGTATAAAACGTTTTCAAAACACTCAAAAACGTTATACTCCAAATATTCTAACATATTGTTATTTCAGTGTTGACAAAATATTTGGCAAAAAATATTTGCAAAACATATTTTTTACAATAACACTTTGAAAACATTTTAGAGATGTTATTGTAGTGTGTTTTCATACAAAACGTATTAAAACGTCATAAACTTTATATAACCCGACATTTAATTCACTTAAATCAAAACCCAAATGTTTAAAACGTTTTAACGTTTTTTGTGTTTGCTGGGATAACTTTGTTCGATTTTTTTTATCATTAAGTTATAAAGTCAGTTGCAAGCGAAGTAAGTCAGATGTGAAAATAGACATTTTATTGAAAAAGTAAAATTGACTTCATGTGATATATATTTCAAATTACAGAATTTTACCTTAAAATACTATTGAAATAATTTCATTATATTAATAATCAGTAAAATAAGAAACTACTTTATAATAAATAAGTTATATAATATTAGCTAAGACAAATAAAAAAGGCCGTTTGATATCACCCCTTTTATATATTTTTTCGTAGGCCTACTGTGCCTTTTTAAATGGACAGTATGCCAAAGAAACAAATATAGACCTAGTTCTATTTATATAATACATAGACCCAGCCGATATTATTTTTATGTATTATTGATTTCCTCTTGCCCAACCTTTACCAAAATTGAGTTAAATTGTGTTACATTACGAAGTTACACTTTATAGGTAAGGTAAGCAAATGAGAGATGTGTAACGCTAATACCATTTATTATAATTTTCTTTTTCATGAAATAATACATTTTTTGGATTTCTGAAATGGCTAATTAGGCCTAGGTCTATATATTTTGTTATCTTGGTTATTATTTCATTTATCTTTCTTTTCTTTAATTCTGTCTTCCTTCTTTCTTCCCTTTCATTCTGTCTTTGTTTTGTTTTCCTTTCTCACTTCATTCTGTCGTTGTTATTCATTCGATTGATTACATTAATTTTTTCAGTTTCCTTTATTCTTAAATTTTCTGTTATTTCACTCTGTCTTTCTTTGTTTATCTTCCTTTTATTCTTTCTCGTTTCTTTCATTCTTCCTTCTTTCGTTTTCTTTCTTTTTTTCTTTCTTTCTTTCTTTCTTTCTTTCTTTTTTTCTTTCACTCCTGAACTTTTTCCTTCTTTATTTATTTATTTCTTTAGTCATTTTTTTTCCTTCTTTTACTCTTTAAATGGCGATGAAAACACAGTAGGCCTACTCAGCAGTAGCTGATCTTTCTTACCAGCGCCTGGCTTACACTCCACTTGCAGTTTTTAGTTTGACGCTGGCGTGGCGGCAAGAACTGCGCGGACAAGATTTCACAGAAATTTCAGTTAGAAACGAGTGCGTACTAGACGCGCGGATTATACCCCTTAAACGCTATTTGCCTGAAACCGAGGACCACACGCAAAAACTACCGTCCGCAGGGTGATAGCTAAATGCCGTTTCGTATTATACACACAAAAAATCCGCCATTTTAGTCCACGGTTAGGCGATGAAAACATCATACACACGTCCTCGGTCAGATAGCAAAACACAATGTGTCCACGTTTTGGAGGCAAACACAGACAGGCTAGGGGGGTGGGGGGTGTGTGTGTGGATGTATGTGTGTCCGTCCGAGCTGTATCTGGGGAACCGTAAGACTTACGGCGACGCTACTTGGTGGGAGGAAGGGTATCCAAGTTTGCTCCGTAACCGTATGTTTTCGGTGAAAAATATGCAAATTAACATAGCTAATTTGCATAATTTATGCGAAAATCAGCGCAAATTGATAGTGGAGTTTGTGGACAGACTATCTCAAGATCCGTCGGGCGCATGGTAACGAAACCTGGTGGCAGCTATGATACACATCTGCTGATCACCTGATTAGTTTTTCGGCGAAAAGTTTGCGCATTTAGTTGTTAATTTGCATAATTTATGCGGAACGCTTCTATAAATATGGTTGGAAATCTGAAGAAATCCGCTTTGTGGAACTGTGTCTGGGGTTATCTGGAGATCCGTATGGGGTACAGTGACGTAACTTGGTGGGGAGTAGCGTGGCCAGATGTTCTCGATCTGATTAGATTTTCAGCGCAAAATATGCTAATTAAGTACCTAATTTGCATAATTTATGCGTATTTGATGCGTATCAAGCAAAAATACCCTTGTGAACAGCTTATCTAGAGATCCGTATGGGGTACAGTGACGTAACTTGGCGAGGAGTAGCGAGGCCAGCGGTTCTCGACCTGATTAGATTTTGAGCGTAAAATATGGTAATTAAGTACCTAATTTGCATAATATATGCGTAATAAGCAAAATACCTTGTGAACAGATTATCTGGAGATCCGTATGGGGTACAGTGACGTAACTTGGTGGGGAGTTGCGTGGCCAGAGGTACTCGACCTGATTAGATTTTCAACGCAACATACTTTATCCAATTTTGTGAGTATAGCAAAGTAGCACTTTCAAGGAGTGATAACTCGTAAAGTAAGCATCTTTCTGTTTTGATTTATTAGTTTGATGAAATAATTCTTTGGTATTGCCAAATTTGATTTTTCAGCGCAACATACTTTATCCAATTTCGTGAGGTCAAAGGTCACATACAAGGTCAAAGGTCAACTGAGGTCACCAAATCTTTTAATAATTATTTTTCAACTGTGCATCACATATCCAAATAACAGCTTGATCGGTCATGTAATTAAGGAAATATGACGACTTTAAGATAGTCGCTTTCCATGTAAAGTATAGCAAAGTAGCACTTTCAATGAGTGATAACTCGTAAAGGATGCATCTTTCTGTTTTGATTTATTTGATGAAATAGTTCTTTGGTTTTGCCAAATTTTTGGAAGGTCATTACGGGGTTCCGGGTCACCAGGGGTCATCTGAGGTCAAGTTATTAAAAACTGTCGTATGGGCATGAAACTTGATGGGTACAGTCAACATTTCAAGCCAAATTTTTGGAAGTTCATTTTGGGGTCACCAGGGGTCATCTGAGGTCAAATTAGTAAAAACTGTTGTATGGGCATGAAACTTGGTGGGTACAGTCAACATTTAAAGCCAAATTTTTGGAAGGTCATTTCAGGGTCACCAGGGGTCATCTGAGGTCAAATTAGTAAAAACTGTTGGATGGGCATGAAACTTGGTGGGTGCAGTCAACATTAGAAGGAAAATTTTTGGAAGGTCATTTTGAGGTTACCAGGGGTCATCTGAGGTCAAATTAGTAAAAACTGTCGGATGGGCATGAAACTTGGTGGGTACAGTCAACATTTAAAGCCAAATTTTTGGGAGGTCATTTCGGGGTCACCAGGGGTCATCTGAGGTCAAATTAGTAAAAACTGTCGTATGGGCAAGAAACTTAGCACGAGGGGTACAGTCAACATTTAGAGCCAAAATTTTAGGTCAAAACTGTTGCATGGGCATGAAACTTGGTGGGTACAGTTACCATCAGCCAGATAATCGTGCCCAGCCGATAACCGCCAAATTAATTTACCTCTCTACCAACAGTTATCGCAAAAGCAGGCAGTCACAAAAGCAGGCGAGACTTGTGGTTCGAGAACCGCATTGTTAAATTATCTGTAAGTTCAGGTGTCCCTGCAAACCCCCCAGTTATTCAATCTAGTGCTATTGCAGACATACTATTTATGCTGCATTTGTGCAACTCGGACTCACCAAACTCTACTCCGGACCCCACACTTTTTAATTTTCTGCAAGTTCGGGGGTCATGTGGACACTGGAGTGTTTAGTTCTAGCGCTACCCCTGTTTGTCATTATGTGAAACAGAGATTTTTAGGAACAGCAAGATACATCACTATGAAAAACACATAAATAAATTTTTTTGGAGAGTGTAGTCTTTACTCTGCCAAAACGCATCATAAATGTCAAAAATATTGAATATGTCATATGCATCCGACAATATGGCAGCTAGATTAAAATCAAAGAGAAAGTTTTCGTCATGTTTTACTGTTACTAAAATCTAAACATAATATTTTTGGTTTTGTAGATTTTGAGATTGGAGTCAACACTGCTGCATTAACTAGTACCCTTGAAGACTTCATGGAAAACCCACCAGACCCTCCATTACAGATCCTTCGTGTAGAAAATGCAGATAATCCTGTCAGGGCAACGGGAGAAATCAGTAGTAACGGAGGAGCTAGAGTGCAGTCCTGCTCTGATGAGAACGACATCGTCTTGCGTGGTGATATCCGTGGTGGTGGTGGTGGTCGTGGTGGAGTGACCTGCATGTGGTCTGTTACTACAAGCGGGGTTCCTGTTGAGGCCATTGAGTTTCAGCAAGATACAGGTTAATAATTGAAGTGGGAATAGTATTACCATTCCAGAACAATAGCCACCCCTGATGAAAATTTTCCATTTGGGCCCCTGTCCCCTCCCTGCAGTTGTTATAGAACTGTTGTCTTAGTAATATTTGCATCTTAATTGTTATAGGTCTTTTAGGTCTTTGTCAAGCCAATGTCACAATATAGCAGATTGAGCTAACCTGACTGCTATGCAAAGGTCTTTATGTGAGTTTAGCATTTTTAACTCTCCACACAGGTGTCAACTGCAGACTACAAATTCAAAATGTTCTTGAAAAACAAGCCAGTATTGGTTCAGTGGTTCTTGAGATAGCTCTTGATATTTTGAGAAAATTTGGAGAACAAATTGAATCGTCATGTTGAAGCCTGTATAATTATGTATAGCTGGCCAGCTTGCAAAGCATTAAAGTTGTCTGTTTGTGATGTAAACTGCTCAACAAAGGTTTGGAAAGTTTTTTCAAGCATCTATATCTCAGATTATTTGTGACATGTTAATGTCATGTTGCATATCAATGGATAGCTACAATACTCCCCTTTAGTATGACACCCCATTTGAAACAATTACCTTTTTCACGCCTGAGTGCACGTCTTGTGAATGTAGTGGGGTCTCATACCGAATGTGCCAAGTTGACCATTATCCTGTGCAGCAAGCTGCAATCCCATATCTTCACAATCTGGGACCCAATGCAATCCTCCAAAATGACAACGCTCACCCCCACAGAGCCAGGGTAGTCCACGACTACCTACAGAATATGGGAGTAGAGAGAATGGAGTTGCCTGCAATCAGCCCAGACCGCAACCCGATTGAACACTTGTGAGACCAGCTTGGTTGTGTGTGCGTGCCAGAGTAGCCAATGCAACCATAACGCAGGCTGCGAAGAATCCTGGTTGAAGAAAGGAATGCCAATCTACAGCAACGTGTGACAAGGTTGGTGAGCAGCATGAGGAGGAGGTGCCTGGCTGCTGTGGCTGTGTATGGCTTTCCACCCGCTATTGAGCTTATTGACTAGTGTTTGAGCACAGAATAGTGTTCAATTTGGCACATTCTGTTTGAGACCCCACTACATTCACACGACGTGTATTCAACCGTGAAAGGGTGATTGTTTCAAATGTGGTGTCATTGTAAAGGGAACTAATGAAGCTATCCATTGATATGAAACATGATATGAACATGTCACAAATAATCTGAGATAAATATGCTTGAAAAAACTTTCCAAACTTTTGTTGAGCAGTGTATATTGTGGATTGCTTTTGTTACAGATACAGATGGACATGTCTGCAGGAAACAAATCATAATGAAAGACCAATTAGAAGTTGATACAAAGTACACATTCCAGTTGGCAGTCACATCAAGATCTGCTGATACGCCAGATATTTCAACCTTTGACCTGGAGGTTGAAAGTGCTACCAGACCCCAGAGTACGCTTACCCTCACAGGCGCTGAGAGAGACAATGTTCCACCTGGAAGGAAGTAAGTTGCAGGACTAATCGGGCAGGCAAGAAACATTGCATAAATTTGGTGCCTGGTGCTAATTTCTGACATGAGTATAACTAAAGAGATAAGAAGCAAAATCGAGTAATGCACTTTTACCATCGTCCACTGTGAGCCATGCATTACGTAGCATATTATTCATTCTTGTCACACTATTTATATTGTCAAATCATTAAAAATATGCTCATCAGGAGCTACGATCATGCTGAGTATTCCACATTTGCGAAGAATTATTTAAAATACGTATAAACATTGCTTTGCATTACATTACGTTACGTTACGTTACATTACGTTTACATTGCCAACATTGCACTGTTTTTGTCCCATACTTGACAATTACCCATAGGGGTTATAACATCTTTGGTTTAAACACGAAAACATGAATTTACTACTCTGCAAGCACGCTTTAAAGAAGAAGCCCTGCTAGAGCAGTTCTTCTGGGGTGAACCAAACCTGCCTGGTTATCAAATTAATCAGTGACAAGGGTATCTCTGAATTTAAAGGTGCTAAATTGATGTCAAATTCAGAGATAACCATGTCACGGATTAATTTGATAACCAAGCAGGTTTGGTTCACCCCAGAAGAACTGTCCTGGCAGGGCTTCCTCTTTAAGACAAGCTATTTTTAAGGTGGTCTAATATTGTTGAATTTCTATCCTTACAGAATCTTTCTTCAATGTAGTGTAGAGTTTCCATCTGGTAGTGAGTGCTTGCAATCTAGACGTGTCGAGTACTCATGGGATGGTGGTGATGAGCTTGATTTGAGTAATTCGAGGACTGATAGGAGGAGTCTTCAGATACCAGCAAATACACTCCCTGCAGGTAAGGCATAACTTCAGTGGAAATTGCTAACTTTCTAGAAATTGGGCCATTATAAAATGTGGGAAATGTAAAAAAAACTTTAAAGAAACCTTGTTATTCTTACGAGTACCGTAACCACCCAGGTATAAGCCCACCTTCGGCTATAAGCCCACCTTTATTTTTCGAAACATTCTGGGAATAAGGGTGCACTTAGGTATAAGCCCAGTACTAAATTTTGGCCAAGTTCTTAAATCAAATCAATGCTTTGCTCTCATATTTAAGAACAAATATAAAAAAATATCAGTTGATAATTCAATTCAATTCAAAGTAGTTTATTCACATATGCTTTTCCATCTTACATAGCAACAACAATAATAGAAAATGAATAATATATAATACAGTATAATAAATTAAAGCTTGATACACTTTGTAAGATTGCATTTTAAGAAAGTACACTCAATATGAGTTGGGTAATAAAGTATAATTAACATTCCACACTTATAATTTTAAGAAATTGACATAGATGATAGAAATTACTCTTGGTACACTGGGCATACATGTACATGTATACAAATGGGGGATGATTGTTCTTATTTTTAAATTCGTGCACTAGCCCTTCCCTGGGTATAAGCCCACCCCCATTTTTGAAGTTAAATCTGCCATCTAGGGGGTGGGCTTATACCCGAATGGTTACGGTATTAGCTTGCTCCCATTAGCTACGCCACTGTTATAGTGTAAAAAATATATCCCAGGGGAAAACAGGTCTGTTCCAATAATAGTGTGCATTGTATCAGAAACATGTATGTAAATGGTGCAGTATATTTGTGGTACAGATAGAAACTTCATATGGGGTGACTTCATGTGTGAGGCCAGATCCGCATTAGTATACATCTCTGTGATGCGTTTTAATCTCTCTTGAATGCTACACATGCATGCATATGGCATTGCGCCATGAGCGCCCTATACATGCACACGCACATGTAACACACTTACAAGAAATGCACTCACCATGCTCACTATGCGACCATTTACCAGATGCGGATTCGGATGTCATGTAGATCGCATTGAAACGTTTCAATGTGGATCTGGCTCTGGTGTGGAGTCACCCAATATGTAATAACATGTTTAATCCAAAACCTTCTCATTTTAATAACCACACAGAAGAAGGCAAGAAAGTAACCATAACCTGCACTGCCAAAAGAAGCGGAGATGATGACAGCCAGGCGGCCCAGGCATCCATGGAGTTGACCGTACATGTCCGGGATCTCATTGCCCGTATCCAGGGAAGCAGTACTGTAGGTGTGGATAGTACAGAGCTAGTTCCCTACGCCTCTGAATCAAGGGATCCTGATGACCCAGACAATAAGCCATTGTGTGAATGGAGCTGTGGAGATATCACTCTGGAAGATGAATCGGTGAGTATACAGTGAAATGTGTCGCACATGCCACACAGTAACAGATAAGATTTCCTGTAATACCCCATCCAGTGACATCATTATGATCATAGACTGCTGTACGCTATATTAATTGCTTTGGGGGTTACCTAATCTTACTTGCACATATACTCCTGCACACCACACACACAAACATCCAAGTGTAGTGTTTTTGTGAGTTTCCAACAGTAGCATTTCACACACACCCCCGCCCACCCCTACGTGCAATCGCCTCCCTTTAGGACTATGCAAGCGTGGACATCCGAATCTGTACTCAATCGACATACCGAGGATATTTTCCGCCATTTTTTTTGTGTGTATTTTTGTGGTTATGTAGAAACTGTGGACATTAAATCTAATATAACGATAGTGGACATATTTCACAAATAAGTCATGCATGCATTTGCGGTAATTTGCAGACCTCCATAAAACCGAGGATGGTCCCCCATTGCTGAGTGGGCCACAGTTGGAATGTGGAGTGTGTGTCCTCAACTGAAGACGTTTTCATTTTTCACACACACACCCCCACACCCCTACACAATTGACTTAATATGGAGGTGTTTGTATCACAAAATGGGGGTGTTATACCCCCTCTATGGCTCAAAGACACTGTTCTTGATGCTATCCCAACCATGGAGCTCCACGGTTGCAATATAAAGGCTCCACAGTAGTACGTGTATAATATGCACCCTTCCACAGTTTGAATGCGAACGCATACACGTGCACCTCATCACGCTGATTCGCTGAGAAATAAGAATACATTAAATTTAGCATGGATGCACCTATGTGATATCTTGCATTCCAAACACGCATCAATAAATTTTTTAAATATGCATTTTAATAACTTTCTGCCAGGTCACTTAAAGGTCCGTGACCCGATCGACAGCATCATCCCCGATTTTTTTTTTTCATTGTTGATGAGGTTTTGGTATCACATAATAGATACTATTTTTCTCATTACTATCCTGAAATTTGACGCTCCAAGTCGATGTATTTCGGAGAAATCATGAATCACAGCGGTTTTACAGGTATACCAGTTTGTAAACAATAAAATTACTTCGGATCATGGGAAGAAAAAAGCGAACCACGCTAAGCGCTGAGGAGACGGTCCGCCGTATATAATTAAAACAATTCCTTGAATATTTCAGTTGGTGAAATAGCTCAATTGGCTAGCGCTACCGTTCTTTTACCAAGAGGTACCCGGTTCAAAACCCGTAACGGAAGGTTTTTCCTCTCCATTTTTAACCCAAACTTTTTTATATTCATTTGAAATGTACATATTGCAAGGGGAAATATATTTTGTTTCCTTTTTTCTGAAAGCGGTGCGAAAAAAAAAAAAAACAAATATTTTCCGTTCAATACGGGCCGGGCATTGCAGCATGTCAGCATTCGTCATCTGAACGGGAATTGTTGTTGTTGCATGCCTACCCAGAATGCAATTCACGTATACAAGGTATTGGATTGCAAATTTGGCTATTTATTCACATTTACGCTGAAAATGCTCTCGTTTTTTCACAAAGCAGCATAAAGGGGGAGATATTTGATATTATTATGTAATTTTAAAGACAATCCATATCCAAAACCAATAGGGTTACCCCCCTTTAACCTTTAATCAGGGCACTTTATAATTATGTTGAATCTTAACCTTTAACCTTTACCCTCATCTGTTGCAGGTCACCAATCTAGAATGCCCTTTAACTACCACCAATGAAGAAACAACCATGTTTGATCCATCAAAGGCTTACATTGGTTCCTATAATATCATTCTGACGTGCAGCAAGACTGGACGAGAAAGTCAAACGGCAGAGAAAACCGTGACTGTGACACCTGGAAACCCTCCTCAGGTAAGTAGTAGAAGTTGCTATAACATAATTTTTAGGGCCATATAATTTTGTTAAATTTTTATTTTTAATGAAGAAGGGAAGCAAAGAAAATTTGGCTGAATTTCCATCCTTACAGAATGTGGGCATGAACCTCAACAGCACGGTTTTATGGCTCTGACTAATTAAGCGTTCGAACAAAATATAGATATTGATGAGGGCCAAAAAAAAATTGTTGTGTTGCCCTCAACCGACCGACCCTAAATCCTGAAAAATCAGGGTTGGCATTTTTTTTTGAATGATGATTTTGACAAATTTGTTCAAAAAATCAATGTTTTGCACTTAAAATTAATATTTTATTGAAAGACTAGTCTTTAATTGATGTCTAACAGGTATCCAGAAGTCAAAATTGACAAATGTCCCCTAATTGAAGAAGCATTATTTAATATTTGAGGCGATTTTTTAAAAACTAAAGGTAAAAAAAAGGAAGAAAAAAAATAGAAATCCGACCGTCCGACCCAACTTTCCCATTTTCCCACTTGAGGGCAACACAACAATATTCTTTTTTGGCATGATTGGGATCGCTGTTCATCATAGGGCTGGATGACTCCTATTGTATAGCACTGGACTGGCTGGTTCAAATCCCACATCAGCCAAATTTACTCGCTTCTCCTTCAATTTTTTCTTTTGCTACTCTTTCACAAAAATGATAAAATAATGTGCAAGTAATAATGCCAGAGAGGTTTTTTATTCAGTTTAAACCAAAATAATGATGTAAAAAAGAAAAATCACTTACTATCTTGGAGCTTGTATGTGAATCTGTATTACAAACACAATAAATTTGACTGATTCAAATGAGATATTTAAGTTAATAAAACATATTTCAACATTGACATACATGATCATGATTGTGTAAATTTTATAAATGTTCTTACAATTAATTAATTGTGTTTCGTTTTCTCCAGGTGAAATTTGACACCAATTTTGTCAATAGCGAAGGTTGCTTTCCTGCATCAAAAACTATTTCAATTCTCGCTGAGATTGAGATCTCAACGGGCAACACACAACCTGAAATCTACTTGACATTGAATGGGGTGCTATTAGATGAAACGGAGTATGATCTAGCAGGGGCAGAAGGACAGTGGCTACTGTCCAAACGCATATCAAAAGGTATTCAGCACCAAAATTTCAGTATAATAAAAATATTATCCTCTTTTGCCAAATGAAACATATAACCCATTGCAATCATAAATGATAATTTAAAAAAAATCATTTAATCTTGATATGTTTACAGTTTAATTAAATTTAATAACATGAAGCATTCATTCATTCATTCATTCATTCATTCATATTTATTTCCATACAAATCAGAGACATTACATAAAAAATAATATATACAAACACGGTACATATGGAGGAAAAGGCTTGAAGACCAAAAAGGTCTGAAAGTTAGCTTTTCCCTAAAATCAAATGAAATTAGCCAAAAAACTTAAAGACAAAACACGGGAAGGGGGGAGTGCTCGCGGAAAAGATTAATTATATTTAGAGATAAGTTTTGTTTTGAATTGATTGTGGAAATGTTTAAAGGATTTTGAAGCTTTCAGATTTTTATCTAAAGAATTCCAAAGAATGGGATCTCTTTTACATATGGCATGATCAGAAAAGACTTTCTTATTTTTGGTTAGATTTAGATCATTTACATATCGTGTCTTGCTAAATAAATCTAGTGAAAAAGAGGATGTTTATAATAGGTTTTGAATGCAGAACCTTCTGTGTGAACACCTAACATGTCTGCTTTGAGCTACATGGATAAATCAGTGCACTTCTATTTGGCTGATTTGTCTTTCATGGGTGAAGTAAAAACATGGTGGGAGTATAAGAGTTTGAAGAAGCAATCAGTTGGTGTAATTTAGAGATGGTTGGTCACGAGACCTCTGATCACTGTTTTTGTTTTTTATTCTGAGATTGCAAGTTTTACACAATAAAATGAGCCGACATGATAGTCTCTAGTGCAGAAGTCAAGCTTTTAGCTGTCGCTCTGTGATAAAGATACATAGGCATACACATCACACCTTTTGCGTAAGCGACGGAAAAGTACAAAATAGACTACGTCTTAGTTGTCCTGCTCTATGTAGCTATAAGGCAAAAAAAAAAAAAAAGGTTTGTCTCAAAGCTCGCGCGCGCATTTGTAAAATCGTGAGATTTGGAAAAAAAAATGCGGAAATTTTTTTATTTCAAAAAAAATTCGCGAAAATCCGCTTTTTTTCTCCAAATACCATGAAAAAGTCGGGAATAAAAAAAAAAAAAGTCTCATTTCGCATTTGTTTTCAAACCACTTGTGAGCTTTGAGACAAACCATTATTTTTTTTTGCCTAATAGCAGTGTGTAGCGATAGGGCGTACTGCTGTACATATATTGAGTTGAGTTATTCAACATGGAAGCCACCAGAGAGGGTCGTATCCTGCAAGTGAAGATATTTGGGTTCGAAAAAGACCTGTACCGGATGGTTTTTACATCAAACCAAAAGTTGTTAAGAAACATTGTTGTGGAAATATTTTTCTGGTAGGAATTCATGCATCGCTAACTCCAAATTGCAGAATTAGCCAGCTTAGTGCAGAAGGCAGAATCGGGTGCAGAATTCGACAGCTATGAGAGCATTGATGTGGATGATGTGAATAATGCTTGCTATCAAAAAATAAATAAATAAATGCATTCCACATTAGGTTTTCAGAAACTGAAGAGCTTTGAGACAAAGTATTTTTTTAATATAGCCTTAGTTGCATCACTTAGGTTTCATTATCATTGAGGTATATAGGGCTTCTTATTTTTTGCGGAAAAGAGCAGGTAGGGTACTAGTAACTACTTGATTATATTTCTACATGTTCATACTACAAACTTTGAAAATTTTAGAAAATTCCCATTTTTTTTTAATCACATTTTTGATTCCTAAAATGGAGGTTATAGCGCCCTCAACAGGCACTCTCTCCATAGGGCTACATGTAAAGACCATTTATAGACAAATGGCCCTAAAATAAAACGGACTTGTTCATTTTTCCTCAAATTTTGCATATGATGTAGATTTAACCTCTGGAATGTAATGCAAGTGGTATTGTTGCTGCTCTTCTAAATTCATTTTAAAAATGTCCGCCCCAGACCAAGGTGTGCATGGCTATAAAAGTGGAAAATTATGGCTCCTGCCATCCTACTCACCCTAAAATACAGTTAAGTGCCACCTATTTTTCTGTGTTTTTTTTTCAGAGCAAGTTACAGTTGAAGCAGCAGAATTTAATTTTGAATTGAAAGTCATTGATGGTTCAGATGCCACAACTGTAAATTATGTTGCGCCAGTATGTCCCGGCGTGATTGGTTGTCAGATAACGATGGGTGATTATCGTGTGGGGCAGGAGGTAAGTTGCAAGATACAGGGGTCAATCATGTATCAAAGGTCAAGTGTGGCTGTTATTTTTATTTGATTTGTTCGGGTTCTGACAACCCTGGATAACCCAAGAAAGCCTCTATAGAAGCTTATTTCCATCGGGGTCCATTTGAACACCGGGACGGGTTGGGAACAGTCAGGGGTTAACACCCTACTCTTTTCGAAACTGGCTGCGAAATACATGTACAGGTATGGCTCTCTGCACATGGGACCGACAGCTTAACATCCCCTCCGAAGGGGAGTACTTTCATGATTCATTTACCCAATTCTAAATGAACCATGGGAGAGCGGAAGTCGAATTTAATCTACAGAAGTTGCCGATTAATTTTTCCCCAAGTCAATATCCCAGCAAATCGCTACATGAGAATTGAACCAGGGACCTCATGCACTAAAGGCAAGTATCCTAACCATTGCGCCACGCTCTCCCTATGCCATGGTGATATGCAACCATTAGGGCTTGCTCAAAGTCATGGTAAAAGCCTGCTGTCAAGGGGGTATAATGGGAACATGGACAGAGACCCACCCCAGAGATGTCAAGAAGCCTGGGTGATTGGAAAAAACACCGGCTACTTGACCCTATAGCACCGGGTAATTTTGTATTCAGCCAATTTTAACATTAAAAAAAAAAGGAAGCTTAGTTTTATTTCAAACTCTAATGGTGACCCGCAGGTCAAATTGCTAGAAGTGTACATTCACACCTAAACAGACACAATACAATTTGCAGGCAGCAGCTTAATCAGCGCCAATATTGCAACATTGAAACAAACAACTATACAAGCATCCAATCCAACCCCACTCCATCCCCCAGTACAAGGCAATGAGGATAAAGTGCCTTGCCCAAGGACACAACACGTTGGCACGAGCGGGGCTCGAACTCGCAACCTACCTATGAATTATGAGTCGGGCGCCTTATCCACTCGGCCACACATGCTCCCACATTTTCTTTGGATGATTTCATTGTGAAAATACATTTTTATGTGTGTTTATTGTGCTGGTTTCCAAAACAGAGGTGTAATATTTGATGTATATCTAAATTATCATACTTATTTCAATTCTGAATATTTTCTGTGTTGCCCCTCCCTCTTTCCCTAGGTTCTGCTCGCATCTACGCCCAACTGCAGCAGGTTGAAATACTAAATGCCTGTGAATCTTGTTTGACATTACTTTTACAGCTTGATATCGAAGCTGACTGTCAAGTTGACGGCGAAGGTGCCTGGCCATTGTTGTACACAGTCTTTGTGAATTATCCCAGAAAGGATGGTACCAGGGGAGAGGTCCAACTGGGTGAAGAAACAAGAAGGAATGTGATACGTGGTGCGATAGCTACAAATAATCTTCACGGTATTAAGGAAGGAGATAATGTCATGGTTGATGTTATTGTACAGGTATGTACAGAGACTTGTTTAACTCTTAACTCTCCTCACGCGGGTGTCGACTGCAGACGACAAGTTTCAAAAAAATCTTTAAAATTCAAAATTTCAGAAATGAAAATTTCATGACTATATCAGCCTGAAAAATGCATTAAAATTAGTACAAACAAGCCTAGTATTGATTCAGTAGTTCTTTTGATATTTTGAGAAAATATTTCAAAACTTGAAATTTTTCCATTGAAGCGCATGGCTAGCACGTAGAGCAATGCCCAGAGGATGGTGTGGTTGGATGTGCCCAATGTGTTACCTGCCTCCGCCCATGAACAGGAGGCACCCTGGCAGCAGTGTTTTGTATTATTCAGTAGGGATATGTATATGCTTGCTGCTGGTCACTCTTGTTATTACTGAAAAGTAACAACCATGTCCTAGGTCAAAGTGTCTCCAGTTCACCTCAACACACATGCACTGTGTATAATTACTCTATGAGGAAAAAGCTCTTCCAGACAGCAATGAATCATTCTCACATAGTTAACCTGATTTAACCCTATTTTGTCAGGTTGATTCAATGATCTTGTCATATAGAGTGTATGCAATAAACCAACCGGAACGGTATAACAATTGAGATGGCAGCCATGTTGGAGGACAGTTCTAAAATAGCTTAAGATGACAGAGGGACAGGTCTCTAGATCGATTCCACATCCATTCATACCTATCACCTGTTTTAATGTATTAGCATGCGATTTGCCCCGTGGCACCTTATGGAGGACAGCATTTTATTTAAATGAGGATGACTCTGTCATGAGTGACGTCGTATTGCATACCCTCTATAGGGTTTTTTTCTAATTATTTGATTGTACATTTTTTCTATAAAAACTACTTTTTGTAAACAGGCAATACTATCGCCATACTGCGACTTATATGATATACGGCTCATTTGTCAACAATTAGGGTATAATAACATCATATGCTGATAAATTAATTTAGTCTATGAGCATGTTTATAGTGAGAAAGAATTATCCGGTCTCTAGTGTTTGATAGCGCATAAGTACTTCAAAAGTTTTTGCAGTATAATCTTTCCATTTACATCCTCTATAAACACGCGCATTAAAGACCTCTCTACATTGTCTGTTGATTGATTACCGCCATCCCCATTTTTTTTTCAATCTGGGTTTCCACTGTAGTATAAAGTTTAATTGTTATTATATTTCTTTTCTAAACGGGCCATTTTGTGCAATTAACCTGGTACATCCCGCCATATCATGTACATAATTATTATTATTATCATGTTATTCCTATTAACAGGATTTTTTACTATTATTATTATATTGGTTATTTATTACCATGATTTATATTATTATCATTATCACTATTATTGCTTCTGCTAATATCATTATTGAATTACATTTGTACATTGTATTATTGATTGGTGATTGGCAAAATAAAATATGAATGAATGAATGAATGAATGAATGAATGAATGAACATAGTGTGTTGACACTCTGTCTTAGACAAACCAGATTTGAGTTACGTCTCCATTGTTCTGCTGTCTGAAGGTTCTAATTAGATGGCCTCGGATCCATCAATTATGATCCGAGACATTTATACCGCCACATAATTTTTTGTATCACAAGAGAGCCTCGACAGCTACAACCTGTATAATCGAGTGGTTAAGTATTATGGTGAATATCGAACATCATTAGCCCATGTTTTTTCAGTGTAATGTCACCGCCCATTCCTATTTGGAGGTGATAGTGCCAGCCTATAGTTTGATCAGCTTGAGCTGTGTTTGCATCCGAATATACAGTTTTATGCCTTCCAGATGCAGCTGATTGTCATTTCAGAACCATTCCATATATGTATCAAATTTCTTGACTTGACACGAGGGCTTAGTGAAGCTTTGACCCACCCCTCTCAGTGGTACCTCCCAGGGTTCTCCCACTATAGTTAAAGGAGTATTTCGTGATCCTAGCATCCTCTTTTTGTGACATTTTTAGTAGATATCCACGAAAAAAGCTTATTTCCAAAATTTCAGTTGATTCCGATTTTGCGTTTTGCGAGTTATGCATGATTATGTGTATTACACTGCTCCATAGACAATGTGTTGTAATTTCATTCTGGTGCACCAGAACGAAATTCAAATTTAGCGATATTTTTGCTAAACGAATCAATCTGCAAGAAATATTTGGTACATAAACATTATGTAGCCAGAGGTATCCAGTGGTGTAAAAATCTCAACTTTTTTTGGGAAAAGTGGGGGGATGAGGCTGTGGATCACGAAATGCCCCTTTAATGCAAATATTGTTTTGAATCTTATGATTTCTTTTCCCTTTGATTGTTGTTGTAGATCATGGATAAATCTGGTGGTTCAATAAGAATACCTATAACTAGACCAATCCTGAATCCTGAATTGAATTCTGATGACATTGAAGCAATGGTGGAGCAGACCAGGACCTATGATGATACAGGTAGGGAAAAAGATTTTAATGGAAATAAGTGTATAGTGGAACAGATGTAGGGCTAAGATCTGTAGGGTATGCAACAAAGTTGCCTATAGCAGTAGTCACAGCCAGTGCTCAAAATAAACCCAGATCTTCAAAGGTCATTTGGGCACCTGTGAGTTTGAAATCTACGGTCCATCAAAAATTTTCACAGACTCAAATTGTACAATTTTAATGTTACACTGGTCCACATTGTCATCTACACTTTGTAAGATTTCAGGCTCGTAAATCAAAAACAGGCAATTCCATATATGGATTGATATTGATTATACAGGGCCTGCAGTATAGCGTATCGGTGAACCTAGTGATTTTGACAATCTTTGGGCCAGCCTTATTTCAAGCACTGGTCATGACTGAGTTTTGGAATTAAATTTAATACTGCAATTTTGTGCAACTATTGCAACATTGCATGGGTCTGGAACCACCAGACTGCATCAGGCAACTGACCTGTTGGGCTGGTCACATGCAATTATTGCTTTTAGCAACGTTATTGAGTATTTTGTAGATGTAGATAGACAGCTAGGTATCGCCCCGATGGCCCGGTCCCATACATGAGATAAGTTAAAACGGAGTTGCCCTTTCTTGTTCAGTGATGGTTGCTCAATGCACTCCCAAAAATGGCTTCTTTTATGCCTCTCTTAGCCGTCTATCACATGACCAGCCCATCGGGTCAGTTGCCTGATAAAGTCTGTCTGGTGGTTCCAGACGCAACATCAAAATAGTTGCAAAAAGTAAGTTCCAGTATTAGATTTAATTCCAAAACACTGTTTGAAACTACTGGATGACTAAGAAAATTTACTCACTGGTCATGACTTTTAAAGTTTGTTCGGCTTAAAATAGGCAAATTTATTTGCTTTTTGTTACTTTTTTGTTTCATGAAGCATGCAAAAGCGTTCGTCACGTTGTGTTCGTTCAAATGAAATTTTGACTCTGGTATGAATTGTTATGTTAATATTAATTACCCCAGTATAAAATTTCATTCATGCAGAAGTATTTGGACCAGCTCTATCCCTTTCTATGATCGGAGATAAGATCACTGGTGGTGATGATGAAACTGGACGCGAGAGACGAAATGTGGATGGGCTTCTAGACACAATGTCTATTATAGAAAATATCGGGGACATTGTGGATGTTTCCATGCCAATAGCTGAACTGGACATCCTGTTGTCTGCTGTGTCACAGATGGATTTAACTTTCTATACTGACCATACTGACCAAAGTAAGTTCTTTTGTGGATGAAAAAAAATTGTCTAATCCTGGGGAACACTGACCTTTCGAAGTGATGGGGTGTGCGGACAGCGATTTTAAAACTAGGGGTCTTGGTGAGAGATTTCATGCCAAAAGAGGGGTCATTGGGTGAAAAGCCCCTAAAATGGGGATCAATGGGTGAAAAGCCACTCAAAATGTGGAGGGGGTAATGAGACATGGACAGTTGTGGGCCCACAACAGCTGTGAAATACAAAAATGTCAAAAAATTACAGGACTGACGCGAGGATATAGTTTTTTTTCTTAAGTTATTTATTTTTTCGGCTTTGGGAGTGTCCCTAGACCTAGACCTAAATGCTAGGATCATTCATGGTTGATTTAAAAAAAATTGTAGGCCTATGTGTTTTGAATAAATTTGTACTCATGTCATACTCTATTAATGATTTCAAAATGCATTGAATTTGTATGCATTTTGAAATCATTAATAGAGTATGACATGAGTACAAATTTATTCAAAACATATAGGCCTACAATTTTTTTTTTTTTTAATCAACCATGAATGATCTAACATTTAAATCTTGAAATCGAAAGTATAGTCCCACCCCCAATTTTGAAAAAATGTTCACCCAAAAACGGGGTGGGACTATACTCGAGTCAGTATGGTAGTACATTTTTGTAAAATAAAAGGAGGCATTCGGTTAGAACTCATCTAAAGTCTGTTCAACACTATTTATAAAGCATGTTATTGGGTGACAGCAAAACAAGAAAGGGGGTCATTGGGTGAGAGGGAGTTGAAAAATGGGTGTCAATATGGCCGCACGCCCTTGTCACCTAATTTCTAGGTGTAATATTGTTTTTGTTTTTTATTGGGATGTTTTCCATATATCTGAGCACCTTCAAGGAGCTCTGTCTAGCAAGCCTTGAATTAAACAATTACAAGTTATAAAATCAAAAATACATTTATAGGATAGGAAAACATCCCTTTGTATTTCATCGCCCCTTATTTCTTACATAAACAGAGTTGAGGAAAGAAAAAGAGCAAGGTACACCAACTTGATGTGGGGAAACAAGTAAAATACAGACTAGACAGTATGCAGGGGGATTTATATGCACAGCGATTTTAATCACTTGTTCTGGTGCATTTTTGTATTCCCATTGACCCATATTTTTGCTCATATATCTGAGCACCTTCAAGGAGCTCTGTCTAGCAAGCCTTGAATTAAACATTATTATAAGTTAAAATAATTAAACATTATTATAAGTTATAAAATCAAAAATATAAAAGGATAGGTAAACATCCCTTTGTATTTCATCGCCCCTTATTTCTTACATAAACAGAGTACCGGTATAGAGGAACGAAAAAGAGCAAGGTACACCAACTTGATGTGAAAAAAGAAGTAAAATACAGACTAGACAGTATGCATGGGGATTTACATGCACAGCGATTTTAATCACTTGTTCTGGTTCATTTTTGTATTCCCATTGATTTGTGTTGTTTCTACAGGTTTAGCACTTCTGTGGGCCTTGATGGAACTGGTAATTTTGGGCTATCGATCTGTGCCTACTTCTAATGCCTACATTTGCTGTCTTTGCCCCCCCGGTGCGTACTGCCAAGTCTGTATTTTACTTGTTTCCCCACATCAAGTTGGTGTACCTTGCTCTTTTTCTTTCCTGTTTTTCATATTCAAGGTATCCTCTCTTGTATCATTTATTGATCCTTGATGTGTTTTGTGTCCTCGTCCATTGGATTCACCATTACCCACTTCTACAGAGTAGTCATTTTCATATGGAAAAGTTTTCCTATGAAAGTCTCTTTAGATAAATTATACTCGACTCCAGTGTGTGCACACTGTGTGTACAGAGGCGTTCGAGGTCAATGCACAATGCATACATTACCACACAACACACTAAGCAGGGATGTACGGAAGAGGGTATGGTTTTTCCTACGGTACGACGGCATTTTGTAACCAATCAGATTCCTTTTTAGAGAGTAGAATCTGGCAAAGTATTTCTAGGAAATACCGTTTGAGCCAAGTCAATCGGACTGACTATTATCAAGTGAGGGCTTTCTATAGCATGCTACTTTAATGACATGGGGTGCATGTCAGTGTATTTCGCCATAAATCGAGTGAGAGTTTGGGAATACCTCGCGGTGTTTAGTGCTCCTGTACGACAAGGTCTTTCATCCAATTTCCTTGAAAATCGGGAAAAGTAAATTTAATATATACATAAGACAATTAAGAGTGAGCCAGAAAATAAAAAACTTTCCCTTTATAATAATTGAAGTTGAAAGTGAAAAAAGACAATTTTCTCCCATTGCTTAACTGTGGGACCCCTTTTATTTGAGCAAAAGAGACTACTTTTCCATATGAATAGAATCTTATAACTCTTGCATAATTCTTCTGTTTTCCCATTCATTGTAGATACTGTTCTTGGGACCATAGATAATTTGCTTGAATCCAAGAAGACATCTGGTAGCAGACTTGATGATGGCACAGCACATAGTATACTAGAACAGGTCTTCAGTTTCATTGATCCAACTTCTTTTGAGGATTTACAAGGCGAATTGTAAGTTAACCCCATGAGAACTACTTGCCGATTAGCCAAAATTAATATTGTGTTCAATTTTGAACCAATTAAGGAGGGTATTATTAAGGTCATCTGCAAATGCAAGTTTGACCATAAATAGTTTAAAGCCTAGTCATAATTGGCAATTGAAATGAGCATTTCAAGTTATCAACCAATCAGAAATGCTGTTAGATGACCAGTAGTGTCCAGGAGGTTAACCCTAACGCTCCTGAATGCTACAAAATACTACGTGATATGTGGGCGGTTCGTGCATGCATCCCACGTGGTGTGATGACGCATAATCGCCCTAAGTGATATATAGGCGCGGTTTCGCTGGCCAGCGAAGCCCAAGACCCGTGGCAAAGTGTCGCCGACCGAGTGCTTGGCATGCGAGGGGTCTCGGGTTCGAATCCCACCTTCTTTTCTCTCTGTATTCTTTCCTTCTTTCCCTTCCCGTCGCCAAAAAGCCCTTAGGCGGTTAGGGTTAAGAAAGAAAAAAAACTGCTTGTCTCTGGTCACTTGTACATATAAAATCATATTTTTTTCCCTGTTTTTTGAGAATTTTTTTTCAATTTCCCATGAGAACCAGACACAAAGGTTTTGTTTTTTGCCAATAGAATGAAGTGAATGAACGGGAAAGGGTGTGGCTTTGAGGGTTCAAGCCACCTCCCTTGGCACCATCAACATGAAAATCTGTCTATTGGGCCGGCACAATTCAGCCACGAGTATGCTTTCAGGTAGATACGTACCATGAAAAAGATCATCAGTATCACCAATAGTCATTGCAATAAACCTTTATTTTAAAAGAAAAACAATTATCAACAAAGCCAATTAAGTTTGAGCTATAGTCTTAATGTCTTTGTGGGCAAATTATACAGTGACTTTGTTCTTCTCACATTTTTTGCAGCGGACGATGCTGCTAAATTAAATTATTCCCTGTTCCAGAAAAATACAGCAATAATTTTTTTGAAAATAGCATCCTTTTTGCTAAATGAAACATACAGTAAGTAAGTCATCATCCAAATTTTGATATTTTTCTAATTTGAAGGAAAATGGGACAAAAACATGCAATTTTGCATGTTTTCTTACAATTGTAGTCACAAAATTCCAAGACTTAGCACAAGTCTTAAGCATTCAATAGGCTAAGAGTTAGCTCATAATAATGTTATTTTTGATAATTGGTTGTGAAAAAGATTAGAAAATTTGTTTTCCAAATATTAGACTTCATAACTTGAAATTAGTTGATACAAGTCTTTGGTCTTGCTTGATTAATATTGTCACAGCATATGAAAAACATGCTAAATATGCATGTTTTTGGTGGCCCTTATTTCCAAAATTTGAGCAAATATTAAAATTTTACTTTCATTGCCAGTAAGAACTAACTAAAGGATTAGGATTTAGCTATGTTTCATTTGGCAAAACATAATGATATTTTTAAATCCCCAAAAAGTAGCTTTGTTCGTCAGTGCTTTGTTTTTCTCAACGTATTCTGCAGCGGAAGATGCTACTAAAAAAATTGGGTGTTAAGTTAGTTGCAGCGAAAAATCACCCACAAGACATTGGACCATTGACTGCCCATACAAGCATAATTTCACAGGACTTTGTCATTTTTACAGGGACAGGATTCGTGAGACATTGCTGGCTGCAGCCAATGGAGACACTACTGGAGACTCACATGAGTACACCATCGATGACATCTGTTATGCCATTCAAACTACTAAACTGTCGCAGTCTGTTAGTCCTTGTGCTGGAGACGTCTCTGTGGATTTCGGCAGTGAACTCAGCGACATGTAAGTTATACTTTAACTAGGCCTTTAAATTGACACCGTACTTTGAAAAATCCAATGTATATTTTTGAAACTATGATCAAAAACAGCCCATCATTTTCTTATCATGTTTTTTATATTTGATGAATGATAAGTAGACAGGCTTTGTCGTCTGGAATGCATAATAAGTTGTAGTATTTATACGAGTACGCTGTCGGTTAGTAAGCTACAGTACCGGTGCAGCCGGTCCCTGTGTGAGTGGTTGAGCTTTCGTCAGATGTGTCTCCGACTTCATGAGGACTAGTCCTGAAGTCAGACACATTTGATGAAAACTCAACCTCTCACATAGGGGTCAGCTGCACCAGTACTCACAGCGCACTCATAGAGATACTACAACTTATTGACGAGTTATATACATTTGTATCTCAAATCAAGAAGAAATGGATATATCACTTTTTGTATTTGAACTCTTCTTATGCTTTCATATACCTGTAAATAAATTGAAGAGTTTGGATCCAAAAGGTGCTAATTCCAAAGAGTGCTTTGTGTAAAATTCATTTGAAGATATTCATAAGAGTAGCAGTAACCTTCATAAGAGTAGCAGTAACCTTGCCAATCTAATAACATTGGACCACTAGAATAGTTATAACAATTGTTTGATTATATTAAAAAAAATAATTGCAAATCTTTTGAACCTCCCACATGCGAAGAAGAAAATAACTGATATAAAATAAAATTGGTTTTTTGTTCCAAAAGGAGCTAAATCCAATCGCAGCCATATTTAAACTTTGCACTGGAGAATTTTTAGGGGACAAAATAATGTTGAAAATAGTTAGAAAATAAAGTTACAAACATAGAGTTACAAACATATCCATTCCAATCGATAAATGTCATTTAAACTTTAAAATGTTAAATATACCAGAAAAATGTAACACAAGGTAGCAAATGGATTTAGTGCCTTTTTTCAAACAAACTCTGTCAAACAAATACAATACATTACATTACATTACATTACATTACATTACATTACATTACAATTACAATTACAATTACAATTACAATTACAATTACATTACATTACATTACATTACCGTGAACATACACATTTGGGCTACTTTAGTTGAAATCCATACACCCCAAGACATTACCGTAATCTTCCACACAGGGAGTGTGAATTTCAAATGGCATTACAAAAAAGGTGTGACTCCATTTGAAATCTACACTTCTTTGTATGAAATAAAGGTTATGTCTTGTGTTGTATGGATTTCAACTGGAACTGCTCATTTGATAATCATAGATCTTTGCATTTTTCAATTCAGATATGACACAGAAGAACGTCAACATACTGGTATGGAAGTGATATTTAGTCAAGGGGGACCGTCACCATGTCCACATGGTTTTGTAAAACCTGTTAACCTGGACCTCTATGCAGAAGGTGAGATAGAATTCTTGTGTGCAATTTGTGCACTATTCTAGTACCCTGCCCCTGCCCATCAGGGAAATATGGGTAAATCTTGGGATGGAGAGGGGGCTGGCTGATGTGACCCTTTCATAAGCTTTGTCCCGTCTGATTTTCAAGCCTGATGTTGTATGGACAAATAAAATTTGATATTCCAAAGACATAATATTCTTTTTCTTTTTTCAATCACTTTTTCAGAAGAAACCTTAAAATTGTACTTTTTTTTTTTTATTTGTTTATTTTATTTATTAAATGCATATTTCATTAAAAACCAGGCATTATTTCCATTTAAATTCACTCCAAAATGCACAATTATTTACCATAAAATGATCAAACATTTGTCAATACTTGCCTTTTCAAAATGGAGGAAAAATGAAGTTAGAGCCCATAAAAAAAAAAGGATCAACCTACCGACCGACCCTCCAAATTTTTGTCTTGGAAGGGCAACCAAACAATTAAATTTTTTGGCCTTATATGTGTACATCCATATCAAAAGGATGCACTTGTCGGCTGCTACAAGTGTCTCATTTTGCGTAATAGCTAGGAATAAATACCAGACTCATATTAAGTGGTATTCAATTTTAATGACTTATCCTTCACTTGGAATTTATACACAATTTTATTTTTTTTACACTTGCGCTGGGATCACTGAATGGGTCTTTAAAGTGGCCTCCACTTGAGATGAGTCGGGTATTTATTCCTAGCTATTATGTAAAATGAGACGCATCCTTTTGATATGGATGTACACATATAACATAAAATGATAATATTTGTCCTGTTACTCTGTCAACCATTAGGTAAGAAGCAAAATGTCAAGGATCTAACGAAAAAAGTAGACATCGCGTTTGCCAACACCCCTGCCGTCTGCCTGACCCCAGGCATGTGTGTATGCGTCTACTGTAACCATACCACAGGGGAGTACAGTGATGCAGGGGTTGCTACAGAGATAGAGGAGGGTGTCATCAGGTGTGGTACTTCACATCTGAGTGAGTTTAATCTCTACAGTCACAACGAGACGGTGGTGGGATCCGATGATGTCATCATTAATGGTGATGGAGGTAGGTCACTGTAAATTAAATTTTAAAAGTAGGGATTTATCTAGGGCTTCAAGGGATCCCTATATTTCCTATTATTCCTATGTTGTTGAACTCTTAATATATTTTACTACAAAATGTCCTATAAATTTTTTTTTTTCTTTGAAATTTAGGAAATTAACATGGTTTTTCTTTGTCACTTGCACTAGTGAATTTTATGTAAAATTTCTAATATCTATGCGCGAACAGGTCAGCGGTCATAGCTCATGCAAAAATTTTGGACTTTTCGATCCTTTCTGGTCTCTGATATCCACTGAATTTATCCTAGTATATTGTCATTCAAAATGTTTGTATATTATTCTGGAATTCTTGCAAGGCTACAACCCAGGAAAAAAAGGTTGACACAGTTTGCCTGTCTTTTGGTATATCTCTGCCCCCGCTCCCCCAATTCAATGTTGGACCAAGCCATGTTGTCAACAGGTCCGTGAGACCCTCCAACATTGAATGATGGGGAGTGGGAAGGGTGAGATATAGGGGGAGTCTGTACTTCACATATATTGCATGCATGTTTCCCTCGTCTCCCCAATTTTAATAGGGCACGCATTTCCATTGTTTAGTGCAGGTGTGCCAACTATTAATTTCCTGGGTTGTAGCTTGAAGCCCTGCTTATCTCAAGGTGCTGAAATTGTGAAGCACATCGTGTGAAGAAGTCCTATTCTAGATGCGACCTATGGTCATGTGTCACATTTTTGCTGTCCTCAACATCGGTATAGGCTGAGTGTCTCATCTCATTGTATAGGATTCCTGTGTATACCATTGGTGTAATAGAACCTGATAATAAGGCCAAAAAAAAAAATTGTTGTGTTGCCCTCAACCGCCCGACCCTAAATCCTGAAAAATCAGGGTCGGCATTTTTTTTTTTTTTTTGAATGATGATTTTTACAGATTTGTTCAAAAAATCACTGTTTTTCACTTAAGATTAATATTTTATTGAAAGACTAGTCTTGAATTGATGTCTAACAGGTATCCAGATGTCAAAATTGAGTAATGTCCCCTAATTGAAGAAACATTATTTAATATTTGAGGGATTTAAAAAAAAAAGAAAAAAAAAAAAAGAAGAAATCCGACCGTCCGAACCAACTTTCCCATTTTCCCACTTGAGGGCAACACAACAATATTTTTTTTTGGCCTAATTGTGATGCTGTCAAGTGAAAAAAGTCATTTGTTGGACAAGTTTTATACTGTGATACATTAGGGTACAAGTGTAACACCCTGTTGGATTCAAATTGTCTGTACGCTGGTGATGCAACTACCTAAATGCACTGATTCGAATACTTACCTTGTATGATTGGTTACAAATTGATTACTTGCCTTCTTGCTTGATTGGTTATAAATTAATTGATCAATTTTGTCCGTCTTTCAGTTCAAAGACCCTTCCTACATGTATGTAGGATTTATGATAAACTGATTTATTGATTAAGTGCCTACAATGATTAAGTTACTGATCGACAGAACAATTGATTGATTGATCGGTTATTGAATTGATTTATTGATTGGTTTTTGCAGGCACAACAGAAGAACCATCCACTGAACAATCAGACCTGGCAGAAGCTGCTGTTGTCGGTAAGAGCAAAAGTGTTTTCAATCTTTTGCTTAAGGGCTCATATAACGATATTTCCAAAGTATTTTTATGGGACCTGAGTGTACATCAGACACACGGAATTGCATTCTGAATACAAGGAATATCCTTCTGATATCAAGTAATTTTGATTTTTTTAAATCTATGTACTTAAAGTGTATGTAGCTGGGATGAAAAGCCATCCATCATATGAACATTTTGACCTTTCATATTAAAGATATACATTTTTGTACTAAATTTTGTGACAAAAAGTCTTCAATACGAAAGGTCAAAATTTTCATATGATGTACGGTTTTCCCCCCAGCTACATGCACTTTAAGTACATATGTGACATGATCAAAGGGAATGAGTCACATGTGGACCCTGGTCGAAAATTTTACATGTGATTCTAAAGAGGCCATTTAGAGCTTTCAGAAACTGAAAACCCCACGTTAATACGACTTTTCTGTCCGAAATTATTTAATCACTCGCTGAAAACAATAGAAAACAAAAGAATTTTAACACTTTCTTTGCCAATATCTCAAAATCAATGTTAGCGACATCCGACTCATTCACCTTGATCGTGTCACATATCATTAGATTTATAAAGGACTGTTAAATGTCAAAAAATGTCATTTTTTTAATGATTTGCCATAAAATATGTATTATGTCTCAAATTAAAAAAACAAACAATTATTTGATATCATCAGGACATTCCTCGCATTCAAAATTTGAGGTGTCTGATGTGCTCTCAACTCAAGCCCCACAAAAAATACTGTGCAAAGGTGGGTGACCAACCCCTTATAATATATTTTTGGGTTATGCAAAAAGTGTGTGGGGGTGCATTGGTGTTTGCCTGCAAACAAGGACACAAAGACATTTCACATTTAAACTACGGACCTACCTGCAAATGAACACTATCCTCTGTTTGGGAAAGTCTGCAGGTTGGTGCAATTTATGTGCCAAATGCACTTTAGAGATATGTCTGCTATATTGTGCATAGACAACTTTCCTACTGTATCATACACAGCTATACACACACAAATTTGTGATTGCTGTTGAAGGGTTGCATATATGTCTTTGCCATCAAACACAGACATTTCTATGAAACTTGACAATTTTAACCAGGCTACTAACTTAAAGTAGCTTTTTTTATATCTCTATAACACTCTATGCATATGTATTTGTCTGTTTTGGTTTCCAATGTTCATTTTTCAAATCCAAGTAGAATTTTAACTAACCTAATAGTTTCGAATGTCATGGTGAGTACTACGCCCTCTACAGGTCAAAGTTCATCAGGGAAGATGTTGGGTCAAAGTTCAACACTCTGAGGAAGAATATCGACCATGACTTTTGAAATTGTCACGTTACAGTTTAAAAATCTGCTTATTTTTGAAAAATGAACATTTTTCTGCAAACCTGATGAATCTATTTACATACTCTTATGTATTTGCTTTCAGTTATGAACGCCGGTATTGTCATTGGCGTAATTGCGGCTGTGGTGATGCTTATTATTATCATTGTTGTTCTGGTTTTCGTTGTGCTCAAGTTGGCTGCCAGGAAGAAAGTTGGCCCCGAAGTGTAAAATCAACAGAACTGCTCAGATAAAAAATCTGCTATGGTAAAGTGTATATTCAAATATCAACATTACAATAATTTGCTTTTGCATTAATATTGTAATGTTAAATATATTAGTAAGCACATACGAGACAGCGAAAGTTTAGTAACATCAAGCTTTGGAGAGAAATTTTCAGATCTTTAATTTTGATCAAATTAGTAAAACTTTAAAGTTGTTTATTTAAGGCAATACATGTATAATATAGAAAAATAAGAAGAATAGAGAAAAGAAAAAAATAGAAGAAAATAGTTAGCAGCAAAATGTTGTACATTTAGGCCTAAAAAAAGTTGTTTGATTAGCGTAACCCGACCTACCCTTAAATTAGGCCCGACCCAAGAGTTTTTTTGCGAAAAATAAATAAATAAATTAAAAAAAATTTGAAAGGCCTTTATCAAATGCAATTTACAGCTTTAAAAGTAATAATAATAATAATAAAAAATCCCGACCTACCTACCCAAATTGTTTTTTATGTTACGCCAATCTAACAATTATTTTTTTTGGCCTTAGCTGTCAAAAGTGCACTCTAATATGTGACAGGATCTGGTCAATAGAGGCCGACCAAAGAGAATTTTGAAAATTTAGTTACCATAATTATTACCTTATACAAACAATAGGCTATCATATACTGAAAACATTAAAGGTCAAGCATACTTGGTTCTAAAGTTATGAAGTTTTGTGATGTCTATTTTCTTGGTGTTTAAATCCATATTTTTGCCTTTATCTCAATTTCAAATTTGCCGCTTTTGGCATCCATGGACCAGATTGTGTCACATATCGGAGACCAGAAGAATGCACTTATAGTTTTGACAAAATGTGCAAATAACACAAATAATTAATTTTAAGCGTACTCTTCATGAATTTTAGATTTTCAAGCGTCACCCAATTTCTTGTTTATTGATTAACAAAATTAGTTATATTACAGAAACAATTATAAAAAAAAAATTAGGAAAAAAAGAAAGTGTAATTTTAACACCAAAACACAGATTTTAGCTGAAAAACAGAGTACTGTTAAATTGGAAATTTTAAGACTATTATTTTTGTTCTTTAAACATTTTAAGCGGCTACTGTAAAAACAATTGTGTGAATATATTCCCTTTGGGTATCAGTCAATGTAAGGAAACTTACACAAATTTAAAAACAAGCGAAATAGTCCAAAAAAGGCAATGTGAAAATTTAGTCATGTGAAAATTTAGTCATGTGAAAATTTAGTCATGTGAAAATTTAGTCATGCAAAAATTTCCACTTTGACTTTAGTCTGATATGTTTTGGTTACTGTAGTGTTATGTGGCTATGTGTAGACAAACTTACTCATAGTCATTGAGCTTAATATAATGATTTATTCAGTGTGGTCTTTGCGAGGTTGGGTTGGGGGTAACCCCCCCCCCCCCCCCAATGATTTGGTTTACCAACCCAATACCTAAAAATGAAGTTTCAACCCAGTCAAACCAACCCCCCAAAAGAAAATTTCGACCCTCCCTCATTGAAAATTGGCTCGGTAAACTCAAAATTTCACTTTTATTTTGGGCTGAAATATTGAAAATTGGCCTAGTTAACACAAAATTTTGCCTTTATTTTGGGCTGAAATAGTGTAAAATTGACGCATTTTGCACATTTCAACAGTGGCATACCCAGGCTACTCCTATCCGGGTACTGGAGAAAAGGTGAATATTGCCATTCCTCTTCAACAGCCTGAAAAGGTTGACCCATTTTTTCCCAGTGGTTTGAAAAAGTGAAGAGCAAAAAAGACTACACTGGATTTATTGATATCTTCTGTGTGTATTAGACATACCTAGATATTTGTATGTTAATTTTACTTAATGCAAAGCCCACCTCATACTTCATATGCAATTTAAAAATATATATATATATACAGACAGCAAAAGAATTAAGGGCGAGGTGGCCTAGTGGTCTAAGGCAGGCCTTGAAATAAGCGGGCACGGGAGCAAATTTGCTCTTGTAAAGCCACCAATTGCTCCTGTCCTTATAAAATTCATATGAACCAGGAGCAATTTTTTAAAACGAATTGCTCCTGGTTCCCCCTACTATTGTATGCAGAAAAGTATTACTTTTTGAAAATTGCTCCTGTTTCTTCAGAAATTGCTCCTGGTTCTGGAACAATCGCAGTGAACCAGGAGCAATGTTCAAAAACAAATTGCTTCTGGTTCCAGTCTGCTTATTTCAAGGCTTGGTCTAAGGCGCTGGACCATTAGGGAGAGTTGAGCGAGGGGTCCGTGGTTCGAAACCCCATCCTGCCCGATCCTTGTTGCTCACTCTAAATAGTTCCAATAGGTCAGAAATTTCATAATCATATTCTCATTCAGTCTAGTAGAATATAATTGTGATTAAAAGGGTAATAAAAGGGTACAGGTATTGGCCCCTGGCCATGTTTTTAATTTTGACATGTTTGTCTTTGTTTAGGATATAGGGTGAACATAACTGGTACCTTAATACTTTTGCTGTCTCCATATACACTGTACATATTTATCATGTACCAATCAGCTCTGGGTCATAACCCTGTAGGTTTCATCTACAAACCACACAAACAGTCGGAAACACAGAAGCTTTGATGTAGCACTACTTTCGGGCTCTGTTGCTTTAGTATCCAGAAAGGTTGCGTCAGCTACAGACTCGGCTGCTTGTGATACGTGCTCACTAAGTCTGTAAGGGCCACAGACTGCGGCAAACTTTATAATGCTTAATGGTCATTATAGAACTGTGATCAGAACTACACTCAGCACTGTTTGGCCCCAGATTGTACAAACTTTATTTATGGTGAACACCAATTATATTTCTGGTGCGGACATTGTACCTAACATACGGTAGATGACATATTTGGCAAATGTATTAGGCCAAGTAAAAAATAAACATGTTTCACGTCCCCTCCCGCTTCCTTTTTTGAGGTTTCTTCAATTATATTTTTATTTTTTGAAATTCAATGAAAAATATGTCTAGGAAGTAGAGATGCTTTCTATATAGGCTGGCTAATATAATATACATGAAACACTTTTGGCAGGTTTTGTGATGATTAGAGGGGCCTAACAACAAATAAAAAGAGGCCTCCTCCTTTTTCCAGGCATTATTGTAGACGCTAAAACAGCTCTAATTATGGATATTTACACCAATTTTGCGATAAAAATACAAAAACCTGGACGTGAAACATGTTTTTTTTATTTTACTTGGCCTTATACATCCTCACCATTGTTAAAACAAAATTATTCTGTAACAACTTGTAACTGGAGTGAATCATATAGTTAAAGATATTCTATTTATAAAATAAATAGGTAAACATGTATAAAATATTTAATATAGAGAATTATATTTTAGAATGCAAATTTTATCAGTACTATGCATAGGACAATGTGTGTGATATTTTCTGCTCATATCCATTAACATAAAGTCAGGCCCATAGACAGGGTACAATCCCCCCCTGACAAAATGTCAACTTTTCAGGGGAAAATGTACAAATCGTCGGCCGTATCACATACTGACGTATTTGCAAAATACGCATTTCGAGAAAATCAAACGCGATTTTCATTTGCTGCATAATCTTGATTAAATTATTATTGGCGAATAAAACCAGGTTAACAGTAATGCAAATATACCATATTTTCAATATATTTCTCTTATCACTATCAGAGCACAACTTATTCTGGAAAAAATCAATATTAAATAAAATACGTCACTATGTGAAAAGGACTAATGTCAATTTCACCGTTCAAATCACAAATACGTTGCGCAAATACGTCAGTATGTGAAACAGTTGTGCAAATACGTCAGTATGTAAAAAGGACAAAACAGCAATTTTGTCGTGCAATGACAGAGTCGCGCAAATAAGTAGCGCAAATACGTCAGTATGTGAATCTGCAAATTCTTCAAATTGCAGATACGATATACTGGGCTTGCGCAGTATATGTGATCGGCAAATACATTGTTATGTGATGTAGACATTTCAAGGTTTTGTAAATACGACATAATTAAATTAATTAATATTAAGCCACTTTGAGGCATGGTTTTTGGTGAATATATAGAGTAGAACATAACAAACTAATATACCAATTTTCTCAAAAATGTTAAATTGTCTAATACGTCAGTATGTGATACGGCCGACGAAATGTACCCAAGAAGATCAAAATTATATAATTACAAATTGACAAAATTACCGCTTTTGGTTATTTATCTTTCAAATTAGCCTAAAAAGTCTGGTTTTTTTTTTTTGCATGTAAGCAAATTTATTTAGGAAAAAGCTGCACATATTGGAAATACAGCAGTACATGCAAAAATCCTGACTATGGGCCTGTATAAACTGACATGCAGATCTTGTATCCGCTTTCATACTTAATCATAAAGGCTTATTCAGTGATCCCAGCAAAAATGTGAACAAATTTAAATTGTATATTTTAAAAGTGAAGGATAAATCATTAAAATTGTCATTTTGGAAATGAAAATTTTTTCAAAAAACAAGGAAAACAACATTATTGGTGCCAAAATCTGAATTTTGATGATTTCTATGATCCTGTGGATGAGCAAATCACTGAATAGGCCTTTTAAGATAAATTGACAGGGCCTCAGTTTGATCTTGTATAACAATACATAAAATTAAGATTTACGATATGATTATATTTTTCTTCTTCTTTCTTATGAGGGGGTGATTCCAGGGATGTTTGGGAATGATAATTATGCAATTTGTTTATCTGTGCAATAAATCTACCTTTTTCATATGATATGTGTGTAATACAGGCATAAAATTAATATTTTCATGTGTTATTTTTTTCTTAAAATCTGAATATTTATGTATTTTCAATGACTTTTAATTGTGTTTTGATTGTAATTTAAGTAAGCAATTCATAGCATGGTGGGAACAGGGCTGGAAAAAGAAAGAAGGCATCTAAGAGAATGAGTATTTACCAGCAAATGTTTTTACATCCATGTAAAGTTGTTTTCTTTAAACTTCCGTGGTCGGGGTACGCGCTGGTGAATTGCGATCGCGTAAAAGTGACAAGGTCGCCTTACTACGCTACCGAACAGACAACCAATGGGTCAACCGACTTGTTGTCAAGTGCATTGATCAGCCAATCAGCGTGATTGCTTATTTTTTCTGTGTGTACGCTCGTAGACGCTTGGCGCACAGCTCGGACCACAGAAGTTTAAAGAAATTAACTTTAGAGCCTTTTTTGGAGAGAAGTTGAATCTTCAAGAATATTTGGAATCAGAGATAGCTTACACTTCCCACAATGCATTTTTTGCCTGTATTGATTTGCTATTCAGTGCAACATGGGGTCAATAGTGACAAGAAATACCTCAATTGCAAGGACTTTATCCCATGGCCTGGATGAGCTCTGTTAATTAATGTTTTTTATCACTATCAACAACCCATATTGCACTGAATAGCAAATCTATACAGGGAAGAAATGCATGGTGGGAAGTGTAAGATATCTGCTGATTTGGAATGGTTAAAAAACTTTGCAAGAAGTCCAGATTATCTGAAAAGCAGTCATTGGAATGAGCGCTTTTACTGGGTGAAGAAAGGAGAAGAGATCCAACGTGGTTTCACTTTCCCATCAATTAAGAGCTGTTTGTGTCCCACTTAATTACAAGATCATAATTATGCACAGCATATTTAGTAGATTTGTTCTAAATATGAATAGTTCATAGTATTAGTGGTCAGTGGTTATAATCTTGCTTACAGCTATATATATTTCCTTTTTGTTTAAGAAAAAAGAAGAACAAGAATGAGCGCTTTTACTGGGTGAAGAAAGGAGAAGAGATCCAACGTGGTTTCACTTTCCCATCAATTAAGAGCTGTTTGTGTCCCACTTAATTACAAGATCATAATTATGCACAGCATATTTAGTAGATTTGTTCTAAATATGAATAGTTCATAGTATTAGTGGTCAGTGGTTATAATCTTGCTTACAGCTATATATATTTCCTTTTTGTTTAAGAAAAAAGAAGAACAAGAAGTAAGCATTCATTGCTTGAATGTGATGTTCAAATAATTTCATTTAACCAAAATTTTGACCCAAATTTCATTAAGTATTAGCTTTGTCTTACTCTCAATATCAATATAGCATTATTGTATAAAACCAAGTGTAAAAAAAGAAGATGAAATTCTGGTCTCATTTTTAAATAATGTCTCTTCTCGAAAGAGTTAAAAGGACTTTTTTTTGGGATTGGTTAAATTTCACTCCAGAAGGATTGTTCACACTCAAGAGAGTGGCATATTGGCTATTCCATTTAAAATCCACACTACCCCTGTGGAAGATTTAGGAAATATCTTCCACAGGGGTGTATGAATTTCAAATGGAATGAAAACATTAAATAGCTCAATTTGAAACTTATCCTCCCTCTGTGGAAGATTCGGATTGAATCTTTCTCAGAGGGTGTTTGAAATTCAAATGGAGCTGCTTAATGTGTTCATTCCATTAGAAATTCATACTCCCCCTGGGGAAGATATTTCCAAAATCTTCCACAGGGGTAGTGTGGTTTTTAAATGGAATAGCCCATTACTACCATTAAATGAAAGGTTATACTTTTCAGGCTGATTTTTACCTGGGGTTTTTTACCTCCAATAGAGTTGTCTGTTATATCATTCCTTGAAAGAGTGGCTTTTCATTTGATCTCTTACATTAATTTGAGTGAGTTCGTTGATCATTCAATTTTAGTGGAATGTAACTCTCCTGAGAGTTAATTTCACTCTATAGATATGAGAAGTAAAAATTCCATCATCATTTTAATTGTAAAAATTTGAAAATCACTTCTGAGTGTCTCTCTTCACTCTCTCCACTTCATAAGATTAGATATTATGTGCCCCACTTCAATTCTTCATTAGAGTGTCCATTCAGTGGTGTAGCCAGGAGGGGCCAGAGTGCCCCCCAACAAAAATCAGGGAAAAAATGGGTAAAGAGTAAAGTGTCCTTAAAATGACAACAAATTGACAAATTTGGATTTTCCCCCTCACATCAAATTCCTGGCTATGCTACTGTCTTCACTGAAGGGACTCTGTTTAGATAGAAAATTGACTATTTCAAAGCACGTAAAGCCAAAGCTAAACTAATTTTAAGCGAAGTAAAAGTAAATGAAGGAAAATGTTAATTTTTGGGATAGTCTACAAGCTGTATCAAAATGATAGGTACCCATCAATCGTTATGTTTATTGAAAAGCCTGCCTCTTACCAATGCAACATTGGATACTCTGGAATGCCTGGAATGTATAATTGTGATACAATTAATGCACAGGTTACTTGGATCATTTTTTGAAGATTTGATATCGACTCATTCATTATCAATGAAAATTGATGAGTACCAATCATTTTGATACAGCCTGTATGTCAATCAATACATTCAAAAATTACTCTAGTCTTTGTAGTGTAACTTAAATTTCAACGATATCTTGGGATTAATTGCCATACATTGTTGTAAACTTAATTATTTTTCAGTCAAAACAACTCTTAAGTCATGAACAAAAGGCATGACAATATGTGTAATTAAAGTTATTATAGGCTCCGGAATATCAATATGGAGAGAGGAGGGCATCCAGGGTGTGTTAAAGAGGGGTATCCCCCATCTTTCTGAAATACATGAATTTTACCTTTAATTATGAATTTTACCTTTAATTGAAATTATTACTTGTACCTTAAAATTATGAATTTTACCTTAGGAATTTAACTTAAAATTATTATCTTAAATCATTGGGGCCCTAGGGTACTTGGTTACTTGTCTATGTTGACTCAACATAACAGGTTTGTTAAGTAAGACACGAGTAATCTTAAATAACGCTATCAAAACTTAATTAATATATGTTGAAATAGGCACTAGTTGAAGAAAAAATGTGTAACTAAGTTACCTCAAATAAATAATCTTCATAATATTTTTTTTACATAAATATGCACAATGAATACACGTAGAAATAAATGTTACTTAATATAAATTGTTCCATTCGAATATTTCTTAAATGTTTAAAGGGCTGTTGGTCTGTGGAAATTGTTTACGTGTACCGCTGGAGTGGAGAAGTCTCAAAATGGTCTGCCAAACTCCCGTGCCCCTTTAGCCATGCCAGAAAAGTTTCCCCTCCGTTCGAAGTGCCAAAAATCTTTGCCCCCCCCCCCCTTTTACACATGCTATATTAATCATGTGATGCCCCTTCCCTATATTTCACCAACTAAGGTGCGCATAATTTCTGCACCACCGGATGAAGCACATGCATTCATGTTTTATGAAAGAAGATTATATATAAAATTATTTATCTCAAAATTAAACGAATAATATAAAGTCCCACTTGAAAGAATGGACCAGACTCCTTAAAACTTAATTTCATATTTATTCAAAACTTTACCTGAATCGTATCATGATCGTATAGACTTAAAAACAATGCACAAAGTTAATGACCCTTTGAGTAATCTCAACTTCAGGTAACCTCGCCCGTAGCTGGTAACCGTATGTTGTAGTTCTGGTTCTGATGCGAACCTGAAATCTGAAACCATTTCTGCTTATTTTGTCAACTTTAATGCGGAATTCATTTTGGCGCCCAAATGTGCTTTACTAAGGGTTGGACTCGCCTACATAATATGAAAGAAAGGAATGAAACTGCAAAGGAAAGATGATGAGAATTAAAAGATGACGCCGCAGTGGGCATAGAAAGAATGAGCGGATATTACTTTGAGTTTCATACCGAAGTGTCTATTAAAGACACTAGTTTTATTTATTTTTTATTTTTTTATTGTCAAGTCATTCAGTCACTGGTCCAGTCACAAGCCAGTCCGAATCTTAAAATGTGACCGTACACGACGAATGAGCCGCAAATTTCTCCCCCGGTCAATGTTGGGGTTTTTTTTTCGTGTTTAGAAAATATAGGCCTATATCATAAGCTTTAAATGGTATATCATTCGACTTCAAACGATATCCAGAAACGGGGTTATATTTTGTTGAACTTTGCTCCTTCAACAAAATGGTAGCTTTTTCGTTTCTACATGTGTCTCTTTTTCCACATTGCTGGTAAGTCATAAATTTGCGGTCATTCCAAATCATCCCCAACAACGAGAATGTTCAAGAATGTCCTTTCATTGTTAATTGCAAACAAAGACCAGAGCTATTAAGAATTCTATCAGCTTATTATCCTCTTCAACAATATGATTATTGATTGGTTTTAAAGGTGTTTGACTATCAAAATGAGATAGATGTCGCGCCAACTTGAGGTACCGATGAATACGACGACCTTCATGCACATTTTACACTGTAATTCAGAATACTTAGGACATTTACCTACGGCTCATTCGTGCTGTACCGTCACAAATGTAGGTGACGAAGATCTTCACAAATCTGGCAACTCGTATCTCAGTGATATGGCGTCGTTTTCTCGCATCCATTCATGCTACCAGTAAACAATAACTTCATCTTTATCCTTTGTCGTCTTGGTAACATACCCTAAACAGTTTTGACTTTCATGTAAGTGTATCTTACATTTAACAACGGATTTGCTCTGATGTTACCTGAAGTTAGCGTACGTTTATATGGAATATAAGGTACGAAATTAAGTTTGGGTTCGAAACATCCGTTTTCACAGTTTTGTGACCAGAACACCCGGCCAGAACACCACCGAATTGTTATACCAATCACCGAATTTAGACAATTTACTTGTCGTCTTTGGGTTCAGTCCTGATTATCCTGATACCAATCGTACCAGTGATCAGACAATCCCGAATGTTGACTTGCGATTCGTGAGATTGTGTCTGATGTTGAAAAGGCGTTTGACATCATCGACACGCCATGTCTGTGACATAATCAAGTTTGAAGTTAATGGCAGAAGAATTTAAGAAGTTGAATACGGTTTTCCAATTCGGCATCTAGTAGCCTACATTTCATCACAGATCTTCGTGATAATTTTTCTTTTTATTCGACGGCTCTTTGCAAGTGCTTTTTCGCAAAGTAGACCTATATCAAACCCGGGATCTCTAACTTCTTTTGAAGATATTGTAAACAGTCAGCAGGTAAACCTCGTCGTTATCGACATAAGTCAACATGGCCAGAACTATTGATATTATGTGCAAAACACTCCGCCAGATAACGAACATGAACACTCTCATTGTTGCGATATTATGGTTATCAACAGCGTACGTGCGGGGACAGACTACCGGGGACGGAACTACCGAGATTGAACAACCGGGGACGGGACTCCTTCCCTTACAACATTTATGTCGGGTGCTCAAACAGTCCGTAAGTACTACCAAAAACCCCGTCATCAACTTGTCTTTCCTCAAGCCCCTTCAATTTATCGACCAACATTTTCTTGAAATATTTGTCACCCACCAACTTAAAATTTAAAAGTGTCTGGGAACTAAAAAAAAGTTTCAGGCATACGTGTTTCTGATCAGAAACAATTCTTGGTATTTTGATCAATGGATCATCAATCAAAACCTTTTATCTAAAATATCAAAAATTCTCTTTGTCATCTATTGCAATTTTGCAGCTTATTTTTTTAGAAGTTCTAAAAGGTAGAGCAAATCATTTAAAAAGAATATTATGCACGCACGCACCTGTATTTTATAAAGGGCATTCGTCCCATCCTGCGCGGCATCCTGCGCCCTTCGAAACTAGTACCATACCAGTAGTAGGCCTAATGGAATTCTCAGTCCCAAAAGACTTGATCTTAAATTTGAAAGAAAAGTACATTTAGATGTCAAGCATATAAAGCAACGTGATTTTGTATGGACTAAGATGTTGTGAACATGCAATGCTGCAAATGGGATTCATCGGTTAATGTCTGTGAATGTGACATACAATTCCGGCTCTTTGAATAATAATAAAAACAAGTCACGTACGCCTGTTTACATTGAAGTTCAACATGAAACTGTAAGAACATGCTTTTAAAGTTAACATACACATCAGCGTCACCAGATTATTATTCCAGTCTCAGTTGTCATGTCAACACCTCGACCTCTGGAGTTACGGTATAGTCTCTTACCCATCCTGTCACGCTCCTTTGTTATTCAATAGGTTCATAAACAGACTGAGAATGAGCCTACGCCAAATCAAAAATTCATTCTCAACCAACCCTGCGATAGTTACTGTAGTACTAGACGTTTTTGTTTACAAACGTTGTCATGGAAACGCCTTTGTTTGCTCAGCTTGAGGCCGAGTGTTATCAAAAATAACAATTCATCTACAGGGGAAAGGAAAAAAGTGGAAGTATACAATCTCTATCTAAATGTGATAGTAAATAAGATTAAGAGGTTAAGGTATGCGATTGTGCGTCTGCAAGCAACTAAAAATATAGTTTGCTATAATTTTCAGGGAAGAAACTAGCGCATCACATGTTAATTTTCTTCATAAATAGGCCTACAGACCTGCAACAGTAATTTACTTATTTCACTCAATATTTGATCAATGTAAAAAATCCTTTTAATCTGAAAGCAAAGTTGACAAAATTATAGTTGTAAGGCAAAAACTAAGTTGTATTGTTCTTAAACATATTTTTGGTATAAAATTCGTTTAAATTCGACCAACTGATTCTGATTTTGCAGCCTGTAGCAGGTCTAATATAGTTTCTCAAAATAATTCTGCAGAAAGTTATAAAAAGGCCATATTCTTCTGAAAGTTCTAGGCCCGGGTTCTAGGCCAGTTTTTCTAGGCTGCATGTGAAATCTATAGCCAACATTACGTACCGGTATGTAGTGGTGTCCATTGACGATAACAGCCAACGTCAAGGGCCTTTTCAGCCTTCGTATCCGGGCTTCGTATCTGGGATCAGAGGCAAAGATATACTGATGAGTCTTATCTTTTAATTGTTTCAGGTATGCCCCTAATGGCTTGACATTTAATTATTTAAGGGGCTCGATCTTTTGTGCGTAATTATAGAGGGCCAGGGGATTCACTCTATCATTAAAAAAATTATTTGAAGAGCCCTAAGAATAAAAAACTGTAGTGTAATTCACGCCAGACACAATTTCTTTATATGACAAAAATAAATGTTTGTAATCGATCAAAAAACAAACGTTTTATATCAATTTTAAATTTAGCCTGAATCGGTAAATATGGTACCTCTCGCCCTTTTTTAGGTCAAGGCTGTTTTTACCATTATGCAGCGAACCATTGTTGAAGCTATTTCACATACATGTACAAAACATTCTAGAGAAAGAATGAGGCCATATACTGTTGAAATATCTTTTGTTGATTTCGAATGATAATGTCATGAAGTCGTAAATTTTAAGGTCAAATTCCTAAAACCAAAACAAAACATTGCGACGCAGATATGTCCCGACTTACGCAATTTCATCATCACATCAGTGTCTTTATTATTTGTTTGAAACCTTTCCCAAACGTTCGTGCTCTTTATGCATAAAACGGCTAATCTATCTTTACAAAACGCGTCTTTTTTAGTAAACAAAAGGCTAAAGATGGCATTATGAGATTTATCATTTATCATTACACTCCTCCACTCAACTGCCACCGTGGCCGAGCGGTAAAGCGCTATAGACGCGTAATCAAAGGAAGTTCCGAATCGCTGGTTCGAATCCCAACGAAGCCTGTGGCAACTTTTTTTTTCTTCAAAATTCATGATCGCATTCCGAAATGAGTCACTTGTCGGTAAATCCATAGACCCTAGAAATTAGGTCTATGGTAAATCATGTATCGTATCCTTAAAACCAAGTGACCGGAAGCAATTGCCTTTCCGAATGCCTTTAGCATGTTTATTTCAGTAGTTTGATTGTGGTTATATAATATATCATGTGTTTGTGGGAGGGGGTGGGAGTTTGTGCGGGTGCCGGATAGTGCAGTGGCGTACCGTGGCCGCCCCAACCCCGGGGGGCTGAAGAAAATTCAATTTTGCCGCCCCTTCCACAACAGTCTCGGTCGTTTGAAAAAGTGAAGAGCAAAAAAAAAAAAAAAAAAAAAAAAAAAAGGGTTTCAGGCGTTAGCGCCCTAAAAGCAGTACATTTTGATGTATAGTACCATTTTTTCCAAATTTTTTATGCTTTATCATATTTTTCCGCCCTTTTTTATTTACTAATTCTTTTTGCCGCCCCTTACTTTTTGCCGCCCCTGTTTTTGCCGCCCCATTTTCTTCCGCCGCCCCTTCATTTTTGCCGCCCCTTCTTTTACCCCCGGGGCGGGCGCCCCCAAAGCCCCCCCCCCCCCAAAAAAAATACGCGCATGTAGTGTGGTCACTTTGTCCACTATGAAGAGCGGGAAATGTCTGTCAAACTTGGTAAATATGTTTGTAGATTAATATTTTCATTCGGTTTTTTTCTCTCTCACAGTAACGGGGTGACTACTTCGTCTATCATGACCACCAGCGGCAGCGATTCTTCAGCTTCTACACAAAAACTGACCATACAACAAATCATCATAATCTCATGTTGTGTCGGTGGTGGCGCTATAGTATTAGCCCTGATAATCGGGCTCATCTACCTTCGATGGAAAATCGCCAAGAGGCGGCGCATTTCAGTGACTGCTGCAGCAGTTGCAGCTACAAATCAGAACTCGGGCAATTCTGTGACAAATGCAAATGCTGAACAACCAGCAGTAGCAGCACCGGTCGCAGCTGAAGACAGACCTGTAAACCCCTAGAATTAAACGGTAACCGTCCATTGAAAATGACATGTAGCCGGCAGAAGCTCAGTATCTGTAGGCCTACAGTACTCCCTCCCAATTTGATGCTGTCCCCGCCCGGCCATTGAAGTGGCGTTACCGGTTATACTGCGGAATCGATCGTTATTAGGCATATGTTAGACGAAAGAGTAATGTTCATCAAATTCAGATTCCGACTGAAGGACCTAGGAAATTTCCTGAAATATCTGAACAACTTATGAACAACACAAGGACGGTAACCGTCCATGGAAAATGACATGTCGCCGAAGCTCAGAATTAGTACCCCCTCCCTAAGTTGATTACCGTCCCCGCCAAGCTGTCCTTATAGCAGATCAACAGGAAAAAATAAATGTGCGACATCATTATTTTTGAAGCTGCGTTTACATTATTTACTGTGGAATCTATCGTTATAATACAAACGGATGATTATTGACCACCGGAAACGAAGTTCTAGCTGACGGACAAGGGAAATTCGCGTGAAACGAAGTCCAGCAAACACAAAATGGTTTATAGAATACGTTTAAATTTTGGGTTATATATACCTAAAGGGTGTAAAACGTTTCAATACTCAAAACATTGAAACTGGCTGCAAAACATTCGGACATATTATTTAAGTGTTGACAAAATATTTTGTACATATGTTTGCCACAAAATATTTCACAAAAATAAGCATAAATTTTACCAGAAAGTGTCAGTTTTAAGTTTAACGTGGTCTTCATTCCTGAAGGCCTTACTATATAGTGAACAACTATATATAATAATTATATGAAAAGGTTATGCAATATGACGGTTTAGGATATAGTGATCAGACTCGTGGTCAAAAGGTTGTGGGTTCGTGTCACACCGTGGCCAACGTATTATGTCCTTGGGAAACTTAATTTAGTTTGTTTCACTCCACCGAGGCGTAGAACGGGGAGCTGTTATGTTGTGAATGTCATACCGGCACCGTTGTTGTTAGCAGCCAATGGTGTGACATATCGTAGTAATAGCGGAGTAAAATGTAAATGCCGATTTTAATTTTTTTTTTTCAATCAAACACTTGGTTTCCTTCGCTTCACAAATTAAATCATGTGTTTGACCGAAGTTCCTTATTTTTTTTTATAAAGACCAGCAAATTTGTTTATGAAGCGATACTATTCTTCTTTCTTTCTTATGGATGTAAGTTTTCATTACTTTCAATATAAACATGCTGTCCCAAAATGATCATGGCTCAACTTCAGAATCTAGAACGCCACTCCTGTCATGTAAACACCCTCTAAAGCTGATTGTTTTGAGAACGGGCATATTTCACATAAATAAAGCGCAGCTCGTGAGTGGCGTACTTTATTGTACAACCATACACTCTAAATTACAAGGATTTAAAAATAAATCCTTAAGGATTGTAATTAGGTTCAATCAATTTTAGATTTAAAATTAATCTTATAGATTATAGATTTGAATTTTAAATTTCAAAGACTTAATTTTAAATTTCAAAGATTTAATTTTATATCTATAAGATTTAATTTTAAATCTAATACTTAAATTGATTGGTCCCAAATCACAATCCTTTAGGATTTATTTTAAATCCTTGAAATTTAGAGTGTAGATCGTCAAAAAACAATGAGTACATCATTTTGCAACAACCTGTACGTTGTTTATCAACACGATGTAAATATTCCTTTTGTATAGGCCTATATTTAAAATACGTGATAATGTAACCATGGTAACAGTTATGAAGAAAAGTGTCATCTTCGTTATAATTTATAAGGAACCAACATTTTCTCGCAGTTTATCAAGATATATAACATAAATGAATTAATACAAAATGCATTTTTTACTGTTAACTTATAGTGTAAAGTCAATGAGCTTTCGAGATGTTCTTAGTTCCGGTTGGGACTATACGGATTTGCATCAGCAGAAGAAAAAAAAGCATGATGCAGTCATGTCTACAGTAGAATTCAATTCGACCTTTGCAGGACTTAAACCCCATTAAAAGCTATTAAACCAAGATAACACTCATTGAAAACAGCTCAACTGATTAAATCATATCTTCTCTGGTTAAATACACACAACATATGTGTCTGCTTTACACGTACAATGGAGCAATGAGCTGCGATTATACTTTCAGTTGGGTGAACGATTATAAAGCGAGCGCTAGAGAACAATTGTGTGTGGTCTTTGTTTACGAAATGAGACAATACGTGCTTATTGTTAACCAGCGTTCTTGAAAATGAGAAACATGGTGGTTTGCAGACTTAACACGGTTTGGAAATAATTTCTTCATATTTTTGGTGTTATCTGTCGTTTACATATCCTTCCTAAAACACCAAAGTACGCATATTTCCAAACATCTAAATTAGCTAAAAATGTAGGACATGTTACAAAACTATATTGTCTAGAATTTTAGAAGAGTACTTTTAATATTGGCCGGTTATTTTTCACACAGCGACGTTAACTAGGCAATGTACTATTACCTATAACATTAACTAAAACACCAAAGTACGCATATTTCCAAACATCTAAATTAGCTAAAAATTTAGGGCATGTTACAAAACTATATTTTCTAGAACTTTAGAAGAGTACTTTTAATATTGGCCGGTTATTTTTCACACAGCGACGTTAACTAGGCATATCCCCATACTTTTAACGTAGGCTATTTGTAGAGGTCACGCGTCAATGGGAAAGAGCACTGTGTATTGTGTATAGGAAAACGGACAGTAACTGCAGTATGGTACAGTAAATAAAATTTAGTTTGATAAATTGGTTATGGTGTCGAACTTTAGAAGAGTACTTTTATTATTGGCCGGTTATTTTTCACACAGCGACGTTAACTAGGCATATCCCCATACTTTTAACGTAGGCTATGTGTAGAGGTCACGCGTCAATGGGAAAGAGCACTGTGTATTGTGTATAGGAAAACGGACAGTAACTGCAGTATGGTACAGTAAATAAAATTTAGTTTGATAAATTGGTTATGGTGTCAATGTTTCGCGTGTTATTTTTTTCCGAACTTGTATGTGTTGAGAAAATATTTGCCAAACATGTGCATATAGTCATGTCACCCTGATGGGAAAGCACTAGTTTGAAAACACTAACTTTTAACATATATCTGCGGAGCCCAAATGACGTATTTATATGTCAAACTATATATTTTGAATGTTTATGTCCAGAGGATTATTTTGCATTTGGTTGTAACAGGAGTGCATATCATGCCATTTCAATTGCTTGTATTACCTTGTGATCGATTGATTCACTGAGCTGATCTGCTGCACTATTACGATAACAGGTCCTCAGTTTTTATGCACAGATCATTCAACTATCCGTGTGGAGTAGGCCTACACTCTTAAAACAACGTGGTAAAAATTGACCACGTATAGTAGTTAAGTTAACTATGCACCTATAAACATAAATTGTGGTCAAATTTTGACCCCTTTTGTGCGGGTTAAAATTTGACCACAATTTTATAGGGGAAAGTATTTTGACCACGTAGCTTTAGGAGTACTGTATAACAAACAAACAAACAATAGACCTATTTTTTGCGGGATTTTTTGGTGCTTACATATGGCACGCCACACCGGATATTAAACACCGAGTTTTAAAAAAAACGGCAGGCGGCGTAGGAAGCGCAACACGTGACGTACGAGGCTGGCGAAGATACAGGGCTGACAGCCCCATTCAAAATACACGGTTAGCAATTACAAATGGAAAATTAACATACTTGCAGTGTGGTACACTGTCGTACCCCGACGGTTTTAGAGTAAGATAATTTTGCTTTGACACCACATAACAAATTTAGAATTGTTTGTGAAGATTTCATGATTATGTGTTAATCCAATGGCGACCTCAAAATTGGCGATATCGCTTCCTACACCACCTGAAAAACGTCCCGTTTACATGAAGGAAGAAGTGTGGTCACTACGTTGCGTGGGTGGAGTGCATTGGCCTATTACCTAGCTGGGGGGTTTACACCCCCCAGCTAGGTATTGTAATCGCTCGGGTTCTTCCGCTGGAAACAAACCACTGTAATCTTCCCGTTTTCTTCCGCTGGCAACTAAGTGAAATTGCACATGTTTTTGTACTTTATGCACCAAACCCTCTATCTTTTAAACCAAATATCCCACAGAGTCGTGCGATATGTCAAACTTTTCCTCTGGTCATAAAGAACGAAAAAGTCAGTGGTCACATCGCTGTAGGATCATTGGTTAATGAGATATAGTCACTTTTTGTACTTTGTGTACTTAACCCTCTATCTTTTTAACCAAATATCCCACAGAGTTGTGCGATATGTCAAACTTTTCCTCTGGTCATAAGGAACAAAAAAGGCAGTGGTCACATCTCTGTAGGATCATTGGTTAATGAGATATAGTCACTTTTTTGTACTTTGTGTACTTACCCCTCTATCTTTTTAACCAAATATCCCACAGAGTCGTGCGATATGTCAAACTTTTCCTCTGGTCATAAAGAACGAAAAGTCAGTGGTCACATCTCTGTAGGATCATTGGTTAATGAGATATAGTGACTTTTTGTACTTTGTGTACTTAACCTCTATCTTTTTAACCAAATATCCCACAGAGTTGTGCGATATGTCAAACTTTTCCTCTGGTCATAAGGAACAAAAAGTCAGTGGTCACATCTCTGTAGGATCATTGGTTAATGAGATATAGTCACTTTTTGTACTTTATGCACCAAACCCTCTATCTTTTTAACCAAATATCCCACAGAGTCGTGCGATATGTCAAACTTTTCCTCTGGTCATAAAGAACAAAAAAGTTAGTGGTCACATCTCTGTAGGATCATTGGTAAATGAGATATAGTCACTTTTTTGTACTTTGTGTACTTAACAATCTATCTTTTTAACCAAATATCCCACAGAGTCGACTGTCGTGCGATATGTCAAACTTTTCCTCTGGTCATAAAGAACAAAAAAGTCAGTGCTCACATCTCTGTAGGATCATTGGTTAATGAGATATAGCACTTTGTGCATTTAACCCTCTATCTTGTAAACCAAATATACCACAGAGTCGTGCGATATCTGATATGTCAAACTTTACCTCTAGTACGTGAAGACGGCCTGATTGGCGCGAGGTTCATATCGGTGCGTATGCACCAAATATGTATCTTGTAAACCTTAATAAGTTTTGCCTTGCCTTGCTTCGTAATCCTGTTTGGGCTGGACAAAATTGTTTTTTTCCACTTTTCCCCAGTTTCCCCTAGGTATTTCGTCTTTAAGCTTACTGATATACAGGGATTGAATACGAGTGTCACGGCCCTGGTTAGTGTGCATTCAAATCAGAGATCCCTGTTCAAGGCCATCTTACTTAGCCGTCGGAAATGATTACAAATTACCCCGGGCAAATTACACATTTGTAATCATTTTGACCACAAAATATGATGTGAAAACACAGGTAAGCAATGAGAACAAGTCCTCAAACATTTGAAATTTGTAGCTTACTACAACCTGATGATGTACTCATCCCAGGCAAACCTTAGTTAACACATTTGCTAGTCAGCCAAATTCGCCGACAAAATGCAAATCAAGGGGTGACACTAAATTCACGGTTGTTCTATTAGCAACGCAAAATCTATGAAAAATTCAGCTGGTTTACTAGCTAGAAAGTGAGGCCAGTTATCGATCCGTTATAGCTCGTTATGAATAATTCATGTTCGACCCCTTGGATCATGTTAATTGAGTTTCGCAAATAACAACGTTGTTAGTTTTGCGAACTTTGCCTGTTCAATGAGAGTATAGCGCGCCCCCAATACATCTGGGCACAAACCAGGCGAAAACGATCCAGTTTAATGAAATGGCGGACGGGTATTCCCATCAGGCACCAGTGATATGTTTTTTTCAAAGAAAGTCTACTAATTTGATATGAAATGACATTTTGCAATTTGCAAAGTCAAAATTAGGACTTGCTGGCAATAATATGAAGGAAATATGTGACAGAGGCAATGTGGGAAATACAAGTAGTATTTAAGTTATAATAACCTTTGATACCCGACCTGACCTTCCATCATGGCGCCTTATTCGTCTTATGTATTTCTATTATGCTCTCAAGTAAAATAAAGTACCAATCTGCACTGAGTAGACAATGTTAATTGGCTCCCAGCAGGAATTATTGATTTTATACGGAGGTAAAGAAATGCACAGTGTACTGTGCATGATGTGCAAGCATACTCCAAATATTTACGGTAAATCTGAATAGTGGTCACATGTTGAAATATCATGTGTTCGGGAAATCACGTGGCAACATTTTAAGATTTCAGGCTTGTTTACTAGTTAATTGCCATTTGTACTCTTTATTATTTATCTTTGTTAATTAACATATATTTTAAATGCTGATAAATCGTGGTTGGCTGCCCATGATATCTGTTAAATTCAATGTTTTATGAATAATATTATAATTCTACCACGCAGAGGGGGTCACGCAGCAGAATTTCACATCACCTGACTTAGCTAGATTTCGAAGCTCTGCTTTTCAAATTCATGTAAATTTCAAAGTTTATACATTTAATATATTTAATATGATACTAATTTTTGTTATAACCAACTGGTACACGAAATATACTAGCTTATTACCTATACAGAAAGGTGATTATCAGCCTTCACTCAGCAAATTGACATGCCTGGCATATGCAGCCATTCTCCGTCTGGGTAACATGACTGTCGCCCTCAATACGTCTGGGCACAAATTTAAATAACAATACGCTATTTACATATCAATGTGGCCTCATGCTAATTAAAGCTGCCCCATCCAGGAGTTCATCTATGTGCATATTTACATAGAAATTTAAAACAACTGGCCGAAGAAGGAAACCTACATAAATATGTTTTCTATACTTCACTTGACCCAAATATATGATTTTTTATGGTGATAAGACAATCGCACAAGGAATTTTAGAGGGATTTTGATAGCAGTTCCATTAAAAAAAAGCTGCTATCATAATGAGACTAAGATCTAGAAACACCCCCGAAATGCCGTTTTGGGGAATTTTGCTAGCTGAATCTTTTTTGATGAAAGTCAATCTTTGACAAGATGTAACTTTGCTACGGAAAGTGCTATGAAAAAAAGGTTTTCAGTTTTGGCTTTGTTTACTCAAGAGCAGGGTTAGCGGTGACCTGCTGAGTCCAGGGGTCCAAATTGGCAAATAAAGGGGTCCAGGCATCTAATTCTACACAGACGTACAAAATTAAGGGGTCCAAATCACGGGGACCTGCCAAATCAAGGAGTCCTGGACCCCAAGACCCCTTAAAACGCTACCCCTGCTCAAGAGCTTTAATTTGATATATAAAATGATGCAGTTTGATGGCAAATTTGAATTCACCTAGCATACCTAATATACCATGTACATGTCAGATGTACGGTATATTGTATTGGCAAATGTCCATAAAAGCGTTCATTATAAAATTATTTTGATAAATTGTCACATTTTATGCCATGTATTAATATCCTTAAAAGTAACCGGTCGATTTGCGAACAATTTGTCGACATAAATGACCTTCCCGGAGAAACGGTAGCCCAAAATGGGTTATATTTCATAATATGCAGACGAATGGTCAAATTAATAGAAAAATACCTGTGATAAATGTATCTGTACACATTGTCGCACTCCGAGTGACGAATAGTATATTTGCAACCCTGTGGTGGATTTGCGAACAATTTGTCGACATAATGATGTTCGCGGAGAAACGGTGGCCCAAAATGCGTTATTTTTGGTAATATGCAGACGAATGGCCAAATTAATAGAAAAATACCTGTGATAAATTTATCTGTACAAATTGTCGCACTACGAGTGACATATGGTATATTTGCAACCCTACTGTGGATTTGTGAACAATTTGTCGGCATAAATGACCTTCGCGGAAAAACGGTAGCCCAAAATGGGTTATATTTGGTAATATGCAGACGAATGGTCAAATTAATAAAAAAATACCTGTGATAAATTTATCTGTACAAATTGTCGCACTCCGAGTGACATATGGTATATTTGCAACCCTACTGTGGATTTGCAATTGACCTGGGGAACATATTGGAACATTTTGCACGGGTCAGCTCAAAAGACATCACTAAGTTCTGGGGCCAAATCTTAGAATTGAGTTATCTGGACATCTGTAAGAGGTACAGGGCTCAAACTCGGTGACAACTCATGACCATGGGTGAATTATGGAACATCTTGCAGGGTTCTGGTCAAAGGTCATCTGGGTCAAATCTTAGAATTGCATTTTCTGGACATCTGTGAGGAGTACAGGACTCAAAACTCGGTGACAACAAACCTCATGACAGGGGAACATTTTTGGAACATTTTGCAGGGGTCAGATACCTCCACAACACCAACATGCCCCAGCTAGGTTTGTGGTCTATGACCACCATTTGCCTCTAGTTCCATTTGTAATCCATTATACCCTATGAAAGACATGACCTTAACCTTCCACACAGGTAGTGTGAATTTCAAATGGATGGGGTTACCTGAATGGGTGACTTCATTTGAAATCTACATCCCATGTGTGGGAGATTAAGGTCACGTCTTCCATAGGGGTGTATAATCTCAACTGGAATATCCCAATGCATTACTTTTGAGGATTCAAAGACCCCAAAATATATACATGGTGTCCCCAAAATAGAACCCTCATTGCGCCCTTTTTATCGTTTTTCTTAAAAGTTGATCAAGTATATTTTGGTATGTAAAGAAACCTTTATTCGTTAGCTTTTAGCCTATACATGCATTTTAAGTCGCTGGTACCCAGCAAACACAAAAACGTTTTAAAAACGTTTTAAATAAGTTATATTTTGGCTTTTGGTTTAGGTAAAAACGTTTTAATAACATTAAACTGTCGGGTTATATAAAGGTCATCATAACGTTTTAAAACGTTTTGTATGAAAACACACTACAACAATATTTTTAAATGTTTTCAAAAAATGTTATTGTAAACTATTTTTGCAAACATTTTTGCCAAATATTGTGTCAATACTTAAATAACATTATGTTAAAATATTTGAACCCAGGAAACACAGAAATGTTCTTAAAATGTTTTGTTCAAAACCTTTTAATAACATTTAAATGTCGGGTTATATAAAGGTCATGAAAACGTTTTTAAAACGTTATTGAAAATATTTTGGGCAAACATTTTTCGCAAAATATTTTTCAACCCCAAAATAACATTTTGTTTAGAATGTTTTGTATCAAGTTTTCAAGAACGTTTTTGGAATGTTATTAAAACGTTTTATACCCTTTATATAACCCGACATTTAAACGTTTTGTGTAAAATATTTTGTTTGCTGAGCAGTAGATTATCAAAAATGTTTTTAAGGTTATGAAAACGTTTTATACTCTTAATATACACTTTATATAACCCGACATTTAAACGTTTTCTGACAACCTTTTATAACCATTTGCGAATGATGTCGAAAACGTTTTGTGTTTGCTGGGTAACCAGTATTTCAAAAAAGGGTGTAGCTTTGAATTAATGTGATGGGATTCAATTTTATTCAATATCTATGCTGACCGACAGATCGTTCTATGGTTTCACGATTTAAATGGCCCGAGAAAGCATTGAGACAAACAGCATGTGAAATGTTCCAAAGGTTAACGATAGAGAATGAAAAGAACAGATTAACTTTACCATGTTTGTCTTATTTATGTCTTTATTTTTGTCTTTACGGTATTGTGATTTTCCCCTTTCATTGTTAACTAAACATATCTCGAGATTGCAACAAGCAAATTGAACAGAACAAACGGCATTTGAGAGCTAAGACTGCGCCCTTGACGATGATGAAAGCATCATGTCACAACGGTACTTTTAATTACCAAAGAGGGAGATTTTCACTTGCACAATTTTTTTGAGACGGGCTGTATATTTGCAGTCCACTTACAAGGGTCATAATTATAATACATAACGGGAATTGAAACCGGGATTTGAAAATACTTACAGTACTAGTATGTTTCCATGTTGAATACTGACATTAATTTTATATCTTAGAGCATCAAAATATTGGAAGAAGTTCGTATTTTCGAGAAAATTTCTTGAACAGGGTGTCTCAACCCTCAAAATAATTGTGGTCATCAAAACTTTTGATGCTTATATCTGATATATGATAATTTCAGCAGCGTAAAAAACATCGGGAATAATAAATTATTAGTTAAAGTTATATATTGTAGCACATCTTTCATAGCAAGGAGTACAAATAATTGCATCCTTTATGTCTAAAATTTCCTGTCCCGAAATTTGACGTACCGTACTATGTTTTGTGGAAAGGGGTCACATAAAATTATGCCTATGCCAGTATGACGCATAAGGACTACCTAGACTTCAACACACATAGACTTCCGTCACAAAATTATGATTCAACAAAACTGCGTAATGTTGACCATGTTTTTAGAATGTTACACAGGCTCTCTAATCTAAATAATCGGTATGATCAGTGAAGATTAAGTCATTAATTTGCATACAACGGTCATTGTCTTGATTATTAATATGTATGTTGTAAAGAAAATATTTATAAAGAAGTCACGTAAATACTTGAGCTCAGTGGATTATCCTAATTTGTCAGTGAGCTTTTAATATCGAAACAATTTTAGATTATTAAGGGGGTACTACACCCTTGACCAATGTTGTGCCTATTTTTGCATTTTGCTCAAAAATTATAGCGCATTGGTGACAAGTAAAATATGAATATTATAGGGGCAAGGACTACAACTATTGCACTGGAAATTTTATTTCAGCACAGACAACAGTTGTGGAGTTACAGTCAAAAATGAGGGAAAACCAATATTTGATCAATAAATCAATAACTGCTTGTCTTGAGTTGCTGAATTTTCAGTGCAGTAGTTGTTGTCCTTGCCCCTATAATATACATATCTTACTTGTCACCATGCAATGCGCCATAATTTTTGAGAAAAATGCAAAAATACGCACAAAATTGGCCAGGGGTGTAGTACCCCCTTAACAATCGAAATAATTTTAGATTATTAATAATTTGATTTAATTGGTGCATTCATAATTAGGATGAGGGTTGTCGTAGGGGGAATAGGCCTACTTCATGTATACTTGGTAAAATATTATAGGGGGCCTAAGTAGAAATGATATGAGACAAAGCTATAAGACATTTATTTAGTGCCCACAAACATTCGACTTTATAGCTTTGTCTTAGTCATAATTATGATGATTAATCATTACTTTTGTTGTTGCACTAGGCCTATATCCGGGGGGGTCACTCCCATTGTGGCCTGTACACCATCCGCAATAATGAAAACGCGTAAAAAGGGTAGTTTTTCGTGGGTAGGCACGATACTCGCGTACCGTGTTTAGGGTGTCAAAAACATGAACAATTGGAAAAAAAGGGTAGCAAAATTGCAATTGCTAATACGCGGAAATGAAATTTAGGGTATGAAATTTGATACAAGGAATAAAATCCCTGTTTAGGGTGTGAAAAGGGTATCGTTTTAGCCAAGGGTTAAATCCTTGTTTAGGGTGCTTTTCAAAAGTTGATTATCGCGGATGGTGTACAGGCCACAATGGGAGTGTCCCCCCGGGCACTATATACAAGAGAGGTCCAGGATTCAGACGGGAAAACGGGAACGTGCATGACTCCGTGGTGAGTCAAAGAGTGGTGGCATGGATCAAAGAGGCGTTTACATGGAGACAAAAAATGACAGGTACAAGATCCCGCCATTTCCTAAAGGACCTATAAATAGGTTCCTTTAAAGGGGTATAAGGAATCATGGGGCTGGTTCAGGGGTCATTTGACATGAGTTATCTGACCAGGAACTTCGGTGATTAATCAACATTCAGGCATGACAGTATAAATAATTGCTGATGGACTATTTAGGAATAAAACCACAGCTAGATAGACACAGGAGATGTGGCAATAAGAGAGCTTAAGAGCATAGACCATTAGAGTAACTGACCAGCTGCAGTATGACCAGTTGTAGTCCTGTTTCCAAGAGTGTGTGGTTCCCAGTAGTTTCTCTCCCTATAGACGAATCCAATTTCACGCATTCCTACACCTCGCTGGCATCAGCCATAGCTATAGGTCCTTGGCGGGGATATTGAACTACATTCCATCACCCGCGTTACACGTAGACAAAAGAATGATGAAAGTTTACAACACAATACAATTCAACATCTATTTTTAAGCGGATTTAATCCACCCAATTGCAGTAACAACACCAGTTTGGTGCAGAAGGGACCAAGTAATGGCCGACTGAATTCTTACCATCACTTGGCTCGTTGGATTCGTCTATTTGGGTCATACAGGTACAGGGTGTCCCAGAAAAAATTACCGAGTGAATAAAATTGAACGTAAGTCGAGAAATAGACATTAGAATCAAAAAAATTAAAATGTAGCGCATTGCCTATTTTATTGTGCATCACATACGAAAATGTTATTTGATTCGGTTGACTGGTTGCGAAGAAATTAACGATTACATAATGCGGGCATTAATGAAGTTCATTCCAAGTTTGATCAACAGGTGCTTTTTCATACTCACTCACCACTTCCTAAAGTTTGTGTATCTCATTGAATTTAGTCCACATATCTATTTTATAATCCGACGGCGTTATGTTTTTCATGCTTTCACTGAAGATAAATTTGTCCGAGAAAACTTTAATTTCTGCAATTGGAAGCTTTCCAAATTTAATTTAGGTTGTGCATATATGTTATATTTTAACTTTCCAAAGAAAATTTGAGCCAATAATGACAATGATCAAGTGCTTACAGTTTTACGTGTGATATTTGATACCATGCAACATTAATGTTTTGCATTACAATTTCTTTGAAATATTCCAAAAACATTGAAGTGTTTGAGAAATTTTTAAACCAGCTGGAATTCTTTATACAATAATTCTTTATGAAACATTTATATCAACATTAACGAAAAAAGATATTTACAAGTACCGACCCAGCAAACACAAAACGTTTTCGACATCATTCGCAAAAGGTTATAAAAGGTTTTCAGAAAACGTTTAAATGTCGGGTTATATAAAGGGTATATTAAGGGTATAAAACGGTTTCATAACCTTAAAAACATTTTTGATAATCTACTGCTCAGCAAACAAAATGTTTTACAGAAAACGTTTAAATGTCGGGTTATATAAAGGGTATAAAAACGTTTTGATAACATTCCAAAAACGTTCTTGAAAACTTGATACAAAACATTCTAAACAGAATGTTATTTGGGGGTTGATAAAATATTTTGCGAAAAATGTTAGCCCAAAATATTTGCAATAACGTTTTAAAAACGTTTTCATGACCTTTATATAACCCGACATTTAAATGTTATTAAAATGTTTTGAAAAAAACATTTTAAGAACATTTCTGTGTTTGCTGGGTTCAAATATTTTAACATAATGTTATTTAAGTATCGACAAAATATTTGGCAAAAATGTTTGCAAAAATAGTTTACAATAACATTTTTTGAAAACATTTAAAAATATTGTTGTAGTGTGTTTTCATACAAAACGTTTTAAAACGTTATCATGACCTTTATATAACCCGACATTTTAATGTTATTAAAACGTTTTTACCTAAACCAAAAGCCAAAATATAACTTATTTAAAACGTTTTTAAAACGTTTTTGTGTTTGCTGGGGAGCATCATCTTACATCTGTACATGCAAAGGTTTCATTTTCAGGTTTTCAAATTTGAACAAAACCTAATTAGATGTTTTGAAAGAAACAGATTGTTTAAAAAGAACGAAAAGGATTTCACCGAACAAAATATGAAGCCCATTGAGAGTGTTAACCACTTATTCTAGTTGTGTTGAATGATCTTTCTTTCAAACTTGGAATGAAGTGAATTGAGGCATGCGTTATGTAATCGCTCATTTCTTCGCAATCAGTCAAACGATTCCAGTAAAATTAGCGTATAAGATGCAGAATAAGATGAGCTACACGCTGATTTTTAGATTTTTGGATTCTGATGTCTATTTCTCGACTTACGTCCTAATTCATTCGCCCGGTAATTTTTTCTGGGACACCCTGTACACGGTCTGTAGCACAAACTTATCCTGAATTGATTTGTGGATAAAAATTAAAGCTTATTACATCAATTTTGTCTTTTCAAGGGAAAATATCCGATGACGAATGAAGTTTTTAGGTTCATGAAAGGGCCTGTATGTTACGGGCATTACCTATTTAACCTGTTAAATAAATATATAGATTAGTTATTTCATTGTATTATTTATTCAATTATTTATGATCTTCATCTGTGGAGTTGTCTTTTTAAAGACAGTTCTTGTTCAATTTGGACCTTTACTTGAGTGAAAGATATAGTTGATACCACTAGCATGTTATAAATGATTTCACGCTACTATACAGGGTGTCTCGGAAAGAACTGCGTATCGTCCAAAACTTAAATGTTTGGGTATTTCAATGCTACCCCCTCATATATTCAAACACAACGTTTATTAAAAGTCTGTAATAATTTTCTAGCAATCATCATTGGACAGAAATCCTGACTCCTCTATATATAGGGGGTATAGGCTACATTTATTTTCTGGAATGGCCAAATGTGAGAGTTGTTCAATTTGCGGTATATTTTATAGGGACGTGTTAATCTTGTGTTCATATTATAGAATTAGGCCTACAGTAAATCACATCTCTATAAATACCGGGGAAGTATAAATATGCACGTACAATAATTATGATAGCACGTCACATCGTCATTCATATTATGATAAACATAGGCAAAAAAAGGGTTGTCTCACAAGCTCACGAGTGGTTTGAAAACAAATGCGACTTGGTACTTTTATGTTTTTTGAGAAAAAAAATCTGATTTTCGCCAAATTTTTCGCATTTCGTTTTTTTTTTCAAATCGCGCGATTTTACAAATCATGAAATTATGAAATTTGATAATAAACAAACATCGAAAGTATATAAGACGACTTTAAAACTGAAAATAAAACTGAAAGAAAAAGGAATAGGCCCTACACCTACTGAATTTCTGATGACCTTTCAGATTTAAGTTTTCTATTTGTTTTGTTTTTTATTCTTATGAGTGTCCATATTGATAGACAGTTGCATGCAAATAATTGTCCCATCTTTATTTGTTTTATATTGACCATGTGGATATGTATACACGCTTACTCACTTTCGTTCTCCGGCTTCTTCCTTTCTATAGGCCTATATTACGCGGCAGAAAGTGAACGTGTGTTAAGTATAGGGATATGATTTTATTTTCTAATATGTTTTTATTCATCAACTCCAAATGAAACGAAAATAAAAAGTATAACCACAGATTTAATTTGGATGTTCCAATATAATATCTGTGGAAGGCCTATCGTTTTGTATAGATTGCTACCGTCAAAAGGCCGTTTGGCTAATCTGGTGTAACTTCAGAACCCGATTAGGCCTACTAAGCAGTGGCGTAGCGTGGGTCATCATTTTTTTTTTTTTTGGGGGGCACCGACCATGATTGGGGGCTGGGTCTGATTGGGGGGGCACAGGCCGTTTTTGGCAATTTTCCTATGGTATTTTCTAAATTTTTCAATCGATTGAGGGGGGGGGCACGTGCACCCCGTGCCACTGGTATCAAGAACGAAATGGCAATGAATATCATGGTAGGCCTATATTGCCTTTTTAAATTTTTTTAATTTGAAACAAAATGCAATAAATTGTACAATCTTTTTTGTTACAGCTTGTAGTTTTGATATAAGTCCGCTCTCAACTTTTATTCCTAGAAACTTGTTTCGCTTTTTAAAATTAAATGAAGCAGTTACCAATATCATGTTTACTTATTTTGTGCTTTTCACTTTTACTTAGAAGCATAAAACTGCGATATGCCTTATCAAAATCTTTCTTACGCTAACGCCCGCGTTACCATAGCAACCAGTTCCTGTTACAGAAAAGTAGAAGAAACTGAAAAGAAAGAAGAAAAAAGTTACCGGACTTCATATACACTGCCCTATAGCCTGCGATAAGGTTCATTTAATGTAAAACGGTAGAAATGTTGCATGGGTTATCGGAGAAAAATCGAGAAGTTACAGTTTTGACGGAAATTAGTCCTGTCACCGGTACGTAAATTGTAAGCAAACTTAGAACCTTGAAGCAAAAACGTGATTAAATTGATATCAAATATAATGTAAAACGAATTCTATCAAAATCATGGGTTTGGAGACCGTGTGTAAAAAATGTAGGAACGATCAATTTTTCCCCAATATAACGAAGATTACATGTCCTTTTTTCATGACGTCACTGGGCGAGAAAACCCTCATAACGGTACATTTGGCCCTTGAATATGGATGAAGCAAACCCATCAATATAAAGTCTACACCTACAAAGGCTTTATCCATGGTCAAGGGCCAAAAGTAAATATGAGTTTTTTTTCAGCATATACTTTGGCCCTTGAACATGGATGAAGCAAACTCTTCAATATAAAGTCTACACCTTACAACGCTTTATTCATGTTTAAGGGCCAAAAGTACATATGAGGTTTTCCCGCCAGTGACGATGTATAACTATAGGCCTATAGTTTTGATAGGAAAACAACATATTTTGGCATTGATTACATTATTTAACCCCTATAGGCCCCTATTTTTATTTGAAATTTGCCCCCACCCCATAAAACTCCATTAAATTGCCAAAATAGACAGTGGGCTTCTTTCACTTTACCTTGTTATTTCGGTTTAAACTGGACAGAACCCAAGTTTCAGTTAGGCCTATTGCTAATATTTATCAACATTGGGAGTAAAGAATAACAAAATTCAAGTGTGATGGAAATTGTACATTATGGTTTTACGAAATGCTCAATTTAAACAATAAAAGTTGAGGGTGATACAAAAGAGGAAACAAGGAGGCATGTTAAATAACAAAAGACGCGCACTGTCCAAATTTGTGTTTCATTATTTTAATATTATAATATTTATGTATCAAATGAAATAACTATACTATATATAATATACATGATATATAATGGCTAAAAGGTAATAACATCTAAAAGTTTGTACAATAAAATTATATCCCCTAACTTGAGCAAACTAAGGGAAGTAACAGAAATATTCGATTATATAATACCGTAAAACTTCGTCTACAAGCATATAGAGTGTTTTTGATGAAGCTAATTTTTAATTATTAAAATACGAAGCAGCCGTAAAAATGCCAATACAATAGATTGATCTTTCAATAATCCCGGTCAATAATACATTGTTTGTATACGCCATAGTGTTATCATTTTTCATCATAAGCAATCTATATGCTTGTAGACGAGGTTTTACGGTATACTATTTATAATCACATATTTAAAACGAATTTCGTGGTTTCAATTTTAGATTTAGACTATAGAAACCACATTATTTTCATTTTCATGCACCGTTTAGAAAAGTGAAGTTGCAATAAAAAAGTTATATAATGAAACCAGAATTCATTCATTTCCAATATGTGATTAATCATATTTAATAACTATTTACAACCAATTAATCATAATTATAAGAACAGTTCCGGTTCGTTTTGTTTTATCTAAACATACACAACAACTGTGTTATCGTATTTTGAAATGTACACATATATTTCCCTGAAAACTCCATGAAATCTACAATGTCCTTTTTATATAAAACGAAAATAAATTGAAAAGAAGAACATCCCTTTATTCACTTATAAAATCCGGGGGGGGGGGGTTCTTATTGGAAATGAGGGTACGGGGATGTGCGGCAGATTCGGGTGCATTTTCAGACATAGGGCTGTATTTTCAGTCATTTTTGTTTATTGACGGCCCACAGTTTCATGAAAATATGGTTTAAGAAAGGGCGTTTTTCACAATTTTCTCAAATAAGTACCAAAATTTGTGATCGCTTTTAGCTACATTTGTGAAAATTTTCCAAAAATTATTACAATTGTGGGTCTGTTTTTGTCAAATTTGGTTTCGGGGCAGTTTTTGGAGTCCATGGAGCCGCACATCCCCAAATAAACCAAAGTTGACAAACTCATCCCCCGGAAAAATACATGACATAACTTTACTGATATTGCACCATGCATATACGTAAGCTTTTACTTCTATATGACGTCATACTTAAGCTTTCTGCTTTATCTTAACATATCACCATGATAACATGACATTAATGCATTTCAACAAAGACATTATATGATCACGTGATTATTCATGTGATCAAGTTATAGATCTTGCTTGACATTTTTCTTGTTTTATATTTCACTGAAATCTGTCCACACATTTTTATCTCGTCAACTCCACACTGGGTTTAGTTCATTTATCTTATCCACGATCCGTGGGGAGCTGATGAGGGATACATTGATTTTTGAAGGGTTTATCATTTTCATTGACAAATGTAAAGGGTTCCAGGCTGTGTATACAAAAATACACCTATGCGTAAGTTATTGCCTAAAACCAATATTTTAGGAATTTAAAAGGGCATTTCGTGATCCACAGCCTCATCCCCCCACTTTTCTCAAAAAAAGTTGAGATTTTTATATCACTGGAATACCTCTGGCTACATAATGTTTATGTACAAAATATTTCTTGCAGATTAATTCGTTTAGCAAAGATATCGTGAAATTTGAATTTCATTCTGGTGCACCAGAACGAAATTACAACGTATTGTCTGGAGCAGTGTAATACACATAATCATGCATAACTCGCAAACGCAATATCGGAATCACCTGAAATTTTGGGAATATGCTTTTTTCGTGGATATGTACTGAAAAATGTCATAAAAAGAGGATGCTAGGATCACGAAATACTCCTTTAAGTCATATCACTTGGAGAATCGCCATGGAAATATGGCGAATGTGCCGCGGCTTATAATCCGACATTTACGGTATCAGTTTTTATGATCTCTCCCAATAAGCCTTGGAAGTTTGCAATGCATTGTAGGACAGTTTTTGCAGTTTTGGGACACTTTGTCTTTTGACCTTTCAGAAAATTCAGAAATATTGGGTTTTGTATGTACAAAATGTAATCTAAAATGTTTTACAATAATTAAAACAAATATAAAAATATTAGTATTTTTATAAATTAATTATTTAGTATTTTTTAATGATCAACATTATGACAATAATAAGAAAATTAATAATAATTACATCAATTTTCCCGATATGTCAGAGGTCAAAGTGTCCCAAAACTGCTCTCAAAAACCGGAAGTTAGAATGGTGATTGGGCTTATTCAATCATGATGGGACAATGGGCTATTCCAGTTTAAATTCGTACACCTGGTATGGAAGACATGACCATAATCACACACTGAGGGAATGTGAAATTAAAATTCCAAGGGATTACCTGAATTAGCCGTTTCAAATTATGGCGTACACAATAGGAGAGCAGTCTTCAATCTGGGTAAACCCGGCAAATTCAAAAGACTTTACCCATTTCGTGCAGTGCCATCCTATTGTGTCCGCCATGTCTCGGAAAGGTTAATGAGTGACTCCATTTGAAAAGTTCACACTCTGTGTATAAGATTAAAGTAATTTCTTCCATAGGGGGTATGAAATGTATCTCAACTGGAGCTTTCCCAGTTACTATTTTACCCAAGGATTTCAAATCAACTATATATTTCATAAATTAAAATGTATTAAATAAAGGCACAATCGTTTTGTACAGTAATTGTTGCACGTGATTCAGCATTCAGAAATGATCTGTTCTATTATGTTGGGGACTAGCCAAGGGGTGCTCTTCGGAGCTCAGAGCCTCTTCCTGCTTGGAAAATGTCCAGCAAATAGGTTACCTGGATTCGTGAAAGCAAGCAAGGTCCCCGGGGCAAGGTCCTATCAAGATTAGAGTGAATTTCCTTAAAATAACACAGGTATACTGATAAAAATTAATTACTCATTTAGCAGATCATTGCTTGATGTAATGCACCATTTAATCATGCAACACGTCAATAACTTTACAAAGTGACGCTAACCGTACCGGTTACTCAGTTTTAGAAAGTTTTTTAAGCTTCTTTTTTTTTTTCAAAATCCACATACACTCTCAGAAAAAAGGTTTCTAAAATCTGTCCCCGTCTGGAACCCTTAACGGTTCTGTAACGAACCAAAAAAGGGTTAGGGTTGAAGAACCTAGAGTTCTTTCAGTACAAAGAACCTTTTTTTCTTGAGGGTTCTATATAGAAGACTAATAAGAGTTCTTTAAAGAAGAAGCCCCGACAAAGCAGTTCTACTGGGGCGAACCAAACCTGCCTGGTTATCAAACTGATCAGTGACAAGGTTATCTCTGAATTTGACAGGTGCTAATTGATGAAATAACATTAAAACATCAATTAGCACCTGGCAGATTCGGAGAAAACCTTGTCACTGATTAATTTGATAACCAGGCAGGTTTGGTTCACCCAAGAAGAACTGCAATGTCGGGGTTTCCTCATTTAAGGCCTTTAAGAACCTGTTAAAATGACGATTTACCAATACTATCATCAATCATTTTCAGTAACGTTGCGACTCGTTCACCGGGTCTTTATCAGATTGCGCAGAGACTAAGTTTACTGCGCAAAGACTTCACTAAAACAACCGTCATTATCGTTGGTGAGTTCCGAAAAATTTGATTGATATTAATATTACTATTGTCTATTATATCCCTCATTAATATATTCTCGTTCATTAATTGGTTAAACGAGTATCATGTGACCAAAAATAGTTTTGCTATTTTGCAAACTTGTTAACAAGCCGATTGATGAGGGTAACGGGGTACTATTCAAAGTACTATCTCCCGGGAAATAGTTTTACTATCTCCCTCTGATCGCGTCCCGGAGCGCGTATGACCTCATAACCGCGTCGCAGTTCCTAGTGGTCAATGCAACTCGCCACATATGCGGGATATCAGTACCGGCTCCGGGGTATTAATGTGTAGCAATTCGTTTTGTCTTGCGAAGCACACAATTAAGCAGCACAGACATGACAGAAGTGCAGCTAAAATACGGCGGTTTAATGGCATAATCTGAGTTACATCAGGATCAGTATCTTAATATTGATGGTGAAATAACAGGGAACATGTTAACATGGTTACTCTTTTCACGGCGGTATTGTAGAGGTTGTCACACATTTTCACGGTAAGCTTTAGCCACTCAACTGTGTGCGTGCTTTGTGCATTCAATTAAAACAAAGCAAGGCCGGCGTAGCCTTGACTAGGCCTAGCCTACATTTATGCCTAGGCCTATGCCTTGTGTTTAATGAACAAAGAATATATTAATGAAGGATATAAAACAAATATTTACTGCTCTAAATTCGGGATCTGGTGGAATCTATTGGTCCCCTCGGTGAACTGGAGACCGTGAGCCTACTATTTTCCTCGACCTGGCGGTCTCGGGAAAATAGTAGGCTCACGGTCTCCAGTTCACCGAGGGGACCAATAGATTCCATCAGATCCCTCATGAGCAGTAAAGATTTGTATACTACTGCAGGCCTTGCCGTCTAGATTTGAAAGGCGAGTGGTCAATCACTCGCTAACATGATGTTAGGCGAGAGGTTGAATCACTCTCTAGTATTCGAATCACTCTCTAGGTCTAAAAGATCATTCATACCGATATGAAAGCACAATTGACACCCTCTCTTTTGTTTTCAGGGATTAAGATTTTCAGGGATGAAACTGGAATGTAATTTAATTTGATTCAATTTTGGTGATTCGCTTGCGAGCGATATATTTAGAGTCAATGGCGAGTGGAAAATCGCTCACTAGAAATTGAGTTTGGGCGAGCGGTGGCGAGCGAGAGCTCGCCTCAAACGGCAAGGATACTGGATGACTCTTCCTTCCTTCCTTCCATATACGTGCTTACCTCAAATGGTTGAGTATCAACGCACGGGCTTTACGTGCACAGTTTACCTCTATAAGCTTCTATATATGCACGAACCTGGAACCTAGGATTGATTGCAGATATCAGAACCGGGGATGGTCCCCCTTCTCTTTTCGAATAGCTCTGACACTTAACGTGCACAGGTTTTGACTCTTCCTGTACACGGGACCAACGGCTTTACGTGACTTCCGAATCACGGACGTCGCACATACACCACCTATATCTGCACGTGCTAAGCAGTGTATGGGGGGCGAGAAGAAATTCTACAATTAAATTCATTCTGTGATGGAACTAACTTAATTGAAGGATTCCTGACCATATAGGAACTTTTTGGGAGGGAAGAGAATTTTCACCTAAGGCAAGCCCAAGGCTCGAACCCTCGCCAATCGTATCTCCCGGCCAACAGCACAATGCCTTAACCGCTCGGCCATCTCGCCCTCTCAAAACATTCCTAACCTTGATATTTGAATCTATTATCACCCAACACTGACCTACAAAATGGCCGTTGACAGATTTGTAAGAAGTTTATTTTGCTGATGGACACATCCGATTGGTCGACTCATCAACTTGATTATTTATTGCTAGCAGTCATACGGTATAGAGTCCACGCCACTAAATATAGAATAGCAGACGACGCGAGAACAATCATTCTAATTGAAATGGCAGATGAGAGAAATCATTATGAAAAATTGTGTTTTGTGTCAAATTTGATATAAATCACAAATAAAGTCATGGACTATTTTCTATTTGGGTCAGTTTTCAAAGAAGATTTAAATTTAGAGCAACTATACTTTGGTTCGACAGAGACGTCAATGCCATATCGCGGTTTCGCCACAAACGTGCCGACAAACGCCCCGCACGATTAACTTACGCGCGCTACCCGAAACACGCACCTACTGGCGCACTAATGAACTTGAGGTGGGTGAACCAAAGTTTAGTCGCTGAGAAAGCTACCATTTTGCACAATAACTGGGGAAGTATGTACTTATTTTTGCACTACTGGATAGAGAAGACCCGTAGCTATTCGATGGTACCAAATATGCCAAATAGATCTAGAACAGCATAGGGTTTGGTATTACAAAATCCACTGAGGGATTATCTCCCTTAATAAAACCGAGTTACCAAAAGTACATAGGTAAGAAAGGTTAAACATGTTCAAGTGGTTGTGCCCTGACATATCATCAATGATCAGTGATTATTCACTTAAGTGATGATGTCATATATAGATCCTACAAAAATATTTATGAGACCTTCAGGAACTGATGACGACAGACGACATTCGGCACGTACAGTCAAGATCTGAAGAGCTGAAGACCTCGACAAAGTACTGCAGTTTATGGAGATAAAATGGTTCAATCTAATATATAATGAATTACTTAGAGGCCTATATTCTAGTTTTTAGATTCTCAAATCATTTGGGTTTGTGATTTCAAAATGTCGCGAGGCTTCTCATGAGTGGTAGGACATAAAACATGTGGGTTGCGTTATTACTCAAGGTCGAGAACTCCAGTTCTGAATTTGTATATTTCCAGAATCTGTGGTTTCATATAATATAATATCAAACAAATATCAAATAACAACATTAATGTAGTACCGTAAAAACTCGATAGTTAGCATGTGCTTACTATCGAGCGTCTTTAAAACATGCAAACATAAAGAGCCCATCCACAAAAGTGTAAAGGGTTTTGAGCAAATCATCGATACACATAGTTATATACGAACAAGTAAACCTGCAAATGTGTGTATCAACCTCATTAGCTCAGTTGGTAAAGCGCCGGACTTTGGTACAATTTCATGTTTTTCAAAAGCGCTCGCGATAGTAAGCACATAACTATCGAGTTTTACGGTATAACAGTATGATATGAATATTATGTATCCGTAAAATTATGCATGCATGTGAATAATTATTACATGGACGTACACACAGATGTAGAGGTTGCGGCAGAATCAAAGCATGGTTATAAAAATAACCATGATAACGAAAAGAAAGGTTTCTGCAGTTTTGTTACAACTGGTGGCAGCGGTGGGATTTGGTAATGCTATGTGAAGATAATGATTGGTATCAGCTACAACATCAGTTTATTTACGATTAAACCGTAACTCAATACACGCACGGTCGCACGCCCGATATGTAATAGGAAGAAGTGCATACATTGAAGAAGCGATTTCACCAGGGATGCATCTTGCAGCTCAATTGGACTAAGTTAAACAATTATGCGGTACACCGGTCCAAAAATTGTGAGAGCATGACATATAGGGCAGGACGCACTTTGCTTTCATACACTTTCTAGTAAAACCACGAGTATATGTTTTGGTGGTCTTCATACTTCAAAAACCCGAGCTTATGTATTTCATCACATTCTGTATTTAGCTTTTCCTGCCTCAGATAGGCCACAAACGTAGTAACATGTTATAAGTTCTTTTTATTATGGTGTCACAAATACCATATATAATGCCATGTCATACGTCGTCACATGTCATACGTTCTTTTCTTTTTGTATCAATTTTGTGTGTCAGGTTTTCTCCAAAGTAATCTTCATTCATCCATTGTTTTATGACAAAAGAAGTCTATAATTTGGTATCTCTAGTGCTGGCTTCAGCAGACCAAGATTTTGTTCCGTTTTCACTGACACGACTAGCGCTTACGGGTCTCGCACGGACAGACGGAGGTGCCCGTGGTCGCGCTGGCTCGTTGCATCGTAAGTAACCATTTTGACCTCGCACAAGATGCTTGGTGCTGCGACGAGGCACAATCAACTCCTGTTTTAACCGTAACTCCGTGGTATCAAACAGTAAGATATCTTTGCTCGAAATTGACGACGTCGCCGACGTGTGATATAGAAGAATATCTTTGGACGAGCCTGAAGACGCATCCTCGTATGCGATACCTTCCACGTTGTAAAATTCCGTTTCGCGCTCATTTTGAAAGCAAACATCCACTAGAGCTATTCCGTCACGACGGACGAAGAGGTCTGGACATTCGGTCGATTTGGGTTCTTTTTCTTTCTGTTCTTTTGCCGGACTCCCGTTCTCAACTATTTTCTGATGCGCTTCTGCTATTTTATTGTCCTTACCGTTTGCTTCTTCCTTTTTGCCGTTCTCTTCTTTCTTATTTGAATCATTCGTTACACCGTTGACTTCTTTCGTATCAGCTTCCTCTTTCGCGCCATTTTCTTTCTTTTCGTTTTCTTTACTTACGCTTTCTTTGTTTTCTTCTTCTACATTTCCATTTGTACCATGTCCGTTGATAGTAATGACAGGCGTTTCCATTTGAGGAGGTTCTGATGGCGGACTCTCCTCTTCTTCCTCTGGTGGTTGAGCATCATTATACCACTCACGACAAAGTTCCTCGATGGCATTCCTATTCACGGCAAGAAGATGGCGATCTCTGTCCAGCTGAAACAGGCGGACACAGTCCACGCCCATCTCATCCTCTTTATTCCGTTGTGCACTTTCACTACAAGCAGTTGACAAGCGATCAATACTTCCAGTAAACAAATAAGATTTACCACATTCCCATGTGGTACCCCCATGATAAAGCTGACTATCAGATGACAGCTCAATATAGCGCAAATCGATGTTTGAGATACCACATTTGCGTAGAGTGTCACGACTTATCTTACTTCGTATATATTCACCAAACGAGCACTGGATATTCCGACGACATTTTTCGTAGACATTCTGCAACTCTTTCTGACGAGTCTCTCTATTTTTCTTCGCCGTAGGCTGTGTAGCACGAATCAAGCGATCCGAAAAGCCGTTATCATACATTTTTGCACTGTTTCTTTACCAATATCACTTCAAAATATGATGCGGATACTCTCTCCACACAGTCCGCTGTTCAAAAGCGATATCACAGACTGCGTAAGTTAAGGTCAACTAATATCAAAGTGCCTTTTAAATGTTACGCATATGGTTGTCATTCGTTGTCATAGCTATCCGACTCCGACCTAAGGCAAGCAGCTGAATTTAAAATCACTATGTCAACTTAAGCTTATAAGTTTCAGCTCCCTTAAACGATGACTCAAACTTTTTTCAGGAAAAACTTTCCTGATAGTTGGCTTGATCTATAGTAAGGTTACCTAATATTTTCTCACAGCGGTGAAGGTTTTTCATCAATAAGTTGAGAGAATATAGGCCGGTAGTTATCAATTACATAATTTCCAAGATGCTCGAGGTGCAATATTGTTAAGCTTATGGTTTATGAACTTAGTTGATAATACCGGGATATATAGTGAAGCGGCTTTTATGAATCCCGCCTAATTGAAGAATCTATGTTCAGAACCGGGGTTCGGAACTAATGACGATGCGCAATGATGACAATAATCATGGTGATATAGGCTACCGTCAGAGATCCTGAAGCAACATACACGTATGTGTCAAATCTGTTGAATACAACAAAAGCGGAAATAATTATAAAATTAATTACTCTATTAGTCTAATACTAAAAGGTGAGGTGTCTTTTACAGCTAATAATACTAGCTAATATTATGGCTCAAATTATTATCTATACCCGGGCCCCGGTCTATACTCTGTTCTATGCCCTACACTTTCAATGATTTTTGTAACTGGACATTTATTTTTAATAAATGATTTTCAACTGATTAACACAAAACGTTTGTGAACAATTATTAGATTTTGGTTTATGCCTGTTGATTATTTGGTGCAGCAGTTTGATGAAATATGTTGTAGGTCTACAAAAACCTCTGAATGTCCCTTTAAACTGAAGAGAGACAAAGTTACTCATGCAGGCCATATACACGGTATATCCGATGTCAGTCATTCACAATTTTAGTGGTTTAGAAAACCTATGGTAAGATTGGTGTAAAAGGATATCATTCCGCACTGTCTCGCAGGGTTAAGAAAGCCTATGAGATTTCAACAACCACTTGCGAACCGAAGTTCCAAAACTTTTCAACATCTATAGTGCTCCTAAAACTACATAAATATTTATGATAAACAAGATATTGAACTAGGCATTCGATGTATTATAGAGAGCTCTCTCCTCTAAAATTCAAACAAGAATTAAGATTCGGTGTCCATATTTGCTGGTGGGAATTTTGCGGGAGGGTATTTTTAGGTTGTGCCTAAAATTCCACGTATGTCAAAGGAGCCAATAGCGCCATTAGGCGAATCGTTACGGTATTATTATGACATGATTTGACAAATTAATTTAAAAATGAAATGGCCTCTCAGATTTTGATTGACAGTCAAAATTAAACACTTTAATCCTCTCAAAAGTTCATTTACCTATGTATCAAGGTTGCATTCATGACATGATATTAAAACATTACAAAACTCATGAAAATAGATCATACCGATTTATGTTAAATCCTCATAATCGTATAAATCCGTTTTGCTGATAGAACCACAAATGGTTGCATGTCCTGCTTAATGGTGTCAAGGAAGTTTAATCTCTCTTATAAACATTATGCTATGAGCCCGGGGGAGTTCTTAGTGGAAAGGAGGGTACGGGGATGTGCGACAGATCCTGGGTGCATTTTCAGCCATTTAGTTTAAACTGGGGTGCATTTTCAGTCATTTTGGTTTATTGATAGCTCTCAATTTTATGAAAATTTGTTCATTAAAGGGCGTATTTTTCCTCCAAAAAGTGCAAATTGTTTCAAAAACGGTATAATTTTAAGTTTTTTGTCTCAAATTTGGTTTAAAAAGTCGAATAGTTTTTCGGAGACGCACATTCTCCACCCAAACCAAAGTTGAGACCCCCGGGCTATAAAGAAAGTTTCAGTTTTGAATGTCACAACATAAGATTCGACAGTCCCAGTTAGTTACTAGGACTACAGTATTATCACATGACAGTTCATTATAATTATTTCCGTGTAGAATCCAACTAAACAATGAAAGCGGTTGAAAATATTTAGGGCACAATTTAGGTTGCTAGCAACATGTAAAGTGACGCAAATTGCTATAAATGAGGAAGAACTTTAATTTAGACCTATTATGACACATTAATTAAATTTGAATATTTGCAATATGCAATGAAAATGAATCAATGTTAGATCCAGTTTCTGCGTGCTTCGGGTTCCACCAAGAACCTCTGTAAGCCCGGTATCAACGAACATGCACTGAACTTTTGTTGCACCCTATGGAAAGTTCAGCAATTAGCGATGATTTCGAGGTTCTTTGTGTGTGTGTGTGTGAGGTGGGGTGTGTTTGCTCTGGTGCGAGCAGTGGCGTAGCGTGGGTCGTCATATTTGGGAGGGGGGAGGGGGAACCGACCATGATGGGGGGGGGCACCGGATCTGATGAGGGGGCACAAGCCATTTTCGAAAAAAAAAAAAAGAGATTGGGGCATGTGCTCCTGTGCCCCTATGCCGCTACGCCACTGGGTGCGAGCATTCTGGCAGCAATAGCTTGTGGGTACAATAATTTCTTTATGGGGCACTCAGAAATAAAATAAAATAAAGGTTCTAAATAGAACCTTTTTTGTCCTCTCAGGAGAACCCTCCCTCTTGAACCTCTAAAAAGGTTCTTTAATTTTGGAGAACCCTTAAAGGGTTCTCATGAATTGATGAGAGAGGGAGGTTTTTTTTTGTTGAAATATTGGCAACTGAGTTTTCGGTCTTTTCCAACAGTGCTCGAGGAAAGGATAAGGCTCTTTTTTCAAATGTGAGATTATGAGGGATAGTCCTAAACCCCCCAGAGTAGGCCTACCACAAAAAGACTTGGGAAGTGATCCTTGTTCTCTAATAAACTTATTTCATTCCTAAATCTAAACAATATTGAAAAACATTATTTGATATCAGAAAGCTAGCCCTCGTTTTTAGGATGCAATTCGATAGTGATGTGCTCTCATGTCCCAGAAAAATGCTGTGCAATCGTTGCTAACTTGCTATCCAAGTAACAGCAAAGTAGGCCTACTAGTATTTATGAGGGCGTCTAACTTAGCAAAAGGTTAACACAATGGGTGCAAGAGCTGGAGCGTGTAACTTTTCAGTTGAATTTGTTAAGGGATCTGGAATGAGCGTTTCGACAGTATTTTTTGTGGGACATGAGTGGACTTCAGACATATCGAATTGCATTCTGAATACGAAGAATGTCTTTCTGATATCAAATAATTTTCATTTTTTGAAATTCACGATATGATACAAATTTTATGACAAATTATTAAAATTTGATATTTTTCACATTTTTGATATATAACAGTCCTCGAAGTATAAATTTTATAAATCTAATGATATATTCTTAATATGTAACTGGGAGGAAAAGCCGACGATCAATTGAAAATTATGACCTTTCATATTATTTAAAAAAAAAAAAAGACCTAATTTTTTTGGTGTTTTGAGAAAAAAAATCCATATCTTCAATACGAAAGGTCAAAACTTTCAATTGATCGGCGGCTTTTCATCCCACCTACATACACTTTAAATATAAAACATCAGATTTATAAACTTTACTTCGAGTAGGCCTACTGTTAAATATCAAAAATATCAATTTTTAATCATTTGCCATAAAATGTGTATTACATTGCGAATTTCAAATAAGTCAAAATTATTTGATATCAGAAGCACATTCTTTGTATTCAGAATGCAATTCGATATTCTGATATGCTCTAATGTCCCACAATAAATACTGTCCAAACGTTCATATCCCATCCCTTAATACATTCTTGAATTTGTTTTGTAAAAGTGAAAGTTTACTATAGTGTTGGGATAGTGGGGTGTTGGGTTGTGCTGCATAGGTGCCGACTGTGCAGTGTACCTCATACACCCCCCACACTATCCCACAAACTCACCCCGACATATCAAGGCTCTTCAAGGAAACCCGTGTAGCTATACACCCGTGTATGAGCTTGTATGGCTTAGGCCTATTAAACTGATTATCGCAACAGTGTTAAACCCGTGTTACTCGCATGAAAATATTGAGAATCAAACAAATGTCGTGAATGCTGAATTGAAAGAAGTAAGCAATTGGTTTAGAGCAAACAAGTTATCAGTAAATGCAAGCAAAACAAATTATATGTTATTAGGAACGCCTCATATGACATCAGTCAAAGTGCAGCAAGATTTAAACATCGTCCAAGCAACACACTATTGGACCGTGTGAAACATACCAAATTTTTAGGTGTCTTAATAGATGAAAACCTCACCTGGAAATGTCATATTGACTGCGTTTCCAAAACTTTGTCGAGAAATATTGGTATTATGAACAAATTAAAACACTTTATTCCTGATCCAATATTATATACCTTATATTGTACTTTTATTTTGCCGTACCTCAATTATGGAATTCTAATCTGGGGGAACTGACCAAACTCCAAAAATGGGCAATAAGAACAATTTCTAATAGTCATTATAGAAGTCATACCAGACCTTTATTTGCCAAATACAACATTTTAAATATAGAAGATATGTATTCTCTTGAACTCGATGTATTTATGTACAAGAATTCCATACATGAGTTACCCATTTCATTTAATGAGTATTTTACAAAACGTTCTGACATCCATGACTATCAGACAAGACGAAATAATGGTCTCCAGTTAACAAAAAATAAAAGAGTTTTTTCCGACCATTCAATTCGAACGAGCGGGCCCATACTTTGGAACTCTCTAGATAAAAAAATTAAAGACTCAAAGGCCATAAAACATTTCCGCAAACAGCTTTTAAAAACAAAAACTTATCTCTAAGTACAATTAGGCCATTCTCGAGCACTGTAATTTGTCATGTCTGTTAGTCATTTTTATTTATTTTTGTTGATTTTTTTATATATGGAAATAAATGAATGAATGAATGAATGAATGAATGAATGAATGAATGAATGAATGAATGAATGAATGGTTAAACGTCACGAGTCGAAAAAGAAAGAAATAAAGCAAAGGAAAAGAGAGGGAATACGAGAAAACAGTGAAAATCTTTATTGTCTCTATTTTTTTCTTTAATTCAGTACGCACTGTAGCCAGTTAAATATTGATTTACGAAGTTAATAAGTTTTAAGGTTATTAATTATTTTAAACTGTTGTGATTTGGTAGTTCACAGCATCTTACGAATGGTAGTGAGTTTTGGCAAAAACTGCATCGCTCAATTCATAGCGAGCGTGTAGAAGAATTAAAATAGCACAGAGATACTTTTATAGGTGCTGCGGTTCTTGAGTTACGTTGGAAAGAGCGCTGAAATAACAACACTTTTGTAAAACGTACATAACTCATTCAAAACAATAAATTAAGCAAGTTTGCAAAGTATACAATTTGTAGAATGAACTTTTGCAAAACATCAAGGTATTAGTGCCCGTTTCTATTCATCGTTATGTATTCTTCTCCCGTGCATTATTTTCGCGAACTACCCTTCACAGCCCAAATTATATAAACCTGCACGCTAAACAATGCATTATCTAAAACCCGCACGCTAAACAGATAATACGTGCACGCTCAAATACTATAAATACTACTTTCACATAACTATATAGTAGAGTTAGGTGGCGCTTTCGACACAGAGGTCACATTACTATATAATTGTCTGTTCGATATATATATACCATCAAAAAATTACGAATATACATTCTGTGGTGTTAAAATGGTATAGTTACAAACGGTGTTCTATTTTGCAAATATCATTGTCATAAATTTTGATTAATGACCTCAAATAAATCAAACATCAAATGAGAATAATAATAATTAAAAAGGGCCAAAAACAGGTGGATCATAATTATACAAGATGACACCATTGCAAAATATTCAGCATTTTACAAATGTAATACATGTAGGCCTATATCTAAAATAACATGGCCGGGCCCGGGAAACACACACTAGCGCATAATATCATGATCATGCTTTATAATACTGAATTGAACAAATTGTAAAATCCCAATGTCGTGTGTTTTAATATAAGTAGATTTTAAAGTTCAAATTATAGAGCTATAAAGTCCAGTTGATATTGATATGTTTTTTTCTCATCTCAATTCACCGTAGTACCATGGAAGAATCTTATATCTTTCTTCCATGGTAGTACTACATGTAGTCGGACATCTAAATCGATCGTTTCCAGGTGAACTGGTTCAGTGCTCTCTGTGTTTGATAAAGTCAATTGGTTACAAACCATGCGTGAATAAGTTACTAAAGTATGACGTATGGCGCAATCGATACCATTGATAGCTAACTTATACAGGGATTGATTTTCTTTACCAGTTAAATGCTACCTAGCTGGTCAATGGCCTGACGGTGTTTTTAAAATGCAAGATATTTTCCTAATATTAAAACTAATATAATGAATGCAGCAATTAATATTGCCTATTGTTTTAATACACTCAAAGTGTATGACGGATAATGTACTCGTGCAAATGCTTTCGTCAAGATAATTGCACTTGCCATGGAGTTATTGCATTTAGCTCTCGAGCCTATCGGCTCTCGAGCTAAATGCAATAACTCCACGGCGCGTGCGATTATCTTGACGAATGCATTGCACTCAGTTCATTATCCTTATCATAATATATTGATCTAGATAATGAAAATCGATTTTTAGGTCGCTTCGACCAACAATACCTCGTCTACCCTTAATACTAAACACATTTTAACACATAGCCTACACAACCTACCTTAGCAGAAAATTAACTCACTTCACGGTTGATTCACGTTGAGCCACGTTTATTGTGCTTAGTAATTTTAGCCAAGTGCAGAAATGTAATTTTTGTAGTTAGGCTAAGAACTAAAGCATCAAGTTACTACGAATTAAAGTTATTCAGCGTATTTCCGTATGCTCTCTTTAGTCTCCGGCTTTAGTCATTCGTTTCCACTGTATATAAACACAGTACACTAACTTTCGAGCTTTCAACCTTTAAATACCAACCTTCAACTTTTACCTGCGTTTTGATCGTAACAATATAAAGCTGCGTCATTAAGGTCAAATTTCTATTATTATGTTGATATTATCATTGCTACCATTTGGCACGATCGTTGCTAGTTCAGCGATTTAATAGCAATGGCCAAGTCTCGCTCACATTGCCGTTGAGGAAAAAAAATACAATCGAACCTGGTAAGTTTAATAGAATTAATTCAAATCTGAGAATTTTTCAGAAAGGCAAATTAAAGCAACTTCTGTAATTTTTGCTCGCTTGAAATAACACTGACCTCGCAACAACAACAGAAAGTACGCCGCACCCCGGGCATTAATATCGCTCACTGCGATGTTTGATAACGTTACTATAAACCGGTGTTATAATGACCTATACAGGGTGGTCCAAAACAACTTTACCCAATTAAAATAAAGGTTCATATCTCAAAATTGACACAGTCTGCTCCAAATTATTTTCACATATACGTAAAGAACATCTTCTTAAGAGTATTTGGTGAAAAAACTATTAAAAAATGTAGAGAATGAGAACCACAAAGTATACGCACACATTTTGTTCAGCAATTTTATATAACACAATCAAATCAAACATAAACAATTTAAATGTCAAGCTGCGATATTTCGTCATGATATGCAACTTTCATGCTGCAAAGATATAAAAACAATTCTCTTCAAATATGGGCAAAGCAATTGTAACCACAGACCTCATTTTTGTCATTACGACATGTACAAGAAAGTTAGAAGTTAAAAGTATTACACTTATTGCGTTCGTGGTATGTTCGGCAAATTGTTGCGTCGAGAACTGACTTTAGCTGCAAGTTCCCTTTGAACAGCTGCAATAATTGCAGCTGAACGGTCAGTTTTTGGACGTCCGCTTCGTGCTTTGCATCTACTTATCACACTTCCGAAGTTGTGAAAGTAGTTCATATCGTTATGAATTCGGCAGACGGCCGAATCCAGATTCGGCTTTTGGTAAATTCATTTTACGCATGCATTATTTTTGAATTAGAGAACAAGGGATCTATGGTTTACCTATAGAGGGCAGCATATCGATTTTTTAACGGTTATCGTCGTTGACCGCAATGCGATGCACCGTTAGCTAACCCTGTATGTCGCCCTCTTTTGATTACTTATTATGCTGTTATCATCTGATCTCCGTTAAAAAACCCGATATACTGCCCTCTATTATGTACATCATTGATCCCTTGTTCTCCAATTCAAATGTTAAGCATGCGTAAAATGAATTTACCAAAAGCCGAATACGGATTCGGCCGTCTGCCGAATTCATAACGATATTATGTAGAGTTATGGTAGGTTTTAGCCGGACTCTTTCGTTCAGGAAACAAATTAATCTGAAATTGGCGCTGCACTTCCAAAAAGCCTCCTGTTCTTATGTTTACATCTGCCATAAATTCCTCTCTTGTGTTGTGAATTGCCTTATCTTGACACCTTGAAATAAGCCACGCAGTCACAAAATGCACGAAGGCCTATTTAAAATTCAAAAATTGCGCCAGGTGAAACCTTTGTAATTGTGTAATTTTTATGCAAATTGTTGGTCAATGACAAGAGTGAAGTTCGAGTACATGACAAGTAATGGTGATTAAAATCGATTGTTTTTGGTTCACTATGCATGTAAAACAATTATCACTTTTCAAAGACAAGCCAAACGTGTTTATCAATTATATGTATGCCTAACGCATAGGCCTAATGCCTCTTAGCAATCGGACACACCCCATTGAATTACAATGAATTACGTGTGGACAAGGTGATTTTTTACCCTCGGACGTAAAACTAGCACCATTTTCTTAATTCAACTTCTTTTGCTTTCATTCCTTCATCACATACTTTTAGAAACATATACATTTAGAATACGTAACAATATCATGAATAGCTCTTCTACAATTCGAGCAACCACCCTCTGAAATTGGGTAAAGTTGTTTTTGGACCACACTGTATATTGACACACCTTCCTTTTTTTTTTTTTTTTTTTTCTTCGGCATTCTTTGGTTGCCAAAGAATGCTGCTTTAAAATAGTCCTTCAAGAATGACTATCGGCTTAGGTTAAAATCTATTAATAGCGAGGCGGCCTCGCTTCTCGGCCTTCGGCCTCGTTGTTCGGACCCCGCCCTCCCCCCATATCCGAGGTCATTCTCTTGGTGGACAACCCAAAGAGCATAATTAATGGTCTTGGTTGATTTGGAAGCTAGAACTCTTAAAACATAACACTTTTGTGTATTAAAGGCCATTTGCCATTTTTGTTCCCATTTGGAAAGTGTGTCTTAATCTTCCTGTAGAAGTTTTGAGTCCTGTTGGGTTTTAATCTGTCTATATATCACGCAGTCGTCTGCGAACAGGAGCGCAGTTGAATGCAAATTATCCGGTAAATCATTTAGATATGTGTGAAAAAGTAGAGGGCCAAGTACCGTCCCTTGTGGTACTCCTGATTCCACTCCTCATAACATATGGGTCAATATTCATATTTTGGGTCATTTTCATATCTCCAAATGCCACGAAGGTATAACCCCCCCCCAAATGGTCAATAAAGATATTGTTCCGAGGGAGAAGGTCAAAAGGAGAGCAACAAAACTCATCCATAACATTAACCATCTGAGCTATCCAGCAAGACTACAAGAGATACAGTGCTGCTAGATTTTCCATATTCTGTAATTATCACTCCGAGATCTTTCTCTTCCATGTCATGTGGGATTACCGCGATCATATCACTAGTTTGGAGCAAAGCAGAATAAGAGGAGAGCTAATTGAAACACAATCAAGACCATGAAAGGACTGGAAGGGATAACATGGACAAAACTCTTCGCATAGACATGATAGAGGTAGAGTTATACAAGCCACAATCCTCGAAAAAAGTCTTGGAACACTTTTGTGTCAAGAACGGAAAACTGACACCCCTCTCCCCCGTGCAATGTTGGGTAATGCCAATGTCTTCAGCAGTTTTCCAAAGTGTTCCAACATTGATTGATGGGGAGAGGGGGAAGAGTGGATCCTTGCTGTAGGTGTCATGTTTGCCCATAAACAAAATACACATCATTTCCATGATCATTTCAAATTCTGCACGGAATTTCGACAACGTGTACCAAGTGTTCCAAGTACTTTTTTCGAGGATTGCTAGCATTGAAGAACGGCCTAAACTGCAGGAATATTTCTTCTCAGTCCGGGCGATATCGGAACTGAACATCCTCCCCGCAATAATTGTTGAAGCAAAGACGACAAACCAGTTCAAGACTCTGAGACTCAGCTTGATAGGTTCTGGAACGTGAAAGAAAATGAGTACTGATATATAGGCTCACGGCTGATGCCTGAATTATTCCCATCATACCGTTTGTGTAAGTGTAATATATACACACATAAGGTGATTTTCCGGATAAACTTGGTGACAGCAGAGAAGATGACAGTGATCATTGCGTTCTCTTCATGTCATTTTCCCCCTCTATTATTATACCTCCCAGCTTACCGAACATTCAAATTTAAAATATTTAGAATGAAATGATTGCCTTGATACAAACGTGCGTTGCGATGTTTTCATGGAGCGCATGGAATGCATGATGAGCAGTTACTATCATAACTATGTGCCTTTGGCGAGAATTTTCTGTGCACACATGAGGTGATTGTCCGGCCACAGTTAAAATAAAAGATAACGGAAATGGAAAATATCTGTCGGTCATTTAAAAAACAAAGTTATATGGAAATGCTTTAGATTGTTTTGTTTCTGTCGCATTCAGTCTATATTGTAAATGATCTATTAAGCGATTAGAAGTTAAATGTCGTGAACATTAGATCGCAAAGTCCAGCCACTCCATTTTGTCTACTTTTATCTGCAGTAGCTTCTTTCCAACTATGAACTATACCAAATATAACAATATGTTTTAATACGTTTCTACTAGAAAATTAGGGGTACATCGACCCTTCCCTTGATGCCCTTCATAGTTCTTATTACAAAATATGGTTCAGTAGGACAAGGTTTAGACTATCCAGTCGCAAATGACGAGCGTTTGTCATTTGACTAATGCGGCGGATCGTATGGTTTCTTGGAATGTCGCTGGCGATTACGGTATACATCTGGCTTCATACTTCTGCGCCAAAATACAAGAAGCAGATAATTGCGTTTACGTATTCGAACACGGATGAGCTGCGGGATGAGCTGCACCAATGCATGCTTACTTAACCACGTGTCATACAACCTGTCAGCAGCTCCTGTTCAGTGTTAGTCTCGTTACATACTTCTCGTAGTCCGGTCAATGACCACGAAGACGACAAAGTTATCACGTTTTTATATTAGCCACACGTTTCTGAACCAAATGAAATAGATGGACTTGTCACATTTCCGTCATAATAAGGTTAGGCCCAAATAGGCCTACTTTCTAATAGATCCAAGGTATGCGTTAATAAGCGTTTCAACTTTTATTTTTGGACTAATGTGCCTTCTGAAGAAAAACCTATCGGAATTCGGATAAATCATCTTTTGGAACAATATCCTTTCGACAAACAAAACCTCTGAATAAAAGCCGTTCAGAACCAAAACACTTAACTTATTTATTTGTCTCTGAAATTGTGTAGACAAGTTTTTTGTTTGTTTGAAAACACATCTTTAAACCATATCAGCCATACATAGACAATTTAGAATTATATATAATTAAGGCGATACAGAGATGTATGGGGACTGAACAGATGTGAAAAGCTATCAAATGTGCCCAAATTGACACAAATCAGAGTTTTATGCTTTAATGTAATAGCCAGAGTATGCACAATGGTCAAGTGGACTACGGAGAAGTCTATTCGGAAGGGGCCATGACCAAGTGGTGTTAGCACTCAAACGTGATACAAATAAAGCTGATACACAAGAAGAATGGTATGGGTTCTATAAAAGAGGTAAAAGGCTTGATATGAAGGGCGTCATTTCCGCCTCACTCGTGCATGATTTTTAGGGAGACATGTAGTTAACCAGATCATAGAGATAGCAAATGAATATCATCAACCATTGTGTTTGGTTTTCGTAGACTATGAGAAGGCTTTCGACAGCAATGCAATTCCAGCTGTACTATACAGGCACTGGTTGACCAGGGAATCGTGAGCACATATGTCAACATAATCAAGGACATGTACAGCTAAGGAACAGCTACCATCCGGCTACTCTTTGAGACAACAAAATCAACGTTCACCGGGGGGTTCGACAGGGAGATACCATGTCACCAAAACTTTTCAACGCAGCGCTGGAAGCCATCATACAAAAGCTTGAGTGGGAAAAGAAAGGGATCAACATCAATGGGGAGAGCATAAGACACCTGAGATTTGCAGATGATATTATAATCTTTGCAGAAAACCTTGATGATCTATGGTCTATGCTGCAAGTCCTCAACAATGGAAGTAACCAAGTGGGGCTGAAGATCAACATGAGCAAGACCAAATGTTCAACAGATTTGTCATCAAGAAGCAAATCTACATTCACCAAACAGCACTAGAAGAAGTAGAAAATATGTGTACTTGGGTCAAGTTGTCAAAATGAACTACAACCACTTTGACGAAGTTTGAAGAAGAGCAAGAGCAGGATGTGGTGCTTTTGGAAAATTGAATGAGGTGATGCAGAGCAATATGCCATTATGTCTTAAAAAGAAAGTCTAGAACCAGTGTGTCCTCCCAGCCATGACATATGGCTCAGAAACTTTGAGCCATGACTTAGGGCGAGTTAGCGCAGCACAGGGAGGGCGAGTTAGCGCAGCGGTAATTCCCTCACTTTGCACCACTGAGGTCCCGGGTTCAAGCCCCGGCGCGGCCCAAGGACTCATGTGCACTTGGTTTATCCCGATTCCATGCTCGCTCTCGCAGGTTTTCTCCGGGATCTCCGGTTTCCTCCTGTATCGCAAAAATCGGTGATTAGTTGTTTGGTTATCAAAACTTCCTTCACCCAATGGAATTTGGGGAGCTGCACAGATAATTGGTGGATGTTACAATCTAAATGCGGATAGGTGTGCGCCGTTCGGCAGCAACCTAATTGATGCGATCTGATTGTGATGATTCACCATTGCAGCAGCAAAATTACAGCGCTTTGAGTCCTCTAAGATCTGGAGAAAGGCGCTTTATAAATCCAAAATGTATTTAATTTTTTTATTTAGGGCCATGACTCAGATAATGGAGCAGAAGTTGAGAGTGGCTCAACACAGTATGAAATGGAGCATGCTAGGGATCACAAAAAGAGACAGAAAAACAAATGAGTGGATCAGAAGCATGACACGGGTCACCGATGTCATCCAGACATCAAAAGAAGTGGTCTTGGGCTGGTCACCTAGCTAGAACATCAGATGGACAATGGACCAAACTGGTTACAGAATGGATACCTAGAAATGGTACCAGGCACCCAGGAAGACCGAAAGTTAGATGGATAGATGAAATTACAAAATTTCTTGATGTAACCTGGATGAGAAAGACGTGGAATAAATCAGAGTGGCGTCACCTTGGAGAGGCCTGCAGTGGGCCGACGATGGCTTAGGATGATGATGATATTTAAATTGCTAAAACTGGGAAAAAAGGAGTCTGCGTTCCTTCCATCCAACCGGCCTTCACATTCTATATTTTGCAAACGCCAGACGTATATTACCAAATAAACAGCTATAACTGACCTGCCTGATTTGTCTGTGTCCGCAAACACTGTCCGGACAATCACCTTATATGTCGTATATTAAATTCTCGCTTACGGCACAAAGTTACAGTTCTATTTGTTCATTTTGCGCTCCTTAAAAGCACAGCGTCGTTTACACATATTCGTGACCGTATTCCAAAGAACTTTATTACTTTCTTAAATCGCCCACACATGCATGTACATGTGTGTTCTGTAATATTTTGTCTTTAGGCAAAATAGCCATCATACAAAGGCCAAAGTTTAAGTTTTTGCTGACCGTTATCCTTGCTAAAAATAATTTTGGATCATTATGAAGTTGTGCAAACCCAAATAAGTGTTTATTCCACGTTTCATTGTTTTTTCAACATGTCATCTTTTTATTAAACATACATGATATAGACTTATAACGGTGCTAAGTACTCTACCATAATGTAATGATGATCAGGAAACTTTATACATTTTGCCACACAGAATGTGAATTCCTTATTTCAATTTCTCCTTTTACACCTTCATTCCGTTACAAAAATACATGAAGCAACAGAGAGTTGCTACAAATCAAAAGATGTGGAGAAATTACGCAGCTCACGTAATCTGTAACATTGCGTTGTCACTCTGGGGCGTTTGATTCTGGCAGTCAGGGCGATGGATTTCTCGACTCTGAGTCTAGCGACGTATTCAAGATCGACTGAATTCCATGATACTTTTAAGCAAGTCTTGAGGTGTTGCAGTCACGGTAGCGGTACTGCAGGCCAACACTAAATCGCATTCTGATAAACACAGGGAATGGATTGCAAGACATGGAGTTGAATATAAATCAAGTGATTTTAACTGGAAAAGGTTTCAGTAGATTCGGTTTGGGCGTACAACAATTAGAAAGTAAATCGCATGCAACAAGTTTCAGGTTCTATAATATTATTAAGCTTGAGTCCAACAACTTTAAGTTGTTGATGTGTTTTGCCAAGAGGTACCATCTTCGTTTGTCCTATTACATCCATCAAATACGTGATATTTACAAAATGGGACGGGTTAACGCTGAACAAGCAGATCCACAAAGTATGAACCGTAGAAAATGTACAGATGCATCTTGATACGAGTCAGGTCCAGTAAGTCCAATTAGGGAACGTAATGTCGCAATTGGGGTCTTGCATGTCTTATGGCGACTTAAAGTTACACTGTAAAGATAATTGTGTCTTTATACCACTTGCAATTTAGACATGTCTTTAACAATAGAAAACACAAGAAATAGAATCATGTGTACACAATCTCATGAAGATTTCACACCACCAAATAGAACTATATGGTTGTGCGCCCTTAATTTCACTTCTCAGAAAAAAAACCACGGATAGCTAAAGTAAGCATTAAAATGAGCAGAAATTTGCATACTTTTGGCAAAATTTGGATTGGTCATGATTAGTAATGTTAAATACTGCAAGTGTACCACAGATGGGAGAGATCGAATAACTTTTAATGATTTTTAGCAGCCTTTTCTTTACAGAAACACTGGCATGATTTTGCTTGTAAAATAGGCAATTTCCGGACATCGTAGACTTCGAGGGCCAGTCGTAAAAAATAATGACGGTCAACCTATATTTTTTCCCAGCCAGAGGGATCAGGCAAGGGCTGATTTCAACCATCATATAGCTGTCGCTTAAAACTGAGTCGCTCCTGTGAAGAAAAAAATGACGTTTTCTTAAGGCAAATTTAGCACATATCTCTATGTGGTTTGGGATCTGAAACGTCCTGTGAAGCCGGGTTTGAGACACTCCGCATGCAAGACACATTAAATTTACGTCTCTTCGAAAGACATCTCCAGATTCAAGGTATAAAGTTATGTATTCATGCAAGATATGTTTAAAACGTGCCAAATGAGACCGGTTTTGAGACACGTTCGTCTTGATTTGATAGAGAGATTGCGATTTCCAAACGCAGTGATCGTACGCCCGTCTATCTATTCAAAATCACTATTCTCTATCGAAGCGAGTTCGCGTATTGAGCCAGTTTTGAAGATTTTGCACGTGCGAAATTGTGTAGACAATGTTGAAAATGCACAAAATATGTTCATTTAACAATAATAGACAAGAGTCAAGGATAATGAACATACGAAGGGAAGTCTAACTATTAATATGACCCTTTTTGCGCGTAAGAACTCATTATAATAAGCAACAGTGAGGTGTGAAAATAATGACTTCAGTCATGCACGTGGTTCATACATACAAATTGTACATTGAAAGATCGGTCGTATAAAAAGAGATTGCGATTTGCCTTTTTGATACAGAGATTAGCAATATGTACGCACGTTTTGAACGCCGTACAAAAGCACGGACAACGCAGGGCGTACAGAATATCGCAACCTCTCTGATGACTTTGTTTAGACATGCGGCTTGTTGGACACAATTGAGGAATATGTGTCTTCTGTCAAGACAAGTGCTTCTATTTCTTAAGTCGTCAATTGCCGAAGACACGTCTTGCGAGACACTATAGCCAAAAGTTTGCCAAGACAACATTTAAACATTTAGAAATATTTTGTCCAAAACTGTTTACCAATACGAATTGATCAATATTATATTCATTTTTAGTAGAAATAAAACACCTCTTTCCGAAATTCACTTCAGAATGCACAACAAAACACACTGTTTGATTAAGTTAAAAAGATCTAAGTCTTTTAATCAAAAGTAAAAATATGATTTACAACGATCTAATAAATAAATTAAAAAATATATGCAATCAAATGCATCAATTATGAATGTTTGATAATGATGCTTACCCAGCAGCCTTCTTGATGTTGATTTTAGAGTTCTGATGTCAATGTTCTTGATGTAGGCTATATCCTGATACACTTGTCCTGCGAATATCACTGTTCAGCGAAGTCCACTAAAGCCTTTTATATCCTTTGCATAAAATCCTTGCATATTTGACATCTCCAAAATGGTGCTATTTTCACCTTCCGCACAATTAAAAGCATACTTTAATAATAACAGTGCCTAATTTGGATGGATAAATCCAAAATGGCCGCTTATGCAGGGGGGAAATTTCAAAGTTGGTCCAATCTTGTTAACAACTATAATACCCCTATATTGCTCTCCTCATAAGGATTTAGAAAAGGTATAGTTTGACCAGTCTCCAACATAAAGTTCTTGAGTTATAGACAAAAAGGTCAAATTTTAGGGACCCACGGGCGTTTACAATAAGGTGAGTGGAATCATTCACCACCATATTGTTTCGGAACTTGAAATAAATTGGGTATGGATTCAAAAGGGCCGATGACTGATATTATTCCAATCATACCATTTGTGTAAGTACAATACCGTAAGAACTCGATAGTTAGCATATGTGCTTATCGAGCGCTTTTATAACATGCAAACATGAACTGATGAACCCACAAACGTGTAAAGGGTTTTGAGCAAATTATCGATACACATAGTTATATACGAACAAGTAAACCTGCAAATTTGTGTCTCAACCCCATTAGCTCAGTTGGTGAAGTGCCGGAGTTTGGTACAGTGGCGGCCAAAGGGGGGGCATGGGGAGGGGGGAAATTCCCCGGCCAGAACTCTTGTCCCCCCTGGTTCCCCCAGTAAAAACCCAAAATTACGAAAATTTCCACTTTTTACGGCACTTTTGCGCACAATTTGTTGATTTTGCCCCCCTGATATTCATTCCCCCCCCATGGCCCCGAAAAAAATTCCTGGCGCCGCTACTGCTTTGGTACAATTTCATGTTTTCAAAAGCGCTCGATATATGCTAGCTATCGAGGTATATACACACATGGGGTGATTTTCCAGCTACATAATCCACTTTCACTTGTATAAACTTGGTAAAGCTGACAGTGACCATTGTGTTTTCTTTTATGTCATTTTCATTCGTTTCCACTATGTATACCTTGACGTTAAACATGCGTTGCGATGTTCTCATGGAGATCATGGAATGCATGATGAACGGTTGTGTGCCCTTGGCAAGAATTTTATATGCACACATGAGGTGATTGTCCGGCCACAGTTAAACTAAAAGATACGGAAATGGAAAATATCTGTCGGTCACAAAGTTTTATGGAAATGCTCAATTGATTAGTTTCTGTTGCATTTAGTATGGGGATATTGTAAATTATCTAAGCGATCAGAAGTTAAATGTCGTAGACATTAGATCGCAATGTCCAGCCACTCCATTTTGTCTACTTTTACTGATTACGAAATACAGATACGAATCAGAAATACACTTCCGTCAAGATTCTCATAATTAACCAAGTCAAAATTCGCTGATCACGGTGGCCCAAGACACTAGACACAATATTAACTATTTTACAACAACAAATGACTCGCAGCTATAAGAAGTGTCACCCTCCCCATACTACCACAATGAACCATCGCAGCCAGGATCAGCTTCCTGGGATCTCGTATGGCTATAACCGAGACAAAAAGCAGTTAGTTTCTTACCTTAGCTCAATTATTCACAAAAACAAACAGGGACTATGCCGGTGTTCGAACTCGCATCGCATCACAGCAAAGCATTGGAGTTTAACGCCTTACCGACTGAACTACCTTGACATCCCAACAAAAATTAATAGATACATAAATGAAAAGACAAGAAGGAATACCGTTTCATGCCCTATGCTGGTAGCTTTTGACCACATAAAACTGTTAGTGTACAAGTTACATATTTGTTGATTCATTGGGCATTAGCCCTCGACATACGCCAAAATGACCGTAAAGCCGTACAATGAGAATTGTCCGAGGAAAATAGGAGAGTAACATGAGTCGGTGCAGCTGTCGGTGTAAATTTCACTTTGAGCCGAGGGATGTCCTTACAATTAGCGACTGCTTTCCCCAAAGCCACCCAATACGCCCTTCATAGTAGGACTGTCAGACTCTTACTTCCACGTTCATAGAATTTTTAGCCGGGAATCAATTTTGCCTCTTGCAAAGGAGCATTCACATTATGACGTCATAAGGTCATATAGCGACATTATGTGGAGAATGTTTGTACTTATGTTTGGTATCACTGGATAGAGGAGACATATATAATACATTGGTACCAAATATAACACAGTATGTTACGTTTCTAATAGAAAATTAGAGGTACATCGACCCTTCCCTTCGTAGTTAGTGTTACAAAATATGGTTCAATAGGACAAGGTTTAGACTATCCAGTCGCAAAATGACGAACGTTTGTCATTTAACTAATGCGGCGGATCGTAATGTCGCTGGCGATATTACGGCATAAACATGGCTTCATACTTCTGCACCCAAATGCAAGAAGCAGATAATTGCGTTTACGTATTCGAACACGGATGAGCTGCACCAATGCATGCTTACTTTAACTACGTGTCATACAACCTGTCAGCAAGTCATGTCCAGTATTAGTCTCCTTACATACTTCTCGTAGTCCGGTCAATGACCACGAAGACATCAAGTTTTTATATTAGCCACACGTTTCTGAACCAAATAAAATAGATGGACTTGCCCCATTTCCGTCCGTCATAATAAGGTTAGGCCCAAATAGGCATACTTTCTAATAGATCCAATTAGGTATGCGTTAACATGCGTTTCAACTTTTATTTGTGGACTAATGTGCCTGCTTCTGACAAATGTCGGAAGAAAACCCTATCGGAATTTAGATAAATCATCTTTTGGAACAATATCCTTTCGACAAACAAAACCTCAGAATAAAAGCCGTTCAGAACTAAAACACTTAACTTATTTATTTGTCTCTGAAATTGTGTAGGCAAGTCTTTTATTGTTTGAAAACACATCTTTATACCATATCAGCCATACATAGACAATTTAGAATTATATATAATTAAGGCGATACAGAGATGTATGGGGACTGAAAAGATCAGATGTGAAAAGCTATCAAATGTGCCCAAATTGATACAAATCAGAGTTGTATGCTTAAATGTAATAGCCAGAGTATGCACAATGGTCAAGTGGACTACGGAGAAGTCTATTCGGAAGGGGCCATGACCAAGTGGTGTTTGCACTCAAACTTGATACATAAAGCTGACACACAAGAGGAATGGCACGGGTATAAAAGCGATAAAACGCTTCATATGAAGGGCGTCATTTCTGCCTCACTCGTGCATGATTTTTAGGGAGACGGATACGCCCAAAACTTCTATTTTGATAATATTATTGGTTCTTAACTCAAGAATCGCAAGATCTATGACAATATAAATGCAAGTATGTAAGATCAATGTGTATACATCACAGATCTAGGAAACTATCGTCCAATCAGCCTGCTATCCAATCTTTATAAGCTTTTCACCAAAATCATCAACAATAGGGTCACTGCTACCTAGGACTTCAACCATCCCCGAGAACAAGCCGGAATCTCTACCACAGATCACCTATGTAGTTAATCAGATCATAGAGAAAGCAAATGAATATCGGCAACCATTGTGTTTGGTTTTCGTAGACTATGAGAAGGCTTTCGACAGCATTGAAATTCCAGCTGTACTAAATAGGCACTGGAAGACAAGGGAATCAAGAGCAAATCGGGGAGCACATATGTCAACATAATCAAGAACATATACAGCAAAGGAACAGCTACCATCCGGGTACACTCTGAGAGCAACAAAAGTCACCAAAACTTTTCAACGCAGGTCTAGAAGCCATCATACAAAAGTTTGACTGGGAAAAGAAAGGGATCAACATCAATTGGGAGAGGATAAGCCACCTGAGACTTGCAGATGATATTATAAACTTTGCAGAAAACCCTGATTATCTGGAGTCTATGCTGCAAGCCCTCAACAATGGAAGTAACCAAGTGGGGCTGAAGATCAACATGAGCAAGACCAAAATTATGTTCAACAGATATGGCATAAAGAAGCAAATCTACATTCACCAAACAGCACTAGAAAAAGTAGTAAAATATGTGTACTTTGGTCAAGTTGTCAAACTGAGCTACAACAACTTTGACGAAGTTAGAAGAAGAGTAAGGGCAGGATGGGGTGCTTTCGGAAACTTGAATGAGGTGATGCAGAGCAATATGCCATTATGTCTTAAAAAGAAAGTCTACAACCAGTGGGTCCTCCCAGCCATGGCATATGGCTCAGAAACTTTGAGCCATGACTTAGGGCGAGTTAGCGCAGCGCAGGGAGGGCGAGTTAGCGCAGCGGTAATTCCCTCGCTTTGCACCACTGAGGTCCCGGGTTCAAGCCCCGGCGCGGCCCAAGGATTCATGTGCACTTGGTTTATCCCGATTCCATGCTCGCTCTCGCAGGTTTTCTCCGGGATCTCCGGTTTCCTCCTGTATCGCAAAAATCGGTGATTAGTTATTTGGTTATCAAAACTTCCTTCACCCAATGGAATTTGGGGAGCTGCACAGATAATTGGTGGATGTTACAATCTAAATGCGGATAGGTGTGCGCCGTTCGGCAGCAACCTAGTTGATGCGATCTGATTGTGATGATTCACCATTGCAGCGAAATTACAGCGCTTTGAGTCCTCTAAGATCTGGAGAAAGGCGCTTTATAAATCCAAAATTTATTTAAAAAAATTATTTAGGGCCATGACTCAGAGAATGGAGCAGAAGTTGAGAGTGGCTCAACACAGTATGAAATGGAGCATGCTAGGGATCACAAAAAGAGACAAAAAACAAATGAGTGGATCAGAAGCACGACACAGGTCACCGATGTCATCCAGACATCAAAAGAAGTGGTCTTGGGCTGGTCACCTAGCTAGAACATCAGATGGATAATGGACCAAACTGGTTACAGAATGGATACCTAGAAATGGTACCAGGCACCCAGGAAGACCGAAAGTTAGATGGATAGATGAAATTACAAAATGTCTTGATGTAACCTGGATGAGAAAGACGTGGAATAAATCAGGGTGGCGTCACCTTGGAGAGGCCTGCAGTGGGCCGACGATGGCTTAGGATGATGATGATATTTAAATTGCTAAAACTGGGAAAAAAGGAGTCTGCGTTCCTGCCATCCAACCGGCCTTCACATTCTATATTTTGCAAACCGTATATTATTAAACTGACCTGCCTGATTTGTCTGTGTCCGCATACACTATCCGGACAATCACCTCATGTGTCGTATATTAAATTCTCGCTCACGGCACAAAGTTACAGTTTTATTTGTTCATTTTGTGCTCCTTAAAAGCACAGCGTCGTTTACACATATTCGTGACCGTATTCAAAAGAACTTTATTACTTTCTTATAAATCGCCCACACATGCATGTACATGTGTGTTCTGCAAACTAATGATTTTGTCTTTAGGCAAAATAGCCTACATACAAAGACCAAAGTTTATGTTTTTGCTGACCGTTATCCTTGCTAAAGATAATTTTGTATCATTATGAAATTGTGCAAACCCAAATAAAGTGTTTATTCCACGTTTCATTGTTGTTTCAACATGATATAGATTTATAACGGTACTAAGTACTCTAACATAATGTAATGATGATCAGGAATCTTAATACATTTTACCACACGGAATGTGAATTCCTTATTTCAATTTCTCCTTTTACACTATCATTCCGCTACAAAAATACATGAAGCAAGAGAGTTGCTACAAATCAAAAGATGTGGAGAAATAACGCAGCTCACGTAATCTGTAACATTGCGTTGCCACCCTGGGGCGTTTGATTCTGGCAGGCAGGGCGATGGATTTCTCGACGCTGAGTCTAGCGACGTATTCAAGATCGACTGAATTCCATGATACACTTAAGGTCCGTTCATACTACATCTCAATTTCTTTGCGAACTGCATCTGCACTGCATCGTACTGCAAAATACTGTATTGCGGTATCGCAATAAAGTTGAATACATTTTAACTTAGAAATGCGACGAGTTGCGGTAAGTAATCGATATATCGGCAACGCACCGCACCGCACCGCAATTGCGGCGTAGTAAGAACGGACCTTAAAGCAAGTCTTGAGGTGTTGCAGTCACGGTAGCGGCACTGCAGGGCAACATTAAATCGCATTCTGATAAACACAGGGAATGGATTGAAAGACATGGAGTTGAATATAAATCAAGTAATTGTAACTGGAAAAGGTTTCAGTATATTTGGTTTGGGCGTATAACCATTAGAAAGATAATCGCAAGAAGTTCTTGATATGTGCTGCCAAGAGGTACCATCTTCGTTTATTCTATTACATCCATCCAATACGTGATATTTACATAATGGGACAGGTTAACGCTGAACAAGCACATCCACAAAGTATGAACCGTAACAGACGCACCATAATACGAGCCAGGTCCAGCATGTCCAATTAGGGAATGTAATGTCGCAGTTGGTGTCTTACAGGTCTTGCAATCCTAGTGATACGGATCAAAATATCATGAACGAATTCGGCCATATGGCGACTTAAACCTACACTGTAAAGATTGCGTCTTACCCTTGCAATTAGACATGTCTTTAACAATAGAAAACACAAGAAATTGAATCACGTGTACACAATCTTACCTCTTCACTCTTGTTGTTCCTAAGCTGCTGTGAACCACTAATTGGCCCATGTGGTTGCCTGGGTGCCTATATAAATTCTTGACCTGTGTCACTTCTCATGAGCTATTGTTCACTCTAGCAAAAAACAAAAACAAAAACAAAAAAACCAAAAAAACAAAAACAACAACTTGAACAACAACAACAACAAAATCAACCCGGAACGTCATGTGAAGCCGGGTTTGAGACACATTAGATTTACGTCTCTTCGAAAGACATCTCCAAATTCAAGGCACAAAGTTATGTCTCCATGCAAGACATGTTTAAAATGTAAAACGTGCCAAATTAGACCAGTTTTGAGACACGTTCGCCTTGATTTGATAGAGAGGTTGCGATTTTCAAACGCCGTGATCGTATCGCTCGTCTATCTATTCCAAATCACTAATAATATTTTCTTCACCGTCGATTCTATTAACGAAGAAGGGAATTTGCGAAGTCGTGAAACCAATTAAATTTTTTTTAAACATTCTCTTTTAACTTTACTAATATCATGCACGCGGAATTGGTTTCTGGTATTGTGTACGGGCAATGTTACGTGGATATTCTTTTAACGATTAACGAAATTAAGTCTAGTTCATTAGGCCAAAATGAGGTATTGTTATCCAGGAGCTATGATGATAAATTTAGATACCTTATGCAAGTATCTAGACAAACATTTAAAAAAAACTGAGTTCTTTCCCCTTTATCATGTTTATGATCTTTCCAACTATTGTCGATTATTTGTTGTTTCCATTACAACCAATTCAATTCCAAGAAAGTAAACATTCATAATGTTCGCGGTAAAAGTATTCAGCTTTATTAAGACTAACCCACAGGCTAAAAATAATCTGAATTGTGGTGACCTTGAACAAGTTAGAGAAACATTTAAAAACGGAGTTCTTTCCCCTTTATGATCTTTCCAACTATTGTCGATTATTTGTTGTTTCCATTACAACCAATTCAATTCCAAGAAAGTAAACATTCATAATGTTCGCGGTAAAAGTATTCAGCTTCATTAAGACTAACCCACAGGCTAAAAATAATCTGAATTGTGGTGACCTTGAAAAAGTTAGAGAAACATTTAAAAAACGGAGTTCTTTCCCCTTTATGATCTTTCCAACTATTGTCGATTATTTGTTGTTGCAATTACAACCAAAACATTCATAATGTTCGCGGTAAAGGTATTCAGCTACATTAAGATTAACCCACAGGGCCGGATTTACCTTTTTTGGGGGCCCTGGGCCAGGCCAAAATTTGGAGGCCCCAAATGCACCGTGAGAAGGCATGTGCACTCAAGTGGCCAAGTTTTTAGATTTTACTAGGACATTTGCGCGAAAAATGTTCAATTTTAGCCCGATTTGAAGCTAAATTGTATTATTATAGGCAAGTGCGCGCGAAGTGCGCAAAATTTAGAAGATATGGAAGATGCACACTGCACAGGGCAATTTTGGGGGCCTCCAAAATTTGGGGGCCCTGGGCCCGGGCCCATCTGGCCCTATGGTAAATCCGGCCCTGCTAACCCACAGGCTAAAAATAATCCCAATTATGGTGACCTTGAACAAGTTAGACAAAAAAAAAAAAAAAAAGTTCTTTCCCCTTTATGATCTTTCCAACTATTATCAATTATTTGTTGTTGCAATTACAACCAATTCAATTCCAAGAAAGTAAACATTCACTAATGTTCGCGGTAAAAGTATTCAGCTTTATTAAGACTAACCCTCAGGCTAAAAATATTTTTAAATATGGTGACCTTGTAAAAGTTAGACAAACATTTTTAAAAACGGAGTTCTTTCCCCTTTATGATCTTTCCAACTATTGTCGCTTTATTTGTTGTTGCAATTAAACCAATTCAATTCCAAGAAAGTAAACATTCATTAATGTTCGCGGTAAAAGTATTCAGCTTCATTAAGACTTACACTCAGGCTATTCAGTTCTCCTTGATCGCATGGCCTTGCTGAAACAAATACTAAGTTACAATTTGAATTTCACTTAATTAATTCTCTTTTAACTTTGCTAATATCACCCAGGCGAAATGAGTTTCTAGTGTTGGGCGTGGTCATCATTCTATTAACGATTAACGGAACAAGGTCTAGTTAATAAGGTTACAATGAGGCATTGTTAGCAAGTATCTATCTACCAAAAAACGTTTCAAAACGTAAAAAGCGGCCAAAGTTTAAAAAATCTTTCCTGTGTGGCTTTTCACCCTTTTTTAAACTTGGTCCCATTTAGTAAAGTAGTATTAACATGAAGAATGAGTCCTAATTTTACATGCAACAATGTACTCTTATAGGTTTAAGACTGTTCGAAAGCGGTGCAATATGACGTAGGCTACCGTATGTATTATCAAAAACATTTCAAGGTTTATGTTTTATTATATTGCGTGATCATAAAGAGTAGTAGAGTATTATATATACTTAGCAAATTGACTGTGTGTCAACCTGCTACATATAGGCCCTACATCTGTACATAAGGCGCAGAATCGCACATGACGATGAAGAATTTAACAAAGTGAGTATTTGCTACAAAATACATTATAACGTCTATACGGAAAAAAACTTCAATTACGCACGAACATTAATTCATTTGCTCTACAAAATAAACATTGACAACTAAGAAAACCAACAAGTAGCCTATAGATGACTTCGTATGGGTCTTTAAAAACTTTCATAAATGGGACCAAGTTTAAAAAAGGGTGAAAAGCCACACAGGAAAGATTTTTAAACTTTGGCCGCTTTTTACGTTTTGAAACGTTTTTTGGTAGATATTAATTCTTTTTTTGAGGTAAAAAAATATTGCGCGCTAAGTGGTTCTTTGTAGCCATGCGAGGTGAACTAGTTGGATATCCATATTTCGCGGTTAATGGTGCTTTGTAGCCCTGCGGGGCAAACTAGTTGGATATCCATATTTCGGGGTGAGTGGTTTTTGAAGCTCCGAGGGCAAACTAGTTGGATATCCATATTTCGCGGTTAGCGGTTCTTTGTAGCCCTGCGGGGCAAATTAGTTGGATATCCATATTTCGCGGTTAGCGGTTCTTTGTAGCCCTGCGGGGCAAACTAGTTGGATATCCATATTTCGCGGTTTGTGGTTCTAGTGGTGTTAACGACCCGTAACCACCCCAGTCAGCTGCATACCGCATCCAGCTATTTTAATTATCAAAATACTAGTTTTTTAATGCTATGGGGTAACAGAATTATTAAAAAAATTAATAGCTGAACCCAATAGTTCAGCCAAGGACTGGAAACGACATATTGATGACTTTATATAGAGTGTATTCAATAAACCCAAGGCGGAACGAGAGTTGCTAAGTAACCGCTATCCGAACCATAAACACACATGCATGATCAGACAACGAGTATTCAATTTCCTCATAGCATCCCACGTTGTACACACGTCAGTCGAATTTGGCGGTGTTGGTTTGTTAGCCCTCCAAGTTATAACATCGTTCACTTTGTGTTGAACATTGTATGTGGGCCTCGCTGTAATAACATAAAGATCAGTATGATCAGTGTGGTATCACAGAGCAGACCCTTGAGAGGGTCTGCTCATTTGGCTCATTTGCATGGCAGTCGGACTCGCCATTGTATTTGATCATTTGTGTATGGAGAGCAATGGCGACCCGTCATTGTATTTGTTCATGTGTGTATGGAGAGCCACTCTTGGAGCCCATGGGACTTAGGATAGGTCCTCAGGTAGAGTCAGACACTGTATGTACTAGAAACGCCCATTCTTGATTCTGCGTTCATTCAATGTTAGCATTAAATTTGTATTGCCCGGCGGCCCCGCGTAATGGAAAAACCTGAATTTGTTACATAAAAAGAAATGAAAATTAAAAAAAAGCAAGGTTCCACCTGAGTACATATTAAATTGGTGTAGAAATTGTTTTCAAATATATATATGAATTTAGACAAACATACGGGATATAATGAACCTTTGACATGACGCCATGATGACATGATTTTATTAGTCGTTTTGTATATCATAATACCAGTATTTGTAATTTTATATTATATAGAACTAATATTTTGCATCATAAATGCGCAGTTCATATGCACAGACGATTACTAATCTTCAAGACTTCAATAACATGTTACTAAGCAGGTAATAGGTGCTGGCCTTGTCCTATTGTACTTGTTCATTTGTGTATGGAGAGCTCACTGACCTGTTAATAGAGGTCAATGGGATAGCTTCTTTATGGGGCACTTCTCCATCGGTTTCAGGGCGCAGTTCATTGAACTCAGCGGGATTCTATTGCAAGTGCTTTTATATTATTACAAAACGGATCGTGGTTATTGCCTTGACAAATCTAATACATAATTCATACTAGGTATTAATAAATCCAGTGGTGCGGACATTTCATTGGTCGCAAACCACCGGGATTCGATACAAGTTTGCGTTGTAAATGAATGCGTGAATAAGAGTGTCATCCCTTGGCGCGATATTTGATTTCTGAAAATACTCAAGTTGCCGTTCAAAATGCCTAAAAATCATCAAGATATTGCAATACTGTCTAAAGTGATGTAAAATTGTGGCAAATTTGTATGATTTATCGCACATAATTTCTGCGTAGCGTGGAGAATCATTTACATAGGATTTTGGAGAAAAAATGTGATAATTTTAGGGAAATATAGAATGGCGGAAGAAACAAATAAAACATTTTCCTGGAATGTGTAGACCATACTCTTTCTGTTCCTATTGATTTGGATACTGAAATAATTCTTAAAATGAAGCTGTTGGGTGATTTATGTTGGCGTTTCTAGAGTGTGTCATTATTGGCAAACATCTAGGGATATTGTTGAGAGGGCACTCGATTCACGAGATTTCTTTTGCAAGAACGCCAAAATAGCACGAATTTTGTTGGTTTGCGACTGAAGAGTGTCCGCACTATAGATTTCTGCCATGCAAATTAGCTAGTGTCAGTGGGTAAGAAAGTGGCATCTTTTGAATCGTTAAGACAAGCCACATAATCTTATGTAAAACTCTGCTGGGTGTTTCGATCATGTATTATGCGTGTTTGGTCAAGTGAGGGTAATTTGTAAAGCATCAACTTGTGAACAAGTCATAGAGGGTTTGATCATGCTGATGATGTTGCCATTTTGGACGACTTCTGAGTGTTTAAAGCCCAAAATGAATGAATAAAATCGTGTATGAGATATTTGCGGGGATATTTGGGTGCATTGGGCACTTATGGGTTGGGTATAATAGATTTCTATGTATACAATTAAGTCTGATATATTTTCGATGGAATATATATTTTCACTTGAAAAGTTAGTAGTTTTCCGAATTGCAATTTCTGAATATTATATAAAAGGTGAGAATAAGACTATAAATGTAAGAGTATGGGATAATTTTGATTGTTAATAAATGCGAAACGCCGGCAGTAGACATCAGCAATATCAGGGATTGCCGCGATTCTTGCAGTAGCTTTTATGAATAGAATACAATAGTGGATACAATAGCGGATACAATAGCGGAACAATAGAGCTCTCTTACGGGCAAATAAACCTCGTCGCGTTTTGCTAAATTTCACTTCTTCTTTTTCATGAACTAACCGTTATTTTTTTAAACTTGTGGCAAAACTTCGACCGAAGTTTTTAATTATGATACATGATAAGTATAGATACGCTACGACGTACCTTATGCAAGTGGAAGAAAAAAAAGAAAAGAAAGAAAGAAAAAACAAACAAAAACAAAACAAAAAACAAACCCGGGAAAGGATGGAATGATCTAAAAATAATCAGAAATATGGTGACCTTGAACAAGTTAGACAAACATTTTAAAAACATGAGTTCTTTCCCTTTATGATCTTTCCAACAATTGTCGCTCATTTGTCGTTGCAATTACAACCAATTCATTTTTAAGAAAGTATACATTCATTAATGTTCGCGGTAAAAGTATTCAGCTTCATTAAGACTAACCCTCAGGCTGTACAGTTCTCCTTGATCGCGTGGTGAAACAATAATTTTAAGTGCCAGTTTGAATTTCACTTAATTGCCTTACGTAGGTTAATGCATCGCATACTTCTCTAATGTCTCTCAAAATTGGATGATTTTCAACGAATCATAACAACAAAATTTTAGCAGTTACTTGCTTCTATTTTTAATGTAGATGTCAATAATTAAATTACATTATGACATGATGATCAAGCATAAATGAGTATAATGTCATGAATAGTACATTTGCAGATATGGCCCGGTTCCCATTATGATTTGATTATGTTTATTGTGATGTAAATGACATAATTAGTTATAATTGAAAAACATTTCGTATCACATAAAAACAATTTCAATGGCAATTTAGCTCATAACTGAAAGAGAAATTGGATGACATCGTCTTCATTTTTGCTTGATCTGCTCTTGGTTTGAACCGTCTATGATGTATGGAAGAGTAGTTTGATTTATTTTGCATGTATAATATTATGGTGTCCCATCGACGCCAAAAAATGAAAAGTGAAAACAAAATCACAAAAGAAGAAAAAAATATATATATATTTTTGTGTGTGGGTTCTTTATTTTATTTTTGATTGCTTTTTTAAAGTTAATTTTTCAATGTTAGTTTTTTCATTTTTTTTTTAATTTTCATTTTTTGAAAAATTGTTTTCATTAATTTTTTTTTTCGAATTTAAAAAAAAAAAAAATTTTAAATCTTTTTTTTTAGTTTGTTTTGTTAATTTGTTAATTTTTTTCTTCTTCTTCTTTAATTTTACTTCTTTTCTTCTGCTTTTTTTTATCCATTAAAAATTTTGTTGATGGAATGTATGTTTTCTTGCAATTTTTTTTTGTGTGATTACTTAGTATGTTGGCCGTCGATGGGACAACGATGGCGTTATAGAGATGATATCGGTTTTATCAGTTTCACGATGATATGCGTATATTGTTGCAATTGTATCAGCTGGTACCAGTTGAAGAGTGGAAATCCAAATATAGAAATATTCTAAATCCCCTTTTGGAAAAAAAGGTTTGTGCATCAATGTTTAATCATTCAAAACAAGCAATTGCATTTCCAACCCACGCTTTGCATGACATTAAAACCACATGACATTATGTTGTCTGTTGTCCCAGGGATATCGTTATTAATGTGACGCCCAAATGAGAGACGTTGGCTAGCTGGCACAAAAACAAACAAAAAACAAACAAACAAACAAACAAACAAAAACGGACTCAGCATTTCCATTGAGAACTTTTGGGTTTAGATTTTGGTTAGAGTTATCGTAATACGGTGAAAATAGTTGATTACTATTTTTGAATTTGTCTAAATTTGAGAAATGTCTTTAAAGAAACGCGCAATATAGAAATTGGTCCAATTTTGAATCCACTGTGATGTTTTTGGGTATGGTGCCCATTGTACTAGAGGGCCGCAGGAAGTGGCCATATATTATTGAGATTTCCATGCAAAAGGAACCAGTCGTTTGTGTTATCATTCAAACAAATTTTGCATTCATATCGTGAGTATTGCTTAGATATCCAAATATCAGGAATCAAAATATAGTAGTTGGATTACAGGTAGACAAATTATGTCAAGGAAGATCCTTGATGCTATGAAGCCGCGTTTATATTCAAATTTGTGACACTCGTAAATCGTTGGTTCTCTGTTTATGTTAACTGCTTAGTTGGTTGCAAATAACAAATTGGGTAGTACACTTTAAAAAATCACGATGCCCGCAAGAAAGCAAGGAAATAACTTGTCTATAGGGAGATTTCAGAATTAACACATGCAATGAACATAAAACACTTTCAATGACACTTACAAAAAATATTTCAAAGAATTAAATAAATCGGGTATATAGGTGGAATAGATAGGATATATGGGTCACGTCCCCTATTGCGTCGTAGCTTCTTCATAAAATGTCCATCATGTCTATTGGGAAGATGATAAAATGCATTCATTCGAACGGAAATTTGAAAACAGAGTAGTTTACATGGTTTATGCAAAATCTGCAAGGTTCAGAGTAAGCATACTTTATAGGCAATTGGTGGTCCCGGTGGCCCGAAGCTGCTACCACTTACGGCAATTGCTATGTCATTTTAAGCAATAGATTGTCCACAAGTTGCTTTAGTGGCAGATTGGGACCGAATTTCCATTGTTTCTATGTTTTTCCGCTTTCTATAGATACATTTCTCTATTTTTATGAATTCAAAACTTAATCAAGAATTAATCATGTTTCCGCAAGAAACGATTATTTAGAACATACACACACCCACAAACTCACCTCACGCCCCATCCACATACATCCCACACATCCATCCGCACAAGAAAAAAATATCAAGATTAACATACACCACATCATTCATTATCACCTCGTTTGCAAACGACAGGCGTATATTTCCAATAAAGTGACCTGCCTGATTTGTCTGTGTCCACAAACGCTACCCGGACAATCACCTCATATGTCGTATATTAAATTCTCGCACACAGCACAAAGTTACTGTTCTATTTTGTTCATTTTGCGCTCCTTGAAAGCACCGCATCGTCAACACATATTCGTGACCGAATTACTTTCTTATGAAATAGTAGCTCCACTCATGCATGTATATAAGTGTTCTGCAAACTAATGTTTTTGTCTTTAGGCAAAATGACCTACATACAAACACCAAAGTTTATCAAATATGGGATTTCGTTTGTTTATTATTCTATATCCTCGAGAATTGAAGCACGTGTGCATTTTTTTTGTTATTTTGCATTATTAACGCAACTACGAATTTCAACTTATGACAAAAGATTTTAAAAGTATTTGACAATAATTATTTCATTTAAAATCAGAGTAGGCCAACAAATTCATTGGAATAAAAACCAAATGTTATATTATTCTGCCCTGGGCCAAAATGGTACAAACGCAGTCTCTATAAAACACTTAGGAAATATGAATGTCGTAAAAGTAAAAAAAACACACACAAAAACAAACAAACCAAAAAAACACCCACACAAACAGAAACGGAGTGATTTATAGTGCGTTAATCACAGGCACACTTAGACCACTACCTCCCATATTATTCCACAAAATAATGATTAAACAACAAAACTTTGCTTGTTAGGAGCGCACACACAGGATATTCCACAATTGACCTCGCAGCAGCTCCCGAGTTTCGTACGGGTTACAACGAGACAATTAGCAGTAAGTTCCTTGTCCAGGGGAATTTCAAGGTGACTTTTTTTTCTTTTTCACGAGAGCCTACTAAACCATCGCCGGGGTTCGAATCCGTAACCCCTCGCACCGTAGTCGAACGCCTTATCGATTAAGCTGACTTTAGTACTAAGTAACTAAGTAGCCACAGTCGCCACAACCTCCACTGCTGAGTAGCCACAGTCTCCATTGGCAACCACTGGCACATAGCTTTAATGTTCGTGTTATTGTCAGAGCTTTAATCCATCCTTATTCATGTCCGTGTGCATTATATGTTTTTGCCGATACCATTAAGTAAAACAAAATGTTGGCACGGGAAGGCAATTGTTTCTTAAGGCAATTTTTTAATGCATTTTGATTTCGCAGTTTGGATTTGGTATTTCCGTTTGTTAATGAAGTGTGTGTGTTAGAGACAGCAATTGCAGCAAAACCGGCAAATGTTAGACACTTTAAATCGGAATAGTCCAATGTTTTATAAAACTTTTGCTACCTTTAAATTACAACACGAATTTAGGCTTACTGATTTTTCATGTTCTGTTTTCTATCTTAGATTTAAAACAATAAAAATTAAAATTAAAACAATACGTTTTCAAATTTGGCATTGCATTGCTGCAGCGGTTTTGATATGAGAAGCAGAAACGTGTATAACAATGCCCAACAGGATAGTACCTTCCGGTGTGGTAACCACAAATCACTACGTTTTTGTTTACACCATTTGATCAAATCTTGGGCGTTAAATTTCACTGGGGTAATGAGAACAATATGACCTTTCTTTGATACCAAAATCTCAGTTTTGATGACTAAAAATTGAGGATGAGGTTGTCGATCGGGTTCCTGGCCTGAAAACCAAAATGCGGGCGGTTTTTTTAATTTGATTTTTATATAGTTGTCTTTTTTTTGTATAAATCAGTGCATAGTAGGTAAGAACATTATATTAGTTATCATTGCTTCTGTGATATGACTGAAAAATAGTTTGGGATCATTATGAAGTTGTGCAAGCACACTCCACTTTTCATTGTTTCCTAAAATACCTGATATAGTCCTACAATCACGACAATGGTGCTAAACACTCTACTTTATGTAATGATAATCAGGAAACGTTATACATTTTGTCACACATAATGTAAATTCCTTATTTCAATTTCTCCTGTGACCTTTTCCTTTCGCTACAAAAATACACGAAGCAAGAGAGTTGTTACAAATCAAAAGATGTGGAAAATAACGCAGCTCACGTAATTTCAACGGAGGAATCTTTAACATTGCTTTGCCACCCTGGGGTGTTTGATTCTGGCAGTCAGGGCGATGGATTTCTCGACGCTGAGTCTAGCGACGTATTTAAGATCGACTAAATTCCATGATACTTTTAAGCAAGTCTTAAGGTGTTGCAGTCACGGTACCGGCACTACAGGCCAACATTACATCGGATACTAATCAACACAGGGAATGGATGGCAAGACATGGAGTTGAATATAAATCAAGTGATTTTAACTGGGAAAGGTTTCCGTAGATTTATTTTGACGGCACAGACATTTGGAAGTTAATTGCAAGTTGCAAGTTTCAGGTTCAATAATATTATTAAGGTTGGGTCTAAACATTTCGAAATATTCTTGATGTGTGCTGCCAGGCGCTACCATCCTCATTTAGGATATTACATCTGTCAAATACGTGATCTTATTACAAAATAAAGCAGGTTTACGCTGACCATGCACATCCACAAATTCCATTAAAGTATCGTAGAATAGATGCATCTTCTCACAACTTGACACAGATCCAAAATGCCTAATTAGGGAGTGGCGCAGGACTTGCTATCTGGTGATGCGGATCAAAATACAATGAGCGAATTCGGCTATATGTGACCCGGCAGCACAAATGAGCCGTAAATTCCCTAAATTGTATTCTGAGTTACGGTGTAAAATGTGTACGAAGGTCATATTCATCGGTAACTTAAGCTGGCCCGACATCCGTCTCATTTCGATAGTCAAAACTAATCAATAATCCTATTGTTGAAGTGGATAATAAGCTTCTACCTTAGATGGCTATAGAACTTTTAATAGCTCTGGTCTTTGTTTGCTTATATTGCTAAATCCTGTTCAAGTGGTGGGTTACCAGGCATTGTATTTTGTACAGGTATGCATAACCAACAATTAACAATGAGAGAACTTTCTTAAAGCTCGTTGACTTGGGGATGATTTGAAATGACCGCCAATTATGACTGTTTGATATTTATAACCAACAATGTGGAAAAAGAGACACCTGTAAACACGTAAAAAGCTATAATTTTGTTGAAGGAGCAAAGTTTAACAAACCATAACCCCGCTTCTGGATATCGTTTGAAGTCAAATGATATACCATTTTTAAGTTTATGATGTTTATTTTTAAACACGAAATAAAACAAAATTGACCGGGGAGGAATTTACGGCTCATTCGCCGTGGACGGTCACATATGGCGACTTAAAGCTACACCGTCAAAACTGACATGTAAACGTGTCTTTAACAATAGGGTTCCTATCCTTTTCTGTAAAGTGGACAAAAACCCAATATCAACTTGTTTTGAATCAAAATGTTTTGGTTAAAGGAAATTAAGAGGATTGTAGCTGCCATATCAGAATCTGCAAAAACCTATTTTTATTTTTTTAATTCTAAAGTAGCTGCATGATGGGACATGTATAATACCTGATATGAAACCAAAGGGTGTGCGAATGTAACAAGCTTTTACTCAGAGGAAAGGACTATGATTAGGTTGTCAAAGGTGTGATTGTAGACAACTCGTTCCAAGCCTAATACGTGATTTGACTCCACCACTTTGTTTGTGTCTTGAGATACGGCCTAACAAGTTTGTCTCTAGCGACTTTTGCCTGAAACCTTTATCGCTATGCAGCTTTTTCGCTTTTTTTTTATTTTCAGTTCAAATAAAAGCCCGGCGTTACGCAGGGTTTGTTTTTCAATGCATTATTGGCCCACATTCCTTGCCCCTTTTTGTTCTCACTATTCCTTATACATTTCCACCCACAACTCCCGACAACTGAACATGCTGAAGTACAATGTACATATGAATAATGTGTCAAAGAAAAAAGAAAGAGAAAAAAGAAAGAAAGAAAGAAAGGAAAGGAAAGAAAGAAAGAAAGAAAGAAAAGATCCTAAAATAAATCTGAAAAATGGTGACCTTGAAAACGTTAGACAAACATTATTAAAACTTCAGTTCTTTTCCCCTTTAATGATCTTTCCAACTGAATCGTTTATTTGTCGCTGCAAATAACACCGATTCAATACCAAGAAAGTAAACATTCATCGCTGTTCATGGTAAAAATATTCAGCTTCATTAAGATTAACCCTCAGGCAGTCAGTTCGCCTTGATCGCATGGTAAAACACAGCAATTAAGTGCCAATTCAAATTTCAATTAATTGACTAAGTCGTTTAATAACTGGCATGCGTCTCCAATGGCTCTCAAATTGGGTAATTTCCACAAATATAACATCACCAAAGTTTCAGTACTCACTCACTTGTATTTGTAATGTAGATGTCAATAATAAAATTTACATTAAGATATATCTAGAAGAAATGAGGATAATATCATTAACAGTATATTTGCGGGCCGGTTCCCAATACTATTTGATATGGTTTTATTGTAATGTAAAATGTCATCAGAATGCGACATAAATAAATCCTTAAATTATAATAAAAACACTTGTTATCGCATAAAAATAATTGGAATGGTAATGTAACAAATTTGATGTCTTCATTTTGCTTGACTTGATTTGAAATTTCCAAGATGTATGGATGAGTAATAACTGTTGTTTTACGATAATCTTTTAGCAAACATGTCGTTTTGTCATTAGGCTGTATTATAAACTATCATTGTTGACAATGAAATGTATATCGTTGCAACGCTATTAGCTGGTATAAGGTGAAAATCCAAATATAGAAATATTTTAAACCCCCTTTTCAAAAAGAAAGGTTTGTTATATAGTGCGTTATTATTCAAGCATTTAAAACAAACAATTGCATTTCCAACCCACGATTTTACATGTCATTCGCATCGCATGACATTATGTTGTCTGTTTTTAAACCATCGGCGTGCATGAGTAGAGTGTGGCACATACAACCGTAGTTTCGTTGCTGATTAAACAATATACCGCTCTGCTCATTGTTTATTTGGAATTGGGCAAAAGGTCCTTCGGAGGGGACGTTAAGCCGTTGGTCCCGTGTACAGCGAGTCATATATGTACACGTACATCAGAGTCAGTTTCGAAAAGAGTAGGATATTAACCCAACGTGTTCAGGTCAGGTGCTGTTTGAATCGCCGTCGTCGTCCTATGGGTCATCACTGACCCGTTGTGACCCTTTTGACGATGTTGTTCCAACTCTGCCTGTCCAATGCAAGAATGAAAGAAACGGGAAACATGATGGAAGGATCCTAAAAAATTATCTGAAATTAAAAAAAAATGGTGACCTTCAACAAGTTAGACAAACATTTTAAAAACATGAGTTCTTTCCCCTTTATGATCTTTCCAACTATTGTCGCTCATTTGTCGTTGCAATTACAACCAATTAAATTTGAAGAATGTAAACATTCATTATGTTCGCGGTAAAAGTATCCAGCTTCATCGCATGGTAAAACAATACTTATAAGTGCCAGTTTGAATTTCACTTAATTGCTTTAAGTAGTTTAATGCATCGCATACTTCTCTAAATGTCTCTCAAAATTTGAGATTTTCAACGAATCATAACATCAACAAAGTTTTAGCACTCACTTGTATTTAATGAAGATGTCAATAATAAAATTATGACATTAAGACATGATGATCAAGCATAAACGGGGATAATGTCATAAATAGTACATTTGCAGAGTTGACCCGGTTCCCATTACGATTTGATTAGGTTTATTGTGATGTAAATGTCATAATTGAAACACATTTCGTATCACATCAAAACCTAGTTGCTAGGCGAACTTGCCCCAGTTCGGACATTGACCTTTAGGCCAAAATAGGTATAAGCCAACAGATGTATCACACTCACTCTAGCTGCTTGTGATCTTTGTAAAATGATGCTGGCTCAGAATTAGTGTAAAATCTGCCTTGCGTATTTCTTCATGAACCTAAAATTAACTAGGTATATAAAATATGTAACATTGACAAGGAGGATGATTCAACCTTCTGACTGCAACATTATAGACTTACCAACCAGTTTGCTTGGTGCCAAGAGGTTTTTTTATCTTTAAAGACTTATGATGTACCAGTGTATAGTTTTTGAAGTACATCATCATGATCATGGCTGGGTACATAGAACATAGCTCTGTGGAAGACTTCATCATTGAATTCACGTGTGGAATGTTTCAAGAATTATCTTTTAGTGAATGACAAGAAAGTAGCAGCTCCTATCAGCCTTGTTGGGCCAACGGTATAGAATTTGACATGACATGTATGCCCAACATGACTAGAATATTTAATCAATTGGTTACGTTGTCAACTGAGCAAAAAATTGGCACCTGTACCACTAAAAATCACCCAGAACGATTTAGCTTCTATAAAAGGGGTCAACAGCATGCATCATGAGTTAATCAGGGAGTAGGTCTATGTCGCTGAAGTGAGAAGACTTTCAACAACTTGTGTGATTTTATATATTTTCTCAAATAAGCTTTTTGTGATTTTCTAGCAGTTTGTAGTCTTTGTGCAGAAATTTTTTTTTTTAAATTCTGACAATGTCTTCATATTGACCACATCTCAGTGCCCCCTGCTGTAACTTCTTCAATGTTACCACCATCTATACAAACACCGCCTAATATCACACCCATACAACAACGCCAACAGTCCCACCTGCGATAACAACGCCAGAACAATCCACGTCTTTTGAACGCCTGTATCCATTACGTGAACGCCGTCCCCAAAAGCGCCTGGACTTATATTTTTCTTGAAACTGCAGAACTAGTTTTATGGATCACGATCTTGGACTTGAATTTGACCATGGAACTATTAAATACAAAGGTCGATATGTTAAAAGAAATAGCTGGAAATGTGCTTTTTATCATCATGCTTATGGTGAGAAGTCTTATCCCCCGATATTTATAAGATTTTTTGGCTTTATTGTCCTTTTTTAGTTGCCGCCCTTGGAAGTTACCTTGCCCCCTCCTTTGCCCACCCTCTGAAAAAGCTGAAAAAGTGCTTGCTACGCCAATGCTCCATGCTTAATTCAAACAAAAATATAGTTCACGTCCTACTTCATATCATTCACAATTGCTTTACCACCTCCTAGCTGTGAGCTTGTCCTTTTTAAGGACTATTCTTGTTTGTTTTGCAATGGTGTCAGCTGGTAACAGTTGAAGGGTGGAAATCCAAATATAGAAATATTCTAAATCCATGGAAAAGAAAGGTCTGTGCATCAATGTTTAATCATTCAAAACAAGCAATCGTATTTCCAACCCACGGCTTTGCATGACATTCACACCACCATGACCACATGACATTGACATTATGTTGCCTGTTAATGTCCCAGGGATGTTGTTTATATCGTTATTAATGTGACGTCCAAATAAGAGACGTTGGCTAGCTGGCACAAAAAACAAAAAACAACAACAACAACAACAACAACAACAACAAAAAAACACAAAAAAACACGAACTCAGCTTTTCCATTGAGAGCTTTAAGGTTTAGATTTTGGTTAGAGTTATCATACTGTGAGGTAATACGGTGAAAATAGTAAATTACTATTTTTGACATTTCGCCAGACCCAAATTTGAGAAATGTCTTAAAAGAAACGCGCAATAATTATAGAAATTGGTCCAATTTTTAATTAACTGTGATGTTTTTGGGTATGGTGCCCATTTTATTTATAAGGTTACTGCTTTTTTGCGTACAGTTATAGAGGGCCGGAGGATACACTTTATCATAATAAAAAAATATTTAAAAGAGCAACGATGTCTTGGTGTAAAAAATTTCTAGTGTAATGAATGAAGTACTTTTGACCAATGAAAAAAGTGATCCATCAAAAAAACAAATATATCTGCCTATGCATGTTATGTTTCCATTTGTAAATTCATGTTTAAATGGGCTAGTGTGCGATGCGTAATTCTTCTTTCCCCTGTATATTGATATATTAAGAATAACGATTAAGCAGCATTAATTTGATCTCGTGCGCTAGTTGTAATGTTTGAATGTTTCCATGTTCCAGTGTATGATGCGTAAGCCTCTTCCTCTGTTTGAAATATTATCAACTTTAAAGTAAAAAAAGGTTCAAAAACCTTTCAATGCTCTGTTTTAGTCAAGACCGTTAAGGACCCGATGGCCTTTATTCATTCAAGGAACCAGTCGTTTGTATTATCCTACAAACATATTTTTGCATTCATATCGTGAGTATTGCTTAGATATCCAAATATCAGGAATAGTATTTGGATTACAGGTAGACAAATTATGTCAAGGAAGATCCTTGATCCTAAGAAGCCGCGTTTATATTCAATCATTTTCAAATTTGTGACACTCGTAAATCGTTGGTTCTCTGTTTATGTTAACTGCTTAGTTGGTTGCAAATAACAAGTTGGGTAGCACACTTTAAAAAAATTCACGATGCCCGCAAGAAAGCAAGGAAATAACTTGTCTATAGGGAGATTTCAGAATTAACACATGCAATGAACATATAACACTTTCAATGACACTTACAAAAAAATATTTCAAAGAATTAAATAAATCGGGTATATAGGTGGAATAGATAGGATATATGGGTCACGTCCCTATTGCGTCGTAGCTTCTTTATAAAGTGTCCATCATGTCTATTGGGAAGATGATAAAATGCTTTCATTCGAAAGGAAATTTGAAAGCAGAGTAGTTTATGCAATATCTGCAAGGTTCAGAGTAAGCACACTTTATAGGCAATTGGTGGTCCCGGTGGCCCGAAGATGCTGTTACCACTTACGGCAATTGTTATGTCATTTTAAGCAATATATTGCTTTAGTGGCAGATTGGGACTGAATTTCCATTCTTTCTATGTTTTTCCGCTTTCTATAGATACATTTCTATATTTTTATGAATTCAAAACTTTAATCAAGAATTAATCATGTTTCCGCAAGAAACGATTCTTTAGAACATACACACACCCACAAATTCACCCCACGCCCCATCCACATACATCCCAAACATCCATCCGCTCTTTTGCAAACGACAGGCGTGTATTTCCAATAAAGTGACCTGCCTGGTTTGTCTGTGTCCGCAAACTCTACCCGGACAATCACCTCATATGTCGTATATTAAATTCTCGCTCACGGCACAAAGTTACTGTTCTATTTGTTCATTTTGCGCTCCTTGAAAGCACCGCATCGTCTATACATATTCGTGACCGTATTTCAAAGAACTTTACTACTTTCTTATGAAATAGTCGTTCCACTCATGCATGTATGTGAGTGTTCTGCAAACTAATGTTTTTGTCTTTAGGCAAAATGACCTACATACAAACATCAAAATTTATCAAATATGGGATTTCGTTTGTTTATTATTCTATATCCTCGAGAATTGACGCTCGCGTGCAATGGTTTCTGTTATTTTGCATTATTAACGCAACTACGGTTTTCAACTTATGACAAAAGATATATTTCATTTAAAATCAGAGTAGACCAACAAATTCATTGGAATAAAAACCAAACGCTATATTATTCTGCCCTGGGCCAAAATGGTACAAACGCAGTCTATAAAAACACTTCGGAAATATGAATGTTGTAAAAGTAAAATAAATAAATCAAACACACACACACCCACCCCCACCCAAACAGAAACAGAGTGATTTATAGTGCACTAAAACCAACGTAACAAAACACCTTCAAGAAATCAAGAAAGCAAATAGAGACTAAATTACATGAACCGCATGCATGCGCATATCAACCTATCCGTGTGACTCCGCAAGGAGTGTTGGACAGTATCCACATCAAGATCAAGAAGATCAAGATCAAGATCAAGATCACAGGCACACCTACACATTGATCCACAAGCCTCAGCACACTTTGCAGGTTGTCGCTGATCACTACCTCCCTTATCATCCCACAGATCATTAAATAACAAAACTTTGCATGTTAGGAGCGCACACACTATATAGATATTCCACAATTGACTTCGCAGCCAGGATCAGCTCCCAGAGTTTCGTACAGGTTAGAACGAGACAATTAGCAGTAAGTTCCTTGTCCAGGGGAATTTTCAAGGTAATTTTTCTTTTTCACGAGAACCTACTAAACCACCGCCGGGTTTCGAATCCGTGATAGGTCTGTCACACTACAACGGACTGGGTTAACGAACATCACCGTATACAAAAATATTTTATCCGTTGGAAAAATCACCAGTCCGGCAGGAGATTCGGTGGGATTTGTGGTCCGATTCCCGTTCGTCTCTCTATGCGTTATGGCCGCTAATAATCCTGCAGGCGTCTTATATACGATCGTTCAACGTCCGACAAATGACCGGATTTGGGGGTTCGATTCTCGTTCGTCTCTCTATGCGTTGTGGCCGCTAATAATCCTGCAGGCGTCTTATATACGATCGTTCAACGTCCGACAAATGACCGGATTTGGGGGTCCGATTCTCGTTCGTCTCTCTATGCGTTGTGGCCGCTAATAATCCTGCAGGCGTCATATCCGATCGTTCAACGTCCGATAAATGACCGGTGAATCCGTCCCATGTGGCACCAGCAGGGACGTCGACCCTATCAGAAAAGGGGGGAAGAGAGGGTGTTTGAGAGGGTTTGAGGCCCCTCAGAGGCAGTGGCGTAGCAAGCACGTTTTCAGAGGGTGGACAAAGTGGGGAAAGACAACTTTTAAGGGGAAAACATTGACGAAAATGGTCAAAAATGGGCTAAAAAGTACAAAAAGGGCTACAAATCTTACATATCAGGGCAACAGCGTCCGGGGGACAATAGAGGTGAGAAACCTTTGGACAATGAAGGCCCAATTGAAGCCATTTGTGGATCAATTTTAGCACTAATATTGGATACTATTTTAGTTTGAAAAAACCGCAAATTGGTGAAACGAAAGCCTAATTGAAGAAATTGAAATGTTTTCACCATTATTGTATAATATAAACAATTGTTCTAAACATAACACGTGGATGTCCAAAGCAGACCGAAGCAAGAAGACAGACTTGTCCATTTTTCAAAATGAAGGTCCAATTGAAGACATTTGCATGGGGACTGTATTTACATATCTTGAAACAAATTCATCAGGTTTGGTAATGAACGAATAAATAGAGTTTTTCTATTGTCAAAACCAATTTGAAGAAAACTTACTAGTTTTTCTTGCTGACAGTTTCGTCAGTTAGCAACTGACTTTATCAAAGCTTGGTGTTGTTGTGATGATCCAACAGCTGACGACTGGCGGAAGTTATGTCACTTCCGGTGTTAGTCTTGCTGGCAGTCTTCAGAAGTGGATCATACACGTGACTAAGATTGTAGACCCCCTCGTCTCTGTTCATTACTCCTCGCCCCCTCTTTCTGATCTGTATTGATTCTTTAATCCATCTGGCTTTCCTATCACTCTCTCTCTCTAAGATGTTGGACTCCCCCCAGTTGATAATATGATTAGCCCTGGCTACGTGATCGCTTATGGCTGAGTTCTTAAAATGGCTCTCTGATTCTTTCCTCTTTGACCTTGTATACTTTTGTTGACTTGCTTTCTCCGCCTCCCTCCTGTGTTCATCCAGACGCGTGCCGAAAGTTCTTTTAGTTTCACCAACATAAGTTAGCTCACAGCTACCGCAGGGAACTTCATAAACACAATTAGGGGTTTTAACCGGATCTTGTTTATCTTTCGGATGGACCACCATTTTTCTGATCGTGGTATGGGGTCTCATGGCGGTCGCGATGTCGTGTTTTTTGAGAGTTCTACTTATTCTTTCCGAAACTCCCGCTACGTAAGGTAACACCACCAGACCTTTACTTTTTTGTTCAGATGTTGTGCTCTTACTTTTCTTTGTCTTTTCTTGTTGTTTGGCTTCCATTTGATTTGATTCTTGACTTTATCAATTGTCCACTTAGGATAACCACACTTAGCTAGAGCCTGTCGTATGTGTTCCTCCTCTTTGACTTTATCATCCTCCTCCGTAACTATTCTGTCTTTCCTATCAAGTAACGTGCGCACAACTCCCATTTTTGGCTGAAGAGGGTGATGGGACGTGAAAGACAGATATTGGTCTGTATGGGTCTTTTTTTTTGTAGACCATGAGTTTGATAGAATTGTCAGGTTTACGGATTATTAGGGTGTCCAAAAAGGGAATTTGGTGGTCCTGTTCTTCCTCATACGTGAACTTTATGCTAGAGGTAGTGTCGACCTGGTTCAGATGTTCTGTCAGTGTTTCAGCTGAGTCTTTTGAACTATTTCTAAAACGTCGTCGACATAGCGTTTCCAGAGGCGGGGTTTACACTGTAGTGGGGCAGTAAGGATGGCGCGCTGTTCTAACCATTCCATGAAGATGTTCGCTGTGAGGGGCCTGACCGGTGACCCCATCGCTGCACCAAATTTTTGTTTGTAGATGGTGCCCCGGAAAGTGAAGTAGGTAGTGGTCAGAACAAACTTCATTAAAACCATAATATCTTCAACCTCTAACAGCGTGCGTTTTTTCAGATCCGGATCTTTTTCGAGTCTGTCACGGATTACGTCAAGGCATTCGTCTATAGGCACATTCGTAAATAGGGATACTACATCATGTGAGATGAATTGCTCATTGTTTTCGATCATAACCCCACATAATTCTTCTGCTAAATCATACGAATTTTTGACATGATGTTCGGTAGTGCCTACAATGGGATTAATGATATCAGCCAGGGCTCTGGACGTGTTATAACCTAAGCTGCCCGTATAATCGACGATAGGTCTTAACGGATTATTCGGTTTGTGGACCTTTGGCGTGGCGTACAATCTAGGAATAGCTTCCCCCGAGGGTCTTAGGTGATCGTACTGCGCTTGTGTGATCTTTGATTTATCACGTAGGCTAGTGAGGATGGACATAAGTTCTTTCTTGTATTTACTAGTGGGATCTTTTTTCAGCACTTCATAAGTTTTCTCATCACTCAACATGTCCTTCACACGATCCTCATAATCTTGTGTATCCATAACAACAGTTGCCTTTCCTTTGTCCGCGGGTAAGATGGTAATGGTCTTTTCTTTTTGCAACTCATTTAATGCCTTTCTTTCATCCCTAGTTATGTTTGATTTCGGCGGCTTAGCAGATCTAAGAGTGCCAGCGATCTCCGCGCGAAGGACAGTGGCTTCCGAATTCGGAAGCTTGGCACACGCTTGCTCTGTCGCTACAATGTACTCTTCGACAGGGAGCTTGGCCGGGGAAACGGCATAATTGAGGCCTTTGCTTAACGCACTACATTGTGGCTTCGTAAGTTTATACTTTGATAGATTTATTACCCACCTCTTCAGTTGTGAACCGCTCAGATCTACTTCTGGCTCCTTTTTCGGCTTCTGTTTTTGCTGTAGCCGGTTTAATTTCTCTACATGGCGACATTTTGTTTTTTCAAATTCAGCACTTTTGATGTTGTTTACATGGGTCGATAGATGGCGTTGCTCCGTAGGGTTCAACGAACTATTTAATTCATTCTCGATCGTAACTTTCTTTTCATTGAGATTACACAGTTTATTGTTTATGATTCTTATTCTTTCACGAAGAAGTTCTTTACGAGCCTTAGCTATAATATCACGAGCCTTTTGGTATTAATCGGGCATTTTATCATAAGACTAGGGGAGAGAGTTCAAGTTCTTTACATCTCAGAGAGTACCGTAAGTGATTATGATGACGGGCGATTTTCTGTTCTACTCTTTCTAGATCTCGCACTAAAGTCACAGTTTTCTGTCCGTATTTACTTCTCAGATCTTGAAACAAATTCATCAGCTTTTGTATCACAACAACAACAAGCTTTGATAAAGTCAGTGGCTCACTGACGAAACAAAAAAAAAGAAAAACTAGTAAGTTTTCTTCAAATTGGTTTTGACAAAAGAAAAACTCTATTTATAACTGTATTTACATTATTAGGCCTATTGTGTAAAAATTTAGTTTTAAAAATGTAAAATTTGGGAAATTGTTTTTGTTGCATCATTTTTACACTATTATTGCCTTAAACAATAAACAAAGAAGGCCCGAATTGAATTTGCAAAATTTAAAATGTTACACGGGTCCACTGACACTTAGATATAAGACTTCAGACTCGTAATATCAGGTAAAGCATACATGGATGTTAAAGTCAGTAATAGACCTAAGTCCGTCTTAAATACTGACTTTGGTGACAAAATATCACGGGCCCTGCATATGGACTGGCCGGCAGTAATTTTCACAGGCTTTTGGGCCAAGGAACCACATTTAAGCACTGCCTATAATAATCACAGGCCTATACTTAGGCTTACTACTATCCTTTAACCTTTTCCATGTTTTCTCTTCTTTTTCTTTCTTGTCAATCACTAAAAGTGGTAGGAATTTGATATTGCGTCCTCTACCCTTCAGAAAGTGCCCCTCCCTCAATACTACTTACATGCATAGGCCTACTAAATTACGTGCAATTTAACTTTTTCTCTTTTCTTCTCTCTTCAATTTTTTCTCACTTTCTTTTCTTTTTTCCTCTCCTTTCCCCCTTTTTTCTACTTGTCAGTCACTAAAGTACTGGGGGGAATATGATATTGCGTCACACACCCTTCAGAAAGTGCCCCCCCCCCCCATGATCGATGCACATGTTCGCCAAAGGCCTACATCTGGCACAAGCGCCTGCGAAACCTTCCAAACACCTGCGGTATATAAACGAAAGAATAACGAACAAACCCAGGGTATTATACAGAACAGTACGAACACACATCGGACAACTTCCGAACATGTGTATTCGGCACACTCCGTTTCAAGTTTTGTGCATTCACAAAACTTGAAACGTATTGTCGACGGACTAAACAAACATTACCTAACACGAAACGCATTTGGTGGATAATAGCAGGACATATGAAGAACATAAAACGAACATTGACGAACACTAACGGATTTGCTAAAATACCATCCGTTTCTTATACGGAAGACCGATCCGGTGTAGTGTGACACTAAGACGGTCTGGGTCAACGTACATCACCGAATGCAAAAATATGCTATCCGGTGGCGAAATCACCAGTTCGGAAGACTATTTGAGGGTAAAGGCCTCACAGGAACGTATTTGCAACGAACACGGGCCGAGTGCAACGAACAAAGAACGAACATGAACGAAAGGAGAGCGAACAAATTCTGGCAATATGCAGCACCATACGAACACACATCGGATAAATACCGAACATGTGTATGTGCATGCACAAAACTTGCCGACGGACTTAACGAACATCACCTAACACGAAACGCATTTGGCGGATGATAGCAGGACATAAAAAGAACATAAACGATCATTGACGAACAACAACGGATTTACCAAAATACCATCCGTTTCTTGTACGGAAGACCTATTCGGTGTAGTGTGACAGGCGCATAACCCCTCGCACCGTAGTCGAACGCCTTGTCGATTAAGCTGACGTTACTACTTTACTGAGTTACTAAAGTAGCCACAGTCGCCACAGCCTCCACTGCTAAGTAGCCACAGTCTCCATGGCAACCACTGGCACATAGCTTTGAAGTACTACACCCTGGCCAATTTTGTGCCTACTTTTGCATTTTCTCAAAAATTATAGCGCATTGGTGACAAGTAAGATATGTATGTTATAGGGCAAGGACTACAAGTACTGCACTGAAAATTCAGCAACTCAGTCAAGGCAAGTAGTTATTGATTTATTGATCAAATATTGGTTTTCCCTCATTTTTGACTATAACTCCACAACTGTTGTCTGTGCTGAAATAAAATTTTCAGTGCAGTAGTTGTAGTCCTTGCCCCTATCATATACATATTTTACTTGTCACCAATGCGCTATGATTTTTGAGAAAAATGCAAAAATAGGCACAAAATTGGACAGGGGTGTAGTACCCCCTTAAACTCATACCTGTCGATGTTCGTGTTATTGTCAGAGCAATGAGGATGGATTTTAAAAAATCCATCCTCATTCATGTCCGTGTGTATTATGTTTTTGCCGATACCATTAAAACAAAATGTTGGCACGAGAAGGCAATTATTTCTTAAGGCAATTGTTTTTAATGCGTTTTGATTTCGCAGTTTGGATTTGGTATTTCCTGTTTGATAATGAAGTGTGTGTCTTAAAAACAGCGATTGCATCAACACATGCAAATGTTAGACACTTTAAGGGGGTACTACACCCCTGCCCAATTTTGTGCCTATTTTTGCATTTTTCTCAAAAATTATAGCGCATTGGGGACAAGTAAGATATGTATATTATAGGGGCAAGGACTACAACTACTGCACTGGAAATTTTATTTCGGCACAGACAACTGTTGTGGAGTTACAGTCAAAAATGAGGGAAAACCAATATTTGATCAATAAATCAATATCTACAATAACGCAGGGAATGGATGGCAAGACATGGAGTTGAATATAAATCAAGTGATTTTAACTGGGAAAGGTTTCCGTAGATTTTTTTGAGCACACAGACATTTGGAAGTTAATTGCAAGTTGGAAGTTTCAGGTTCAATAATATTATTAAGGTTGGGTCTAAACATTTCGAAATATTCTTGATGTGTGCTGCCAGGCGCTACCATCTTCATTTACGATATTACATCTGTCAAATACGCGATCTAATATTACAAAATAGAGCAGGTTTATGCTGACCATGCACATCCACAAATTACATTAAAGTATCGTACAAAGCCTGAAATAGATGCATCTTCTCACAAGTTAACACATATCCCAAATGTCTAATTAGGGAGTGTCGTAGTGACGCAGTTGGTGTCTTGCAGTTCTTGCTAACCTAGTGATAGGGCTATATAGCGACTTAAAGTTACACGGTCAAAACGGACATGTAGACGTGTCTTCAACAATAGAAAACACAAGAAATAAAATAACCGTGTTTATGAGACGCTTAAGTATTACACATTAGATTTACGTTTCTACGGAAGACAATTCTAAAGTCAAGGTACAAAGTTGTATCTCCATGCAAGACACCTTTAAAGTGTAAAACGTGCTAATTGAGGGTGGTTTTGATACACCATGCGTCTTGATTTGGTGTCTCTGGTTAGACTGTGGCTCTTAATCAGAGCCCTCATGATATAGCATAAGTCCGGTCTAGTGACTAGGGTAAAACCACACACAAACCCTCTGATCACCACAGGTCCTGAGACTGTCCCTCCCCTCTTATCGCGAAATATTTAGTCATTTTAGTTACCGCTGCCAGCCTACAGCTCAGAGACGGTAGGTCATGGTTTTTACATTTTGTTTTTAACATGACAACTTTATTGAGGAATAATATCAAGGCTCAGAATCGGAGCTAGTTAGACTGTGGCTTGCTGGACACATTATCTTATAGAGCAATATGTGTCTTCAGCTAAGTCAAGTGTCTCTATTTTAAGCTATCTATTGCTAAAGACATGTCTATTTGTAAGACACTATTGCCAAAAGTTTGCCAAGACAACACCATTTGAACATCCAGAAATATTTTGTCCAAAAATGTTTACCAATACGAATTGATAAATATCATAATTTATTGAGTGGCTCAATATAAAATCAATCGTTTTAAGAAGTGAAATAGTATTGAAGTTGTATTGAAAATTCGCACACAAAAGTGCAGTTTTCTCAAAATAACCAAAATGTAGGATAGGTTGTTTTCTATATTAAGCCACTCAATTATTTTTGCATAAATAGTTAAATTTGATGAAATATGGTGGAAAGTGAACTTCTGCTGTAACGGATTTATGAATATCGCTTTAAGATTTGAAAGGAGTTCTTAATATTATTGTAATTCTACCTAGAGTAAAAGTGTGGCTGGACATGAAGCGTTTAACACGAATAAATATTCCTTTATACGGACAAATGCCGGATGACTGTAAACCGTCCATGTAGACATGGTAGACCGTGGAGTGACCATATGTGATCACCGATTGACTCTGCCCTTGAAAACAGGATTGTTGCTGCCATATCAGAATCTGCAAAATTCTAAAGTAGCTGCATGAAGGGACATGTATACCTGATATGAAACCAAAGGGTGTGCGAATGTAACAAGCTTTTACTCAGAGGAAAGGACTATGATTAGGTTGTCAAAGGTGTGATTGTAGACAACTCGTTCCAAGCCTAATACGTGATTTGACTCCACCACTTTGTTTGTGTCTTGAGATACGGCCTAACAAGTTTGTCTCTAGCGACTTTTGCCTGAAACCTTTATCGCTATGCAGCTTTTTCGCTTTTTTTAATTTTCAGTTCAAATAAAAGCCCGGCGTTACGCAGGGTTTGTTTTTCAATGCATTATTGGCCCACATTCCTTGCCCCTTTTTGTTCTCACTATTCCGTATACATTTCCACCCACAACTCCCGACAACTGAACATGCTGAAGTACAATGTACATATGAATAATGTGTCAAAGAAAAAAGAAAAGAGAAAAAAGAAAGAAAGAAAGAAAGAAAGGAAAGGAAAGAAAGAAATAAAGAAAGAAATAAAGATCCTAAAATAAATCTGAAAAATGGTGACCTTGAAAACGTTAGACAAACATTATTAAAACCTCAGTTCTTTTCCCCTTTAATGATCTTTCCAACTGAATCGTTTATTTGTCGCTGCAAATAACACCGATTCAATACCAAGAAAGTAAACATTCATCGCTGTTCATGGTAAAAATATTCAGCTTCATTAAGACTAGCCCTCAGGTAGTCAGTTCGCCTTGATCGCATGGTGAAACACAGCAATTAAGTGCCAATTCAAATTTCAATTAATTGACTAAGTCGTTTAATAACTGGCATGCGTCTCCAATGGCTCTCAAATTGGGTAATTTCCACAAATATAACATCACCAAAGTTTCAGTACACTCACTTGTATTTGTAATGTAGATGTCAATAATAAAATTTACATTAAGATATATCTAGAAGAAATGAGGATAATTATCATTAACAGTATATTTGCGGGCCGGTTCCCAATACTATTTGATATGGTTTTATTGTAATGTAAAATGTCATCAGAATGCGACATAAATAAATCCTTAAATTATAATAAAAACACTTGTTATCGCATAAAAATAATTGGAATGGTAATGTAACAAATTTGATGTCTTCATTTTGCTTGACTTGATTTGAAATTTCCAAGATGTATGGATGAGTAATAACTGTTGTTTTACGATAATCTTTTAGCAAACATGTCGTTTTGTCATTAGGCTGTATTATAAACTATCATTGTTGACAATGAAATGTATATCGTTGCAACGCTATTAGCTGGTACCAGTTGGAAGGTGAAAATCCAAATATAGAAATATTTTAAACCCCCTTTTCAAAAAGAAAGGTTTGTTATATAGTGCGTTATTATTCAAGCATTCAAAACAAACAATTGCATTTCCAACCCACGATTTTACATGTCATTCGCATCGCATGACATTATGTTGTCTGTTTTTAAACCATCGGCGTGCATGAGTAGAGTGTGGCACATACAACCGTAGTTTCTCGTTGCTGATTAAACAATATACCGCTCTGCTCATTGTTTATTTGGAATTGGGCAAAAGGTCCTTCGGAGGGGACGTTAAGCCGTTGGTCCCGTGTACAGCGAGTCATATATGTACACGTACATCAGAGTCAGTTTCGAAAAGAGGAGGATATTAACCCAACGTGTTCAGGTCAGGTGCTGTTTGAATCGCCATCGTCGTCCTATGGGTCATCACTGACCCGTTGTGACCCTTTTGACGATGTTGTTCCAACTCTGCCTGTCCAATGCAAGAATGAAAGAAACGGGAAACATGATGGAAGGATCCTAAAAATTATCTGAAATTAAAAAAATGGTGACCTTCAACAAGTTAGACAAACATTTTAAAAACATGAGTTCTTTCCCCTTTATGATCTTTCCAACTATTGTCGCTCATTTGTCGTTGCAATTACAACCAATTAAATTTCAAGAATGTAAACATTCATTATGTTCGCGGTAAAAGTATTCAGCTTCATCGCATGGTAAAACAATAATTATAAGTGCCAGTTTGAATGTCACTTAATTGCTTTAAGTAGTTTAATGCATCGCATACTTCTCTAAATGTCTCTCAAAATTTGAGATTTTCAACGAATCATAACATCAACAAAGTTTTAGCACTCACTTGTATTTAATGAAGATGTCAATAATAAAATTATGACATTAAGACATGATGATCAAGCATAAACGGGGATAATGTCATAAATAGTACATTTGCAGAGTTGACCCGGTTCCCATTACGATTTGATTAGGTTTATTGTGATGTAAATGTCATAATTGAAACACATTTCGTATCACATCAAAACCTAGTTGCTAGGCGAACTTGCCCCAGTTCGGACATTGACCTTTAGGCCAAAATAGGTATAAGCCAACATATGTATCACACTCACTCTAGCTGCTTGTGATCTTTGTAAAATGATGCTGGCTCAGAATTAGTGTAAAATCTGCCTTGCGTATTTCTTCATGAACCTAAAATTAACTAGGTATATAAAATATGTAACATTGACAAGGAGGATGATTCAACCTTCTGACTGCAACATTATAGACTTACCAACCAGTTTGCTTGGTGCCAAGAGGTTTTTTTTTTTTATCTTTAAAGACTTATGATGTACCAGTGTATAGTTTTTGAAGTACATCATCATGATCATGGCTGGGTACATAGAACATAGCTCTGTGGAAGACTTCATCATTGAATTCACGTGTGGAATGTTTCAAGAATTATCTTTTAGTGAATGACAAGAAAGTAGCAGCTCCTATCAGCCTTGTTGGGCCAACGGTATAGAATTTGACATGACATGTATGCCCAACATGACTAGAATATTTAATCAATTGGTTACGTTGTCAACTGAGCAAAAAATTGGCACCTGTACCACTAAAAATCACCCAGAACGATTTAGCTTCTATAAAAGGGGTCAACAGCATGCATCATGAGTTAATCAGGGAGTAGGTCTATGTCGCTGAAGTGAGAAGACTTTCAACAACTTGTGTGATTTTATATATTTTCTCAAATAAGCTTTTTGTGATTTTCTAGTTTGTAGTCTTTGTGCAGAAAATATTTTTTTTTAAATTCTGACAATGTCTTCATATTGACCACATCTCAGTGCCCCCTGCTGTAACTTCTTCCATGTTACCACCATCTATACAAACACCGCCTAATATCGCACCCCTACAACAACACCAACAGTCGCACCTGCGATAACAACGCCAGAACAATCCACGTCTTTTGAACGTCGGTATCCATTACGTGAACGCCGTCCCCAAAAGCGCCTGGACTTATATTTTTCTTGAAACTGCAGAACTAGTTTTATGGATCACGATCTTGGACTTGAATTTGACCATGGAACTATTAAATACAAAGGTCGATATGTTAAAAGAAATAGCTGGAAATGTGCTTTTTATCATCATGCTTATGGTGAGAAGTCTTATCCCCGATATTTATAAGATTTTTGGCTTTATTGTCCTTTTTTAGTTGCCGCCCTTGGAAGTTACCTTGCCCCCTCCTTTGCCCACCCTCTGAAAAAGCTGAAAAAAGTGCTTGCTACGCCAATGCTCCATGCTTAATTCAAACAAAAATATAGTTCACGTCCTACTTCATATCATTCACAATTGCTTTACCACCTCCTAGCTGTGAGCTTGTCCTTTTTAAGGACTATTCTTGTTTGTTTTGCAATGGTGTCAGCTGGTAACAGTTGAAGGGTGGAAATCCAAATATAGAAATATTCTAAATCCATGGAAAAGAAAGGTCTGTGCATCAATGTTTAATCATTCAAAACAAGCAATCGTATTTCCAACCCACGCTTTGCATGACAGGGATGTTGTTTATATCGTTATTAATGTGACGTCCAAATAAGAGACGTTGGCTAGCTGGCACAAAAAACAAAAAACAACAACAACAACAACAACAAAAACAAAAAAAAACACAAAAAAACACGAACTCAGCTTTTCCATTGAGAGCTTTAAGGTTTAGATTTTGGTTAGAGTTATCGTACTGTGAGGTAATACGGTGAAAATAGTAAATTACTATTTTTGACATTTCGCCAGACCCAAATTTGAGAAATGTCTTAAAAGAAACGCGCAATAATTATAGAAATTGGTCCAATTTTTAATTAACTGTGATGTTTTTGGGTATGGTGCCCATTTTATTTATAAGGTTACTGCTTTTTTGCGTACAGTTATAGAGGGCCGGAGGATACACTTTATCATAATAAAAAATATTTAAAAGAGCAACGATGTCTTGGTGTAAAAAATTTCTAGTGTAATGAATGAAGTACTTTTGACCAATGAAAAAAGTGATCCATCAAAAAAACAAATATATCTGCCTATGCATGTTATGTTTCCATTTGTAAATTCATGTTTAAATGTGCTAGTGTGCTATGCGTAATTCTTCTTTCCCCTGTATATTGATATATTAAGAATAACGATTAAGCAGCATTAATTTGATCTCGTGCGCTAGTTGTAATGTTTGAATGTTTCCATGTTCCAGTGTATGATGCGTAAGCCTCTTCCTCTGTTTGAAATATTATCAACTTTAAAGTAAAAAAAGGTTCAAAAACCTTTCAATGCTCTGTTTTAGTCAAGACCGTTAAGGACCCGCTGGCCTTTATTCATTCAAGGAACCAGTCGTTTGTATTATCCTACAAACATATTTTTGCATTCATATCGTGAGTATTGCTTAGATATCCAAATATCAGGAATAGTATTTGGATTACAGGTAGACAAATTATGTCAAGGAAGATCCTTGATCCTAAGAAGCCGCGTTTATATTCAATCATTTTCAAATTTGTGACACTCGTAAATCGTTGGTTCTCTGTTTATGTTAACTGCTTAGTTGGTTGCAAATAACAAGTTGGGTAGCACACTTTAAAAAAATTCACGATGCCCGCAAGAAAGCAAGGAAATAACTTGTCTATAGGAGATTTCAGAATTAACACATGCAATGAACATATAACACTTTCAATGACACTTACAAAAAATATTTCAAAGAATTAAATAAATCGGGTATATAGGTGGAATAGATAGGATATATGGGTCACGTCCCCTATTGCGTCGTAGCTTCTTTATAAAGTGTCCATCATGTCTATTGGGAAGATGATAAAATGCTTTCATTCGAAAGGAAATTTGAAAGCAGAGTAGTTTATGCAATATCTGCAAGGTTCAGAGTAAGCACACTTTATAGGCAATTGGTGGTCCCGGTGGCCCGAAGATGCTGTTACCACTTACGGCAATTGTTATGTCATTTTAAGCAATATATTGCTTTAGTGGCAGATTGGGACTGAATTTCAATTCTTTCTATGTTTTTCCGCTTTCTATAGATACATTTCTATATTTCTATGAATTCAAAACTTTAATCAAGAATTAATCATGTTTCCGCAAGAAACGATTATTTAGAACATACACACACCCACAAATTCACCCCACGCCCCATCCACATACATCCCAAACATCTATCCGCTCTTTTGCAAACGACAGGCGTGTATTTCCAATAAAGTGACCTGCCTGGTTTGTCTGTGTCCGCAAACTCTACCCGGACAATCACCTCATATGTCGTATATTAAATTCTCGCTCACGGCACAAAGTTACTGTTCTATTTGTTCATTTTGCGCTCCTTGAAAGCACCGCATCGTCTATACATATTCGTGACCGTATTTCAAAGAACTTTACTACTTTCTTATGAAATAGTCGTTCCACTCATGCATGTATATGAGTGTTCTGCAAACTAATGTTTTTGTCTTTAGGCAAAATGACCTACATACAAACATCAAAATTTATCAAATATGGGATTTCGTTTGTTTATTATTCTATATCCTCGAGAATTGACGCTCGCGTGCAATGGTTTCTGTTATTTTGCATTATTAACGCAACTACGGTTTTCAACTTATGACAAAAGATATATTTCATTTAAAATCAGAGTAGACCAACAAATTCATTGGAATAAAAACCAAACGCTATATTATTCTGCCCTGGGCCAAAATGGTACAAACGCAGTCTATAAAAACACTTCGGAAATATGAATGTCGTGAAAGTAAAATAAATAAATCAAACACACACACACCCACCCCCACCCAAACAGAAACAGAGTGATTTATAGTGCACTAAAACCAACGTAACAAAACACCTTCAAGAAATCAAGAAAGCAAATAGAGACTAAATTACATGAACCGCATGCATGCGCATATCAACCTATCCGTGTGACTCCGCAAGGAGTGTTGGACAGTATCCACATCAAGATCAAGAAGATCAAGATCAAGATCAAGATCACAGGCACACCTACACATTGATCCACAAGCCTCAGCACACTTTGCAGGTTGTCGCTGATCACTACCTCCCTTATCATCCCACAGATCATTAAATAACAAAACTTTGCATGTAATGGTACTGTCACACTACACCGAATAGGTCTTCCGTACAAGAAACGGATGGTATTTTAGTAAATCCGTTGTTGTTCGTCAATGATCGTTTTATGTTCTTTTTATGTCCTGCTATCATCCGCCAAATGCGTTTCGTGTTAGGTGATGTTCGTTAAGTCCATCGGCAAGTTTTGTGCATGCACAAAACTTGAAACGGAGTGTACCGAATACACATGTTCGGTATTTATCCGACGTGTGTTCGTATGGTGCTGCATATTGCCGGAGTGTGTTCGCTCTCCTTTCGTTCATGTTCGTTCTTTGTTCGTTGCACTCGGCCCGTGTTCATTGCAAATACGTTCCTGTGAGGCCTTCACCACCGGATAGCATATTTTTGCATTCGGTGATGTACGTTGACCCAGACCGTGTTAGTGTCACACTACACCGGATCGGTCTTCCGTATAAGAAACGGATGGTATTTTAGCAAATCCGTTAGTGTTCGTCAATGTTCGTTTTATGTTCTTCATATGTCCTGCTATTATCCGCCAAATGCGTTTCGTGTTAGGTGATGTTTGTTTAGTCCGTCGACAATACGTTTCAAGTTTTGTGCATGCACAAAACTTGAAACGGATGTGCTGAATACACATGTTCGGAAGTTGTCCGATGTGTGTTCGTACTGTTCTGTATATATACCCTGGGTTTGTTCGTTATTCTTTCGTTTATATACCGCTGGTGTTTGCAAGGTTTCGCAGGCGCTTGTGTCGGATGTAGGCCTATGGCGAACATGTACATCGATCATAGGGGGGGGGGGCTTTCTGAAGGATGTGTGACGCAATATCATATTTCCCCAGTACTTAATAGTGACTGACAAGTATAGAAAAAAGGGGGAAGGAGAGAAAAAAGAAAAGAAAGTGAGAAAAATTGAAGAGAGAAGAGAAGAGAAAAAGTTAAATTGCACGTAATTTAGTAGGCCTATGCATGTAAGTAGTATTGAGGAGGGACACTTTCTGAAGGGTAGAGGACGCAATATCAAATTCCTACCAGTTTTAGTGATTGACAAGAAAGAAAAAAGAAGAGAAAAAATGGAAAAGGTTAAATTGTACGTTATTGAGTAGGCCCAGGATAGTATATAGTAAGCCTAAGTATAGGCCTGTGATTATTATAGGCAGTGCTTAAATGTGGTTCCTTGGCCCAAAAGCCTGTGAAAATTACTGCCGGCCCGTCGATATGTAGGGCACGTGACATTTTGTCACCAAAATCAGTATTTAAGACGGACTTAGGTCTATTACTGACTTTAACATATCCATCCATGCATGCTTTACCTGAAATTACGAGTCTGAAGTCTTATATATGTAAGTGTCAGTGGATCAGTGTACCATTTAAATTTTGCAAACTCAGTTCGGGCCTTCTTTGTTTTTTGTTTAAGGCAATAATAGTGTAAAAATGATGCACCAAAAACAATTTTCCAAATTTTCTATTTTTAAAACTAAATTTTTACACAATAGGCCTAGGCCTAATAATGTAAATAGGCCCTACAGTCTCCATGCAAATGGCTTCAATTGGACCTTCATTTTGAAAAATGTACAAGTCTTCCTTTTTGCTTCTGCTATGGACATCCACGTGTTATTTTTAAAACATTATTATTATTTATATTATACAATAATGGTGAAAACCTTTCTTTTGTTTCACCAATTTGCGGCTGTTTCAAACTAAAATAGACCCCATTAATAGTGCTAAAATTTATCCAAAAAATGACAAATGGCTTCAATTGGGCCTTCATTGTCCAAAGTTTTCTCACCTCTATTGCCCCCGGACGCTGGTTGCCCTGATATATCAGATCTGTAGCCCTTTTGTACTTATTAGCCAATATTTGACCATTTTCGTCAAAGTTGTCCCCCTTAAAACTTGTCTTTCCCCACTTTGTTCACCCTCTGAAAAAGTGCCTCCCCCACTTTTCTGATAGGGTGGACGTCCCTGTTGGTGCAACATGCCACGGATTCGCCGGTCATTTGTCGGACGTTGAACGATTGAATATAAAACGCCTGCAGGATTATTAGCGGCCACAACGCATAGAGAGACGAACGGGAATCGGACCCCAAATCCGGACATTTGTCGGACGTTGACCCCCAAATCCGGTCATTTGTCGGACGTTGAACGATCGAATATAAGACGCCTACAGGATTATTAGCGGCCACAACGCATAGAGAAACGAACGGGAATCGGACCCCCAAAACCGGTCATTTGTCGGACGTTGAACGATCGGATATAAGACGCCTGCAGGATTATTAGCGGCCACAACGCATAGAGAGACGAACGGGAATCGGACCCAAAATCCCACCGAATCTTCTGCCGGACTGGTGATTTTTCCACCGAATAAAATATTTTTGTATTCGGTGATGTACGTTGATCCAATCCGTCGTAGTGTGACAGACCTATTAGGAGCGGACACACTATATAGATATTCCACAATTGACTTCGCAGCCAGGATCAGCTCCCAGAGTTTCGTACAGGTTAGAACGAGACAATTAGCAGTAAGTTCCTTGTCCAGGGGAATTTTCAAGGTATTTTTTTTCTTTTTCACGAGAACCTACTAAACCACCGCCGGGGTTCGAATCCGTGATAGGTCTGTCACACTACGACGGACTGGGTTAACGAACATCACCGTATACAAAAATATTTTATCCGTTGGAAAAATCACCAGTCCGGCAGGAGATTCGGTGGGATTTGTGGTCCGATTCCCGTTCGTCTCTCTATGCGTTATGGCCGCTAATAATCTTGCAGGCGTCTTATATACGATCGTTCAACGTCCGACAAATGACCGGATTTGGGGGTCCGATTCTCGTTCGTCTCTCTATGCGTTGTGGCCGCTAATAATCCTGCAGGCGTCATATCCGATCGTTCAACGTCCGATAAATGACCGGTGAATCCGTCCCATGTGGCACCAGCAGGGACGTCGACCCTATCAGAAAAGTGGGGGAAGAGAGGGTGTTTGAGAGGGTTTGAGGCCCCTCAGAGGCAGTGGCGTAGCAAGCACGTTTTCAGAGGGTGGACAAAGTGGGGAAAGACAACTTTTAAGGGGAAAACATTGACGAAAATGGTCAAAAATGGGCTAAAAAGTACAAAAAGGGCTACAAATCTTACATATCAGGGCAACCAGCGTCGGGGGGGGGGACAATAGAGGTGAGAAACCTTTGGACAATGAAGGCCCAATTGAAGCCATTTGTGGATCAATTTTAGCACTAATATTGGATACTATTTTAGTTTGAAAAAGCCGCAAATTGGTGAAACGAAAGCCTAATTGAAGAAATTGAAAAGTTTTCACCATTATTGTATAATATAAACAATTGTTCTAAACATAACACGTGGATGTCCAAAGCAGACCGAAGCAAGAAGACAGACTTGTCCATTTTTCAAAATGAAGGTCCAATTGAAGACATTTGCATGGGGACTGTATTTACATATCTTGAAACAAATTCATCAGGTTTGGTAATGAACGAATAAATAGAGTTTTTCTTTTGTCAAAACCAATTTGAAGAAAACTTACTAGTTTTTCTTGCTGACAGTTTCGTCAGTTAGCAACTGACTTTATCAAAGCTTGGTGTTGTTGTGATGATCTAACAGCTGACGACTGGCGGGAAGTTATGTCACTTCCGGTGTTAGTCTTGCTGGCAGTCTTCAGAAGTGGATCATACACGTGACTAAGATTGTAGACCCCCTCGTCTCTGTTCATTACTCCTCGCCCCCTCTTTCTGATCTGTATTGATTCTTTAATCCATCTGGCTTTCCTATCACTCTCTCTCTCTAAGATTTTGGACTCCCCCAGTTGATAATATGATTAGCCCTGGCTACGTGATCGCTTATGGCTGAGTTCTTAAAATGGCTCTCTGATTCTTTCCTCTTTGACCTTGTATACTTTTGTTGACTTGCCTTCTCCGCCTCCCTCCTGTGTTCATCCAGACGCGTGCCGAAAGTTCTTTTAGTTTCACCAACATAAGTTAGCTCACAGCTACCGCAGGGAACTTCATAAACACAATTAGGGGTTTTAACCGGATCTTGTTTATCTTTCGGATGGACCACCATTTTTTTCTGATCGTGGTATGGGGTCTCATGGCGGTCGCGATGTCGTGTTTTTTGAGAGTTCTACTTATTCTTTCCGACACTCCCGCTACGTAAGGTAACACCACCAGACCTTTACTTTTTTGTTCAGATGTTGTGCTCTTACTTTTCTTTGTCTTTTCTTGTTGTTTGGCTTCCATTTGATTGTTGACTTTATCAATTGTCCACTTAGGATAACCACACTTAGCTAGAGCCTGTCGTATGTGTTCCTCCTCTTTGACTTTATCATCCTCCTCCGTAAATATTCTGTCTTTCCTATCAAGTCACGTGCGCACAACTCCCATTTTTTGATGAAGAGGGTGATGGGACGTGAAAGACAGATATTGGTCTGTATGGGTCTTTTTTCTGTAGACCATGAGTTTGATAGAATTGTCAGGTTTACGGATTATTAGGGTGTCCAAAAAGGGAATTTGGTGGTCTTGTTCTTCCTCATACGTGAACTTTATGCTAGAGGTAGTGTCGACCTGGTTCAGATGTTCTGTCAGTGTTTCAGCTGAGTCTTTTTGAACTATTTCTAAAACGTCGTCGACATAGCGTTTCCAGAGGCGGGGTTTACACTGTAGTGGGGCAGTAAGGATGGCGCGCTGTTCTAACCATTCCATGAAGATTTTCGCTGTGAGGGGACTGACCGGTGACCCCATCGCTGCACCAAATTTTTGTTTGTAGATGGTGCCCCGGAAAGTGAAGTAGGTAGTGGTCAGAACAAACTTCATTAAAACCATAATATCTTCAACCTCTAACAGCGTGCGTTTTTTCAGATCCGGATCTTTTTCGAGTCTGTCACGGATTATGTCAAGGCATTCGTCTATAGGCACATTCGTAAATAGGGATACTACATCATGTGAGATGAATTGCTCATTGTTTTCGATCATAACCCCACATAATTCTTCTGTTAAATCATACGAATTTTTGACATGATGTTCGGTAGTGCCTACAATGGGATTAATGATATCAGCCAGGGCTCTGGACGTGTTATAACCTAAGCTGCCCGTATAATCGACGATAGGTCTTAACGGATTATTCGGTTTGTGGACCTTTGGCGTGGCGTACAATCTAGGAATAACTTCCCCCGAGGGTCTTAGGTGATCGTACTGCGCTTGTGTGATCTTTGATTTATCACGTAGGCTAGTGAGGATGGACATAAGTTCTTTCTTGTATTTACTAGTGGGATCTTTTTTCAGCACTTCATAAGTTTTCTCATCACTCAACATGTCCTTCACACGATCCTCATAATCTTGTGTATCCATAACAACAGTTGCCTTTCCTTTGTCCGCGGGTAAGATGGTAATGGTCTTTTCTTTTTGCAACTCATTTAATGCCTTTCTTTCATCTCTAGTTATGTTTGATTTCGGCGGCTTAGCAGATCTAAGAGTGCCAGCGATCTCCGCGCGAAGGACAGTGGCTTCCGAATTCGGAAGCTTGGCACACGCTTGCTCTGTCGCTACAATGTACTCTTCGACAGGGAGCTTGGCCGGGGAAACGGCATAATTGAGGCCTTTGCTTAACGCACTACATTGTGGCTTCGTAAGTTTATACTTTGATAGATTTATTACCCACCTCTTCAGTTGTGAACCGCTCAGATCTACTTCTGGCTCCTTGTTCGGCTTCTGTTTTTGCTGTAGCCGGTTTAATTTCTCTACATGGCGACATTTTGTTTTTTTCAAATTCAGCACTTTTGATGTTGTTTACATGGGTCGATAGATGACGTTGCTCCGTAGGGTTCAACGAACTATTTAATTCATTCTCGATCGTAACTTTCTTTTCATTGAGATTACACAGTTTATTGTTTATGATTCTTATTCTTTCACGAAGAAGTTCTTTACGAGCCTTAGCTATAATATCACGAGCCTTTTTGGTATTAATCGGGCATTTTATCATAAGACTAGGGGGAGAGAGTTCAAGTTCTTTACATCTCAGAGAGTACCGTAAGTGATTATGATGACGGGCGATTTTCTGTTCTACTCTTTCTAGATCTCACACTAAAGTCACAGTTTTCTGTCCGTATTAACTTCTCAGATCTTGAAACAAATTCATCAGGTTTGGTAATGAACGAATAAATAGAGTTTTTCTTTTGTCAAAACCAATTTGAAGAAAACTTACTAGTTTTTCTTGCTGACGAAACTGTCAGAAGAAAAACTAGTAAGTTTTCTTCAAATTGGTTTTGACAAAAGAAAAACTCTATTTATAACTGTATTTACATTATTAGGCCTATTGTGTAAAAATTTAGTTTCAAAAATGGAAAATTTGGAAAATTGTTTTTTGTTGCATCATTTTTACACTATTATTGCCTTAAACAATAAACAAAGAAGGCCCGAATTGAATTTGCAAAATTTAAAATGTTACACGGGTCCACTGACACTTAGATATAAGACTTCAGACTCGTAATATCAGGTAAAGCATACATGGATGTTAAAGTCAGTAATAGACCTAAGTCCGTCTTAAATACTGACTTTGGTGACAAAATATCACGGGCCCTGCATATGGACTGGCCGGCAGTAATTTTCACAGGCTTTTGGGCCAAGGAACCACATTTAAGCACTGCCTATAATAATCACAGGCCTATACTTAGGCTTACTACTATCCTTTAACCTTTTCCATGTTTTCTCTTCTTTTTTCTTTCTTGTCAATCACTAAAACTGGTAGGAATTTGATATTGCGTCCTCTACCCTTCAGAAAGTGCCCCTCCCTCAATACTACTTACATGCATAGGCCTACTAAATTACGTGCAATTTAACTTTTTTCTCTTTTCTTCTCTCTTCAATTTTTTTCACTTTCTTTTCTTTTTTCTCTCCTTTCCCCCTTTTTTCTACTTGTCAGTCACTAAAGTACTGGGGGAATATGATATTGCGTCACACACCCTTCAGAAAGTGCCCCCCCCCCCCATGATCGATGCACATGTTCGCCAAAGGCCTACATCTGGCACAAGCGCCTGCGAAACCTTCCAAACACCTGCGGTATATAAACGAAAGAATAACGAACAAACCCAGGGTATTATACAGAACAGTACGAACACACATCGGACAACTTCCGAACATGTGTATTCGGCACACTCCGTTTCAAGTTTTGTGCATTCACAAAACTTGAAACGTATTGTCGACGGACTAAACAAACATCACCTAACACGAAACGCATTTGGTGGATAATAGCAGGACATATGAAGAACATAAAACGAACATTGACGAACACTAACGGATTTGCTAAAATACCATCCGTTTCTTATACGGAAGACCGATCCGGTGTAGTGTGACACTAAGACGGTCTGGGTCAACGTACATCACCGAATGCAAAAATATGCTATCCGGTGGCGAAATCACCAGTTCGGAAGACTATTTGAGGGTAAAGGCCTCACAGGAACGTATTTGCAACGAACACGGGCCGAGTGCAACGAACAAAGAACGAACATGAACGAAAGGAGAGCGAACAAACTCTGGCAATATGCAGCACCATACGAACACACATCGGATAAATACCGAACATGTGTATTCGGTACACTCCGTTTCAAGTTTTGTGCATGCACAAAACTTGCCGACGGACTTCACCTAACACGAAACGCATTTGGCGGATGATAGCAGGACATAAAAAGAACATAAAACGATCATTGACGAACAACAACGGATTTACCAAAATACCATCCGTTTCTTGTACGGAAGACCTATTCGGTGTAGTGTGACAGGCGCATAACCCCTCGCACCGTAGTCGAACGCCTTGTCGATTAAGCTCACGTTACTACTTTACTGAGTAACTAAAGTAGCCACAGTCGCCACAGCCTCCACTGCTAAGTAGCCACAGTCTCCATGGCAACCACTGGCACATAGCTTTAAGGGGGTACTACACCCCTGGCCAATTTTGTGCCTACTTTTGCATTTTTCTCAAAAATTATAGCGCATTGGTGACAAGTAAGATATGTATGTTATAGGGGCAAGGACTACAAGTACTGCACTGAAAATTCAACGACTCAAGGCAAGTAGTTATTGATTTATTGATCAAATACTGGTTTTCCCTCATTTTTGACTATAACTCCACAACTGTTGTCTGTGCTGAAATAAAATTTCCAGTGCAGTAGTTGTAGTCCTTGCCCCTATCATATACATATTTTACTTGGTACCAATGCGCTATGATTTTTGAGAAAAATGCAAAATAGGCACAAAATTGGACAGGGGTGTAGTACCCCCTTAAACTCATACCTGTCGATGTTCGTGTTATTGTCAGAGCAATGACATGAATGAGGATGGATTTAAAAAAATCCATCCTCATTCATGTCCGTGTGTATTATGTTTTTGCCGATACCATTAAAACAAAATGTTGGCACGAGAAGGCAATTATTTCTTAAGGCAATTGTTTTTAATGCGTTTTGATTTCGCAGTTTGGATTTGGTATTTCCTGTTTGATAATGAAGTGCGTGTCTTAAAAACAGCGATTGCATCAACACATGCAAATGTTAGACACTTTAGGAGGTACTACACCCCTGCCCAATTTTGTGCCTATTTTTGCATTTTTCTCAAAATTATAGCGCATTGGGGACAAGTAAGATATGTATATTATATTATGGGGCAATGACTACAACTACTGCACTGGAAATTTTATTTCGGCACAGACAACTGTTGTGGAGTTACAGTCAAAAATGAGGGAAAACCAATATTTGATCAATAAATCAATATCTACTTGCTTTGAGTTGCTGCATTTTCAGTACAGTAGTTGTAGTCCTTGCCCCTATAATATACATATCTTACTTGTCACCAATGTGTTATAATTTTTGAGAAAAATGCAAAAATAGGCACAAAATTGACCAGGGGTGTAGTACCCCTTAAAGGTGAATAGTCCAATGTTTTATAAAACTTTTGCACCTTACATTACAACACGAATTTAGGCTTTAAGAGCCGTGATCAGATGTTTCATGTTCTGTTTTCTATCCTTGATTGAGGCCTACCAATAAAACAATACGTCTCCAAATTTTTATTTGCATTGCTGCAGCGGTTTTGATATTAGAAGCAGAAACGTGATAGGATATGTTAGTACCTTCCTGTGTGGTAACCACAAATCACTACGTTTTTGTTTACATCATTTAATCAAAGATCGGGCGTTAAATTCCACTGGGGTAATGAGAAAAATATAAGCTTTCTTTTGATACCAAAATCTCAGTTTTGATGACTAAAAAGTGTTGTCAATCCGGGTTCCTGGAAAAATCAGTGCAGAGTAGGTAAGAACATTATATTTTTTTTAAAGGAAAGGTATAAACCTGTTAAGATAGATAAACGTCTAGACGTTGTGCCTGTGCGTAGCGCACTACAAATCACTGCGCTTTTCCCCCTTTTTTAAAACTTGTTTTCGTAGGCCTTATAGACTTGATACATTTTGTCACACAGAATGTGAATTCCTTATTTCAATTTCTCCTGTGACCTTTTCCTTTCGCTACAAAAATACACGAAGCAAGAGAGTTGCTACAAATCAACAGATGTGGACAAATTACGCAGCTCACGTAATTTCAACGGAGGAATCTTTAACATTGCGTTGCCACCCTGGGGCGTTTGATTCTGGCAGTCAGGGCGATGGATTTCTCGACGCTGAGTCTAGCGACGTATTTAAGATCGACTAAAATCCATGATACTTTTAAGCAAGTCTTAAGGTGTTGCAGTCACGGTAGCGGCACTAAAAGCCAACATTACATCGGATACTAATCAACGCAGGGAATGGATGGCAAGACATGGAGTTGAATATAAATCAAGTGATTTTAACTGGGAAAGGTTTCCGTAGATTTTTTTGAGCACACAGACATTTGGAAGTTAATTGCAAGTTGGAAGTTTCAGGTTCAATAATATTATTAAGGTTGGGTCTAAACATTTCGAAATATTCTTGATGTGTGCTGCCAGGCGCTACCATCTTCATTTACGATATTACATCTGTCAAATACGCGATCTAATATTACAAAATAAAGCAGGTTTATGCTGACCATGCACATCCACAAATTACATTAAAGTATCGTACAAAGCCTGAAATAGATGCATCTTCTCACAAGTTAACACATATCCCAAATGTCTAATTAGGGAGTGTCGTAGTGACGCAGTTGGTGTCTTGCAGTTCTTGCTAACCTAGTGATAGGGCTATATAGCGACTTAAAGTTACACGGTCAAAACGGACATGTAGACGTGTCTTCAACAATAGAAAACACAAGAAATAAAATAACCGTGTTTATGAGACGCTTAAGTATTACACATTAGATTTACGTTTCTACGGAAGACAATTCTAAAGTCAAGGTACAAAGTTGTATCTCCATGCAAGACACCTTTAAAGTGTAAAACGTGCTAATTGAGGGTGGTTTTGATACACCATGCGTCTTGATTTGGTGTCTCTGGTTAGACTGTGGCTCTTAATCAGAGCCCTCATGATATAGCATAAGTCCGGTCTAGTGACTAGGGTAAAACCACACACAAACCCTCTGATCACCACAGGTCCTGAGACTGTCCCTCCCCTCTTATCGCGAATATTTTAGTCAGCCTACAGCTCAGAGACGGTAGGTCATGGTTTTTACATTTTGTTTTTAACATGACAACTTTATTAATATCAAGGCTCAGAATCGGAGCTAGTTAGACTGTGGCTTGCTGGACACATTATCTTATAGAGCAATATGTGTCTTCAGCTAAGTCAAGTGTCTCTATTTTAAGCTATCTATTGCTAAAGACATGTCTATTTGTAAGACACTATTGCCAAAAGTTTGCCAAGACACCATTTGAACATCCAGAAATATTTTGTCCAAAAATGTTTACCAATACGAATTGATAAATATCATAATTTATTGAGTGGCTCAATATAAAATCAATCGTTTTAACGCGGCTGTGTACTCTAGCCATTGTTTCTTTCTCAAAATTGAGTTTTTATGATATGTTTGTACCTTGTTATGTTTTTTATAAATACAAGGAATGAAAATCCAGATTTGTAAACTCCAACTGCAATATTTTAAGGATTTTATTTCACTATTCCACTCGTGTTTGAAATTGAAAAGGAAAGAAAATCTTTGTTGTACCAGCCAGGTACACGCGCGCAACAACTCATCGCGTTGCGTATCGCGCAATTTGTTAACGCACAAATACGCGACGCATACGCGACGCTTATCTGCATGCGCGCGCATCTTATGGAAACACCACGGAAGCACTGATTTCACAAAAACCTAGTGGTCAAATGGCTCCGTTTTAGCTGATAAAATGTGGGTTTTTCAAGTTCTTTCCCCGATTTAAATATCAAGTTATGAATGGATTTCGCTCAAACTTCTCAAGGGGCTGTGGATTTACCCGATGTTCACGTAATATAAGTTACAAAAACGAAAACTGTCGCATTCTCCTGTGAGATTCGATGAAAGTGCAAAATGTGACCACTTTAAACTTCAACGGCCATTATTTTAATGTTCATTTTCTCGGTAAAATGACGTTTTAGGTACACGATAACTCAATAAATACAGCATCTATAGGTAAGCAAATATGATCATCGTAAAAAGCATGATCGACTCAAGAAACGGTTTTCTCATTTTTTTATATTTTGGTCTATTTCCGATTTTGGGCATCATTTTGTGCAAATAGGCGTTTTTGAATTTTAAAAAGTTAATTTTGATGCCTTATATGGTCAATATCTCAAAAAATAAGGCCAATATCAAAAAAATAAAAAAACCGTTTTTGGAATGGAGCCTCGAGATTGAGCTAAAAACAAAATGAAATATTTTGGAAAGAGTGTTTTTTGTTATGATGTACCTAACAAATATTGCCAAAACTCACTTTTTGTGATTTTCTTTAAAATTGTTGTTTTTACCCCAAATCTGTATTTATATTAAGATTTATTGATGTCTTGCCTTCATAAAAATGTATACTTTTATATGTTTTGCGCGAATAATTACAAAGTTATTGCACTTTTACTACATGCATGTCTGAGAGTACACAGCCACCTTAAGAAGTGAAATAGTATTGAAGTTGTATTGAAAATTCGCACACAAAAGTGCAGTTTTCTCAAAATAACCAAAATGTAGGATAGGTTGTTTTCTATATTAAGCCACTCAATTATTTTGCATAAATAGTTAAATTTGATGAAATATGGTGGAAAGTGAACTTCTGCTGTAACGGATTTATGAATATCGCTTTAAGATTTGAAAGGAGTTCTTAATATTATTGTAATTCTACCTAGAGTAAAAGTGTGGCTGGACATGAAGCGTTTAACACGAATAAATATTCCTTTATACGGACAAATGCCGGATGACTGTAAACCGTCCATGTAGACATGGTAGACCGTGGAGTGACCATATGTGATCACCGATTGACTCTGCCCTTGAAAACAGGATTGTTGCTGCCATATCAGAATCTGCAAAATTCTAAAGTAGCTGCATGAAGGGACATGTATACCTGATATGAAACCAAAGGGTGTGCGAATGTAACAAGCTTTTACTCAGAGGAAAGGACTATGATTAGGTTGTCAAAGGTGTGATTGTAGACAACTCGTTCCAAGCCTAATACGTGATTTGACTCCACCACTTTGTTTGTGTCTTGAGATACGGCCTAACAAGTTTGTCTCTAGCGACTTTTGCCTGAAACCTTTATCGCTATGCAGCTTTTTCGCTTTTTTTTATTTTCAGTTCAAATAAAAGCCCGGCGTTACGCAGGGTTTGTTTTTCAATGCATTATTGGCCCACATTCCTTGCCCCTTTTTGTTCTCACTATTCCGTATACATTTCCACCCACAACTCCCGACAACTGAACATGCTGAAGTACAATGTACATATGAATAATGTGTCAAAGAAAAAAAGAAAGAGAAAAAAGAAAGAAAGAAAGAAAGGAAAGGAAAGAAAGAAATAAAGAAAGAAATAAAGATCCTAAAATAAATCTGAAAAATGGTGACCTTGAAAACGTTAGACAAACATTATTAAAACCTCAGTTCTTTTCCCCTTTAATGATCTTTCCAACTGAATCGCTTATTTGTCGCTGCAAATAACACCAATTCAATACCAAGAAAGTAAACATTCATCGCTGTTCATGGTAAAAATATTCAGCTTCATTAAGACTAGCCCTCAGGCAGTCAGTTCGCCTTGATCGCATGGTAAAACACAGCAATTAAGTGCCAATTCAAATTTCAATTAATTGCCTAAGTCGTTTAATAACTGGCATGCGTCTCCAATGGCTCTCAAATTGTGTGATTTCCACAAATATAACATCACCAAAGTTTCAGTACTCACTTACTTGTATTTGTAATGTAGATGTCAATAATAAAATTTACATTAAGATATATCTAGAAGAAATGAGGATAATTATCATTAATAGTATATTTGCGGGCCGGTTCCCAATACTATTTGATATGGTTTTATTGTAATGTAAAATGTCATCAGAATGCGACATAAATAAATCCTTAAGTTATAATAAAAAACACTTGTCGCATAAAAATAATTTGAATGGTAATTTAACTCATACTCAAAAACAAATTTGATGTCTTCATTTTGCTTGACATAATTTGAAATTTCCAAGATATATAGATGAGTAATAACTGTTGTTTTACGATAAGCTTTTAGCAAATTTGGCGATTTGTCATTAGAGCAAACAATATCGCTTCTATCATTTTTGACAATGGAATGTGTGTCATGGTATTAGATGTTACCAGATGAAATAATTTTGCATGTCATTTGCATCACATGCCATTATGTTGTCTGTTTTAAAACCAGCGACGTGCATGAGTAGAGCGTGACGGATTGAACAATATGTGATGCGATCAAGCAAAATCAGTCGGAACTCGGAAATATTGATTTTGAGATATAGCCAACCAAAGGAAATATTTCCTTTTGTTTCCTGTTGTTTTGGAAATTCTTTAATTGCTCATATCTTTGGAACCGATTGTTCAATTTCAATGGGGTTTCTGCAAAATATAGCTTTGTAAATGCTTTTTACCATCCTATAAGAAACAGAAAATTTAATATCTCCGAGTTCCGACTGATTTTGCTTGTTTGCAAAAAATATGTTTGCAAAAAATATTTCCGTCGGTACATTTACAAGTTGTGCCCCCTCGGTTCCAAAATCCTGGCTACGCCACTGCGGTAAATAGTACTTTTCACAATGTCTTCCTTGTGCGGGCATCCGATGTGACGGAACAGTTCACACGCGTGCAACTGCCATAGCGTGATTTTGCTCTGCTGTAATTGGTTAGCCCGATTTTAGCCTATTCGATTTTAAGGGCAAAATAATGGTTGTGCTGTACACTCAGGTTAAAGACTGGAGAGTACAAATGTCGACTAATTTTCTTTTAACCAATTAATGAACAAAGAATATATTAATAAAGTTTATAAAACAAATATAATACTGCCTTTATTCTAGGTTTTAGTTAAAACCATGATCCTTCGTTGAGATCAATTAGTATTATTTGCCTTCGGGGCTGCGCCCCTCTGTAAAATAGTGCTATTGATCTCACCTCGGGCCCATAGTTTTATTATTATTTAAACTACAACCTCTCATGGTAGTATATTATTTTAATAATATAACGACTAAGGGATGTTGTTTATATCGTTATTAATATAATATCCAAATTATACAATAAAGTCAAACATTTTTGCAATGTTCCTAAATCACGGTTTGTTCTGAAAAATTGGGTCAAATATGTAATAACCTGTAAAATCTTAACAACATGGTTTTAAGAATCAAATACCCCGGGGTGGCAACGCCGTGTTAAATATTCCTTCGGTGAAATTTCGTGAGCTGCATAATTGTCCACATCATTTGTGTTTGAGCAACTCTGTTGCATTTCATATATTTTTGTTGCAAAAGGATAATTTGAAAGGAGAAATTAAAATAAGGAATTCAAATTCTGTGTGACATAATGTATAAAGTTTCCTGGTTATTATTAAATTAGTTGGCTTTATATTTAGCACCGGTGTAGGTCTATATTCTAATCTGGTAAATTATAGACAATTCTTCAGTTCTTCAGTTTTTAATTTTACTTTGATCATCTCAATGTAGATTTTTACACCGAGGAAAGCTCATTATTTTTCTTTTGAAAACCCAATAAGTTTTACACTCGAGATACAGCGTGTCCCAAAAGTAACTTAACATTGTGAATTGGCCATATCTCAAATATTTCCTACTTCATACCAAAATGGAGAACATATTCATATAGATAGATCTTTTAGAATTATTCTGATACCAAAAACAGTATTGTTGATGACCCTTTGACCTTACTGTGCGACTGTACATATGTGTGTATCAAACCCACAAAAGCAAGCTGGGGGTGTTCTTTGTTCAAGAACATGAACGATGTGCTTCCCTGAACAATAGAGTTGGTTCACTCACTGCGCACGCTACATTTAGGTATGAACATTCATGGATTACATGGCTTAGCGTAAGCATGACTGCTGTTTTAGATTATAATTAGGATATATTGACAATATTAAACTTTACTTTAAAACAGTTGAAGTGAAGATGAATTTCCTATAGATCAACGGATTCAGGTCGTATGGTTCTTTGCCGAGACAAAGTCGGACAAACTCACTGAAGCAATGTTTAAGGAACAGTTTAATGTAAATTATGCACTACCCAGACGAAATACAATCCAGCAACTAGTGCTTAAATTCCTATCAACTGGATCTACTTCGGGCAGGGCGTGGAAGAACAGGAAGATCGGTTACAAACATTGATGTCATACGAAGAGCGGTGGCGAAAAGCCCAAGGCGATCAGTACGTCGACTTTCAATGGAGAACAACGTACCGCGTACAACTGTTCATCGAATCCTCAGAAAAGATTTTAAGTAGTTTCCATATAAAACCCAGATAAAACAGAAAATGAAGATTACGCATTGAAAACAAACAAACAAACAATCAAACAAACACAGCCAAATTAAACAAAACAGATTTTAAAATGATAACACGTTATATCGTGTTCACGTCTCAAATGACGAGACTTATTTTGCGTTTACAAAAGTGGGTTTTACGGTACGGTAGATATCCATTAATTTCATGCCAAAGGGTCATGACCACATAAGCATGTTTGGTATCATAACATTTCTAAAAGAATTATCTACATACTGTGCAATTTTTGTAACAACACTATTAACCCAACGCAAGTTATAGCAAATTCACAATGTTAAGGGACTTTTGGGACACCCGGTATAAGAGGCGCAGCATTTAATTTCCAGGGAGGCAATCTCATTCACTGGTGAGACGAAAAAAAAATCACCCCACTGATGAGCAAAAAAAATTCAACCATCCAACTTTGTATAAAGGTATACATTAAAATTTAAAAAAAAAAATTTTTCACCGCCTGTGGCTAGAAAAAAAATCCGCCCGAACCAAACTCCCACGCTTCCCTGAGAATCAAATCCAAACTCCCCCTGTGGAAGATTTTGGAAATATCTTCCACAGGGGGAGTATGAATTTCAAATGGAATGAATACATTAGCAGCTCCATTCGAATTTCATACACCCTCTGAGAAAGATTCAACCTGAATCTTCCACTGAGTAATGCTGGTTTCATACTACCCTTGAGTTGAGTTTCAAATGGACTTGCTAATGTGTTCATTCCATTTGAAATTCATACACCCTCTGTGGTAGATATTTCCAAAATCTTCCACAGGGGGAGTGTGGATTTAAATGAAATAGCCCAGTTCAATTTTGGAATTTTGGAATCGAATTGTTTTGGTGATATACCTCAATGTGTAATCCATCCTACCTCAATACGTAAGACACTAATCTGATCCTGGCTGTGATGATTATTCTTTATAGTCTAATTAGGGTACTGTGCCGGAGATGGATAGAGATGCGTATCTGTATGCTAAATGGGTTTATAATGTGTGCCTTGAGTCAGCCAAAGTGACCAGCGTCTTTATGTTAAGTCCAATGATATTTTGCGCTATAAAAATCTTTGTGGGCTTTCTTGTAATGTAAGGTTTTTATATATTTTTTTATATATTTTTTTTTTATTTATTTATTTATTTATTTATTTATTTATTTATTTATACTTTCTTTAAGCAATGAAAACACTGATCTTCCTGGAGGCCCTTCAAGGTTAAAAGAGTGCAGTGACTTATATAGTGCGTCTAGATGTTGATCCACAAACCTCAGCACACTTTACAGGTTGTCGCTGCATACGGCCCCATATCATTTCCATAAACCAATAAACAACAACACAGGGACTTGCGTCTAAGAAACGGACGCCATTGACCATCACAGCCAGGATCATCCCCCAAGTTTTGTACGGGTTACAACCAGACAATTAGCAGTAAGTTCAGTGTCCAGGGGAATTTCGAGCTAAATTAGTACACGATAGCGTACTAGGCACCGCCAGGGTTCGAACTCACGACCTCTCGTACCACAGTCGAACTCCTTATCGATTGAGCTAACTTAACTGCATACATCTTCTGGAAAAAATACTGGATAATACCTATGTTGTCCTTTATTTGCAAGTTTTGGCTTATTGCAACCGCTGTCTCATTTATACCAGAATAAAATAATTAATATGTTAAATACTTTTAGAAACCCGCAGTTGCGGGTTCAGAGTCTATGATTGAAGTTAATATTGCATGCGTGCGTCAATTCACGAGGATATAGAATAATAAACAAAAGAAATCTCATATTTGATCAACTTTGGTCTTCGTATGTAGCTCGTTTTGCCTAAAGCATATAAAGACAAAAACATTAGTTTGAAGAACACTTATTTACATGCATGTGTGGAGCAACTCTTTATAAGAAAGTAATCAAAGTTTCTGGAATACGGTCACGAATAATTATGTGTAGACGATGCGGTGTTTTCAAGGAGCGCAAAATAAGCCAACAGAACTGTAACTTTGGCCGTAAGCGAGAATTTAATATGACACATGAGGTGATCGTCAGGTTAGCGTTCGCGGACACACACAAATCAGGCCAGTCAGTTTGTTGGAAATATACATCTGTCGCGTCGTTTACAAAATGTAGTGATGTATGATGTGGGGTGTGTTAGTTTGTGTGTAGTTGGTGTGTGTGGGGTGGGTGTGTGGTGGGATGTTTGTGTGGGGTGTGTATATGTCAAATGATCGTTCCTTGTGGAATCATTAATTGTTAATGGAAAAGTTGCGGTGGCATATTATAACATGGCAATCTTGTTATCTGGGACCTTCTTATTATACTCTTCTCTTATTAGTTCAAGTTTTGGATTGATTTGATTTAAAGATGGGAAGGTATAGAGAACGGAAAAACAAAATAATTCAAAATAATTCGGGTTCAGAAATTTAAATTTGGTTCCAAGCTGCAATCAAAGCAAGCATGCTTATATAGTTTTTTTAGCCTGGCTTGAGCATTTTGTTTGAGCCTGGTCCCATCAGGACCCAAACGTGTTTCCACACGGAGCGACCGTTTAAAACAAACAAACAAACAAACAAACAAACAAACAAACTTGTGGAAAATCCATTACTTAAAATAACTAAACAATTGTCGTAATTGTCGTAAGTGGTAATAACAGCTTCCTTTTCTTCTTTTCTTTCTTTCCTTTTCTTATTTCTTTCTTTCTTTCTTTCTTTCTTTCTTTTTTTCTTTTTTTCTTTGTTTGTTTCTTTCTTTTTTCTTTCTATCTTTCTTTCTTTTGTTTGTTTGTTTGTTTGTTTGTTTGTTTGTTTGTTTGTTTCTTTCTTTCTTTCTTTCATTGAAAGTGTTATAAGTTTCTGTTAATGTTTCTGTGTTTTTTATTTTTACATGAAATCACAAAGAATTACAAAGCAATCACAAAAAAAAAAGATCCCCTTATACCAAAAAATTGCACAAATAAATCACCAATGATACCATTTAGCAAATAAATGTTGAAAACACACACAAAAAAAACCTATAGATCATGCAGCCATCTAAAATGTACAAAAGAAAATGTTATAAGTTCATTGCACGGGTTAATTCTGACATCTTTCTATAAACAAGTTTCGCAAATTTCTAAGCACCTGACATTACAGAGAAACCGACTACTAATTTACATGTAAAAAAGGGTTGAATACGAGTATAAAGAGCATTCAAAACTGTTAAAAACTGTTGATTGAGTACGACAATATTCAAAATAATTATTTTGAGATCCATCAAATTGCCCCTGTTGTGAATTAAAAATTACCAAAGAAAGTTATGTCAAGGGATCTTTAATCCTAAGATTAGGCTGAGTTTGTTAATCTATTTCAAATTCATACTCCTCCTGTGGAAGATATTTCCAAAATCACCTACGGAAATGGATTAGACTAATCATCTAAAGTGCAACTCATGTCTTTTAAAGCAAGTGCAAGTAAGAAACACATCATTGATACAACAGACAACCTTCAACGCGTCTAAAAATAAGACGGTACAACTTCCCGTCTCTTATTTCAGTTTAATATAAAGATGCTGAGATAGCAGTCTACAGAATATTTGATTCAAAGATGTTTTCAACTTGACGGTGAACCGTTTTCAAAAGAACAAGTGTGGACGACGCCCGTTATTTTGTAAATTATGAGGAAGTTATACTCCTGCGATATTAAAGCTTCACAAGGACACAAAACAAATGATTCAACATGTTTTCTTATATTCATTCAATACAAATACAAATGATTTGTTTCGTGTACTTCACAAGTACAGAAAACAAATGATTCAACATGTTTTCTATTATACTGCGCCAAAAAGTATCCTTACACTTGGAAGAAAAATCTCATCCGGCACATTATGACACGCCCCATTGAATCCAATGTGACTTCAAGAAGCAAAGTTACAAGTATTTGATTAAACGAAGGTCCAGTTTTAAAAGTAGCAAACTGGCCTATTCAAAACTCCACGGACTAGACATCTGGTTTGAACAAAAGAACTGACAAATAAAATGAAAGTTATGAAAAGTACAGAGAAGAAGTAAAACCTGAATAAAAACAGCTTTAAATAAACCTTTATTGGAGAAACTGTGTTGTCTCTTTGTTGCGCTTGTTGGAATCTTTTTGCGCTTTGTATAGACCAGTTTGTCACTTTTAGAAGTGGTTGACCTTTGTCTATTCAATTGCTTGTAACTTTACTTCTTGAGGTCGCATTGGACTCAATGCGCATTGGTCGCATGTGGTGTCATAGATTAAATTTATTCCAACATGGTTCAGTTTCGGAAATATGATTATTTTTCCAAGTGTAAGGATACTTTTTGGCGCAGTATATGTATTCGATACAAATAACACAGACAGGTTATTTCTTTTTCAGTTTGATCTCTCTTATTGAGCCATACCAAGTAAGTATTCAAAATTGCGACATAGACGCAAGGCAATTCCAAAGTTGTTCTATATAAATGAATAGAAAACCACAGTATCAATTTCAACATTAGAAAAAGTTGGAGGACATCTCCCATTCACCCATGTGTGGTGAATTGACTACGTAATAATCACACACTCAAGGGTATAGGCCAACTGCACGTATCCACTACTTTCGAAAGCCGTATCTTGTTGAACAAATGTATTTAGGCCAAAATATCACAATTAATATTGATTTGAATATGTTATCTTCATGTTTCATGCAAAAAAAATTAAAAAGCGCCACCTGTGAAGAAAGTAAACATACTTATGAGACCATTTTTGGACCATAATGTACATAAGGACCAGTGATTACACTGACAAATGTTCATCGGTATAGCTCTTTCACTTCTGGGTGATGTCAAAAACTTTTGGATACCCCCTCGTATATCTACAAGGAAGACATAAGTAGACAAATTTGAAGTGACCGTAAAATACCATTTGTTCACATCAGATGGCTGAATTGAAGCTGACAATAATCAAAATATCAAAAATTATGTAACATGACAAAAAAAGCTGCTTCACTCCAAAAAAACGCAATTTAAACCTGCTACGGAAATGGAATTGTGTAATTTACAATTAGCAAGTGGCAAACAAATAGTAACATTCAAATGTATAATCATGCTGAGTTTGAAGAAACTACGTTTTACAAAAAGTGGTATGTCAAAAAGAGGAACTTCTTGGCAGTAAACCATTGAACTTTAAAATACATATTGACTTTGAAGACACTCTGACTTTGGAATTCCATAATTTTTGGATGTATTTTGCATGGAATGTATACAAAATAGTGAAAACAAAAGGCGCTCAGAAAAGAAATGTGGACAATTAATGCAATGAAAAACAAACTCTGCAGAGTGTCGAGCCTTTGTTTCAAGTAAATATGAAAGAGACAAATAAAACTGCATGGCGCTAAAGGTTTCAGGCAAAAGTCGCTAAAGACAAACTTGTTAGGCCGTATCTCAAGACACAAACAAAGTGGTGGAGTCAAATCACGTATTAGGCTTGGAAGAATTGTCTTCAATATCTCATTCACACCTTTGACAATATAGTCTTAGTCCATACCTTGCAGGTAAATGTCCATACATACAACTACTAATAAGAATACTAGAAATCATTTTTTGCGGATTAAGATATGGTCGCAACAATGCACTCTATCATTTTAATTTCCTCTGACCTAAACATTTGATTTCTCAAGTTTTTGTTTAAAATACTGACTTTTCAATTTCCACTTTCAATTGACAGCTTCTGGAGACACAACTTTGTGCCACGAATTTGGAGGTGTCTTGCGTGGAAACGTAAATTTAACTTATCTTAACGTCTCAAACCCGGCTTCACAGGACGTGTGTTCAGATTGTGTACACAAATGATTTTATTTCTTGTGTTTCTATTATTAAAGACATGTCTAATTGCAAATGGTAAGACTATTTTTACAGTGTAGCTTTAATTCGCTTATGACCGTATTCGTTTCGATCCGCATCATTGGGATTGCAAGACATGCAAGACACCAACTTCGACATTACGTTCCCTAATTGGACACGTTGGACTTGAGCCACCTGATTCGTGATAAGAGGCATCTGTTAGGTTTTCTATGATACCATAATGTACTCTGAGGATGTGCATGGTCAGCGTAAACTTGTCTAAGATCACGGATCTGATGGCTGTATTATTAGAATTGAAGATGGCACCGGTTGAAAGCACACATCGAGAACATCACTAAATTGTTGGACCCGACCTTAATAATAATATTGAACCTGAAACTTGCCATTTGCAATTAACTTCATAATAGTTGTGCGCCCAAACCAAATCTACTGAAACATTTGCCAGTTAAAAACACTTTATTTATATTCAACTCCATGTGTTTATCAGGATCATATGTAATGTTGGCCTGTAGTGCCGCTACCGTGACCGCCACACCTTAAGGCTTACTTAAAAGTATCATGAAATTCAGTCGATCTTAAATACGTCGCCAGAGAAATCGCCAAAGACATCGAGAAATCCATCGCCTTGACTGTCAGAATCAAACGCCCAAGGGTGACAACGCAATGTTTAAGATTCCTCCGTTGAAATTACGTGTGCTGCGTAATTTTTCCACATCTTTTGATTTGTAGCAACTCTCTTGCTTCTTGTATTTTTTGTAGCGTAAGGAAAATGTCAAAGGAGAAATTGAAATAAGGAATTCACATTATGTGTGGGAAACGTATAAAGTTTCCTGATTATCATTACATAAAGTGGAATGTTTAGCACCGTTGTAGGACTATATCATTTATGTTAGGAAACAATGAAATGTGGAATGAACACTTTATTTGGGATTGCACAACATCATTTGACTCAAAATTATTCATAGATCAGAAGCAAGAATAACAGTCAGCAAAAGCACTCAAAAACAAATATAAATAAATAAATAAATAAATAAATAAACAAAGAAAAACAGAGGTCGCTGATGTACCGTATATTCCTTGGATCACCTCAAGTTAATCGCACAGCCTGCGCATGCACAGCATTGACGTTACTGCCGAGCCTCAAGACAATACTCGCGCACGACTTGAAATATTTTAAAGCATGCATCTTATCTGCATTTGTTCGTGAATTGGAGAAACAGAAAACAAAATGACATCTTGAAAAAATGAATCGATACATTTATCAAGGGATATATAAGCAATATGTAATCAATAAATCCTATAAAAATGAGTCTATTATTTTCCGGAAACATAACATATTAAAATGTTTTACCTACTCTACAAAAAAGAATTAGTGATTTGAGGCATACCATAAATCCTAAAAAATACAATACAAAAAGCCTAAACCCGTTTTTTGCTCTGTTTTGTTCTAATGTGATGTAATGTAAGATAGCAAAATATTATGAAAATATTGCATCTGTCTTTAACTCACACGCTTCATTATAAGCAGAAAATACTAAATCCAAACTGCAAAATCAAAACACATAAAAGTAGCCTAATTGTCGTGCCATCATGTTATTTTTCGTAATGATATTGGCAAAATTGTATATACACACGGACAAGAATACGGATGGTTTAAAGCTCTGCCAATGGCACGGACATCGACACATATGAGTTTCAAGATATGCCAGTGACTGCCAATGGTGGCTGCTAGTTGGCAACATTCATAATCCTAAGAGTATCATGGCCAGTTACAGGACCATACTGTCCCTTCCCAAGTAATAACGCATTGTCTCAGTGCAAATAAATTACCAAGCAGTTATTGCGTTTTTTACTTGTATTGGTTGCAGGTTTCTTTGAGTTAGTCTGCAAAATTAGTTCCAAAGTCAAATGCAGTAAACAAGTCAACAATGCAGCGAATGGATAGTGTTCAGAATTAATGATCTTCTAAAACAATTTAGAAAATTTGCCAAGCGCAGAATAACAAAGTATTTGGGTTCTATTGAAATGCATTTTTTGTTACTCTGATTTCAAATATACCAGAATAAAATAATTATTGTCAAATAGGCCTACTTTTTAATATATTTTGTTATAAGCGTAGTTGTGGCAAAAATACAAAATAAAAGATAACATTGCATGTGTGCGTCAATTCACGAGGATATAGACTAATAAACAAACGAAATCTCATATTTGATAAACTTTGGTCTTTGTATGTAGGTCATTTTGCCTAAAGACAAAAACATTAGATTGCAGAACACTCAAGTACATGCTTGTGTGGAGAAAGTAATCAAGTTCGTTGGAATATGGTCACGATGTGTAGACGATGCGGTGCTTTCAAGGAGCGCAAAATGAAAAATGGATGTGTACCATGTATGTGGGTGTGGGGAGAGTGGGATGTGTATGAGCCAAATTATCGTTCTATGCGGAATCATGAATAAAGTTGCAGAGGCAATCTTGTATGTGGAACACTCTTATAAGTCTAAGTTTGAATTAATAAAAAAAAACGTACATAGAGAATGGAAAAGGCAGAATGATTGATTGATTCGGGTTCAGAGAACGGAAATTTGGTCCCAATCTGCCACCAAAGCAACTTGTGGCCAATCCATCGCTTAAAATGACTAAAACAATTGTAGTAAGTTGTAATAACAGCTACCGTTTCTTCTTCTTCTTTTTTGTTTTTGTCATGAGGCATCGGGATCACATATTGCCTGCCCAATATGCATGATGGACACTTTATCAAGAAGCTACGACACAATAGGGGACGTGACCCAAATATCCTATCTATTCCACCCATCTATCCGATTTTAATTCTTTGACATATTTTATCATTGAAAGTGTTATATGTTCATTGCACAAGTTAATTCTAACATCTCCCCATAGACAAGTTACTTTCTTTGCTTGCTTGTGGGCATCGTGAATTTTTAAAAGTGCGCTGCCCATTTTCTTATTTGCAATCAACTGAGCAGTCAACATAACAGAGAAATCAATGAGTGCCACAAATTTGTATGTGGAAAATGATTAAATGTAAATGCGGCTTATTAGAATTCAGGATCTTCCTTGACATAACTGTTTACCTGTAATATTGAATTCTCGATATTTTGATATCTAAACATACGATATGAATGCAAAAAGCGCAACCAGTTTTGAATGCGGGAGCTGAAAACAGTATCAAATGACCAGCAGGGACAATTTGGATGGATCTAAACATATTTTGGATATTGTCATACTGAATCAATATAGTTTGAACAATTTTGAATGATCTTTACCAAATTTTCATCATGATGACTACATTAGCTTCGGAGATTATGAATGTTTTGGGAAACTTTAGGAGGGTTGCAAAACGATTCCTCTATTTACAACTTTTCGAATTTTTCAAATCAACAAAATGTATGTCAAGTTATGCAAAGAAATGTTTTGTAATTTTAGGGGGGTATTTCTTTTGAACGTGGTAACATAATGCAATCAATAGACAGTTTCCGAATTATGATACAGGAAAGCAGAATGTTTTAGGGGAGAACATAATTAAGAATGAGATGGACAGATATCCGTTGCTACCGCCTTAATACCAAAATTACAAAAGGTCACCTTTCACCAGTTTTCACGAAAATAAAATCTATAATTTTGTTTTACTATATTTTGATTTAAAAATGAAAGTATTGTCATATTTTTGCTTACGCAATGTTACAATAAATAGATATAAAAGCCCAAAGATTATTGTTGTGCCTCTTTTTAGGTAAGCTCAGGAAAATAGTTTACGCAGTACTTAATAAATTTACCCTGACTAATGATACCCACGCTGCACCTTCACTAAATCAATTACATGATAGAATAAGTAACTGCTTTTTATTATGTTCCTATTAGAATGTGAACTGAAACGAAAACAAATGTTTCAAGGACAGCTAGACTCTTTGCTGAAGGCTATTTCCCAAGAATATAGCAATTACTTACATAATTATTTATTTGTGGAGTTTACAATAATATTAAATTTAGTTAATCATGTTATTGTACTCTGCTGGGCGTAGTTTAATGACTACTGCAATTCTTACATGCAAACATTTAGAACATAAATTTGATAATTGATTATCATTGAATAGCAATTTTTGACGATACATTTAATTTACTTTAAACTTCGACTTCATTCTTTCAAGGTCATTGTTCTAGACAAACACATGTAAAATGTTGCCCGGGTGCGTTTATTAACTTTCTCGTATAACCGTTCTAAATAATTATATATCTAAATTCATCCCTGTTGCTAGCGAAAATAGGTCATGTTCTTGGCAAGATCTGGGCATGTGCATGGGCATGACTCATGCCTAATTTTTTGCTTGGGTTATTACATTTTAACTATTATTTTTTAAACATGATTCTGGAACATAGAAAACATGGTTTATATTAAATTAGAAGAATTTTTTGACTTCAACACTACTTAAAATTTGATCGCTTACCGGGAGCGCTTTCACAGTACCAACTGCGTCCTCAGCCGGATGTTATGGCTCTGTTGATTTATGGCTTGTTAACAAATCATCAGAGCCATAACATCCGGCTGAGGACGCAGTTGGTACTGTGAAAGCGCTCCCGGTAAGCGATCAAATTTTAAGTAGTGTTGAAGTCAAAAAATTCTTCTAATTTAATTTATACCACTACGTATGAATATACAATTTTATGTGGTTTATATTATTTTAGTTTTTGTTGGGTGAATTAATAATGTAGAAAAATGAATTATCTTTTCTCTAATTTCACTCGCGTCGTAATCACGTATTGATATTAATTGTAGTATGTGAAAGTGGAGATCATTTTGGATGTTATCTTGGATTTAGAGGTGACGGAAGTAAATGTGCAACACAAATGAGTGAATGTTCTTAGTCATCCAGTAGTTTCAAACAGAGTTTTGGAATTAAATCTAATACTGGAACTTACTTTTTGCAACTATTGCGACGTTGCGTCTGGAACCACCAGACTTCATCAGGCAACTGACCCGTTGGACTGGTCACGTGATAGACTTGGCCCTTTAGTTGGTCGGTCACCTCATCACATCAAGAACACGCAAGACTTTGTCAACCAAATAAAAGATCTCAAGTTAAGCGAAAGTGAAATTATAACATCCTACGATGTAACTGCTCTTTTCACATGCATACCACCTGACTTTGCCCTCAAAGTTGTGAAAGAGTGTCTGGAGAGTGATAATACACTAAGTGAAAGAACAAACTTGAAGGTTGAACAAATCGTCGAACTGGTTGAAATTTGTTTGAACACAACCTACTTCTCATACAAGGGGAAATACTTCAAACAACAACATGGCTGTGCTATGGGCTCCCCCGTTTCACCAATAGTGGTGAATTTGTGTATGGAAAGCTTCGAACAACAGGCCTTGAAGTCGTACCCGGGTACAAAACCGAGGGTTTGGTTGCGTTTTGTCGACGACACTTTCGTTATACTCAACCGTAGCGAGCTCGACGGGTTCTTCGAACACATCAATAGCGTGGATGACAACATAAAATTCACCCAAGAACTGTGCAAAGACAATACCCTTGCATTTCTCGACTGCTTGATATCTGTTCAAAGCGATGGTACCCTGACATCTAAGGTGTATAGGAAACCCACACATACTGACCATTATCTTCAGTTTGGTTCCCACCATCCACGCGTACACAAGTTAGGAGTAATTCGAACTCTCCAATATAGAGCTGATACCATCATAAGTGACTCTGAACAAGTTCCCGAGGAAAAGGACCACATCAAAACAGCCCTTAATAACTGTGGTTATCCGGACTGGGCCTTTCTCAAAGCCACCAAGAGTAAAGAGCCAAAGACCGGAGGCGCGAGTGGTCAAACCAACAGAGCCCGCGTAACTATACCATATATTTCGGGAATCTCGGAACGCGTGAAGAACCACTTCAAATCCTTTGGAATTTCAACATCCTTCAAACCTGTTAACACGCTTCGCGGGAAACTTGTGAATGTGAAGGATAAGCAACCGAAGGACAAACGCTCAAACTTAGTGTACGGGGTTGTGTGCGGTGATACCGATTGCTCTGCAGCTTATGTTGGAGAAACCAAACAGGCGTTAAAACCCCGCATTGGTCAACATAGGAGACCAAGTACCAACGAAGCACAAAACTCTGCTGTTTACCTCCATTTAAAGGACACTGGACACTCAATTAAGAACGAGAAGTCGTTATTCTTGATAGGAGGAACAATGGCATAGGAGAGGCATAAAAGAAGCCATTTGGGAACGCATTGAGCAACCGTCACTGAACAAGAAAGGGGGACTCCGCTTCAATTTATCTCATGCATGGGACCGGGCCATCGGGTCGATACCTAGCCGTCTATCACGTGACCAGTCCAACGGGTCAGTTGCCTGATGAAGTCTGGTGGTTCCAGACGCAACGTCGCAATAGTTGCAAAAAGTAAGTTCCAGTATTAGATTTTTAAATTAAAATTCCAAAACTCTAAATGTGCAACAGTACACCAAGTAAATATTGTGTCATGTGCAATAGGCAAGAGAATAAACTAGGTGTAATTAGTTTGTACGCAGGGTGAAATGGGACACAAAAAACACGTTTTTGCGGTTTGGACCTTCGATTATACTATTTCCCTCTGTATTACCTATATTACTTCAGCTTTCTTGTTGACGTGAACCATGTGATTGTTGTCGAAAAGTACGATAACTAATCAAAATCTAAACCCCAAAGCTCTCAATGGGAATGATGAGTCCGTGTTTGTTGGTTTTTGTGCCAGAAAACACCTATCATTTGAGCTTCACATTAATAATGATATAAACAACATCCCTGGGACATTAACGGAGGCTAACGGACAACATAATTCGTCGGCTGTATTCCATAGTGGCGTATAGTGAGGCATCGCGAATAAACAACTTTTCGAGAAAATCGGGTTTGAAGAAATACCAATTTAAAATTGAGTTGTGTAAATCAGACATTCATCATATTTTAGCTTATTTTGTAAATGATGTGAAATTTCGGTAGTTAACTAAATAGATTTTATATCTATATATTTTTCAAAGTAAATAAATACATAATATTGTTGGCAAACTGACAACAATAAGTATAAAACTATACGTCACTATGGTAAACACGCAAAACGCAATACCATAACCTAATGTTAACCTTACGCCACATCGATCGCCGTGTAATCCCTATGGCGTTACTTTTCGTCGGCTTCATTCCATAATGGCGTATAGGTCACGATACGTCACTATGACATGTAGCGAGGTGTACGCCACTATGACATACAAAGTTTTTCATTTTTGCCGATATTTCTTAATTATAAAATCTATATACAAAGTGGCGTATGGTCGATACGCCACTATGGAATACAGAAAATGTCACTTTGTAACTATACGCCACATTTATTTAATTAATTAGCTAATTATGACTTAGAAAAAATGAAAGGGAACATCATTAAAAACATATGTGCCAATTTTCAAAAAAATGACCAAAAATCAATATACGCCACTACGGAATACAGCCGACGAATTCCACGTGGTGTGAATCACATGCAAACGCTTAGGTTGGAAATGCAATATGCTTATTTTGAATGAACATTGATACGCAAATATGAACAAAGCTTTCTGTTCTGATACCTAAAATGTTCTATATTTGGATTTCCACCTTAAAATGGTACCAGCTGGTAACGTTACAAGAATGTCATGAAGCGAGAAGACTTCTCTCCAGCTCTTTTGAATAACGAAACGCATTTGTGAAAAGTATATCGCTATCGCTATTGTAAAAGAAAAATCAAGCTACTACGGAAATTTCACAATTTAATTAAGACCTGATGAAGCGAAATGAGGACGTAACGATGTCACCAAGAGTTATGAGCTAATTGCAGCTAAATTACCATTCAAATTATTTGCATTCGATGCCAATTGTTTTCAATTATAGCTTGGGGATTTCTTAATGTCACATTCTACTGGCATTAACATCACAATAAACTATTCAAATCATGATGATTGGAACTATGAACAATCTGAAAATGTACTATTAATGACATTATCCTCATGCTTGAGCAGGTCTTTATGTTATATTTATTATTGATTCAACATTAAAAATACAAGCAAGTGAGTGCTGAAGCTAATCTTATGATTAAGGAAAAAGCAACTGATTTGAAGAAACATTAGAGACGCATGCGATTGTATTAAAATACCTAAGGCAATCAGTGAAATTCAAATTGACACTAAATATACTGTATTTTATCATGCAACAAGGCGAAATGTGTCGCCGGGGGGTTAGTGTAAATGAATCGGAGTATATGTACCACGAACAATGATGAATATATACTTTCTTGATATTGAATTGGTGGTATTTTTAACGAAAAATAAGCGATGTAGATGAGAAGATCATGAAGATATTATGTAGTTGAGAAGATCATGAAGAGGGATACAATTCAGGCTTTTAATGTATGTCTACTTGCTCAAAACCACCATTTTTCAGATTAATTTTAGTTTCTTTTTCTTTCTTTCTTTCTTTCTTTCTTTCTTTTTCTTTCTTTCTTTCTTTCTTTCTTTCTTTCTTTCTTTCTTTCTTTCTTTCTTTCTTTTTCTTTCTTTCTTTCTTTCTTTCTTTCTTTCTTTCTTTCTTTCTTTCTTTCTTTCTTTCTTTCTTTCTTTCTTTCTTTCTTTCTTTCTTTCTTTCTTTCTTTCTTTCTTTCTTTCTTTCTTTCTTTCTTTCTTTCTTTCTTTCTTTCTTTCTTTCTTTCTTTCTTTCTTTCTTTCTTTCTTTCTTTCTTTCTTTCTTTCTTTCTTTCTTTCTTTCTTTCTTTCTTTCTTTCTTTCGATTCTGTGTCCCTCCAAGCGATGGAAATCAAAATTGTTGTGCGCTTTGCGCGCATTGCAGCACAAAATCAGCTTCATTTATAACAAAAAATAATTTTATTTGTGCACAGCTGCTTTTATGTATTATACTGACTCTGCGTAGCGCTCATCTCGGTTTGCTTTACATGGCAGAGCCGATCGGCGAAGCACTAATGGTCACATTCTGAGGTAGGTGGACAAGACTTACACAGATCAGAATCGATAAGCAACAAAAATTAAAAAAAATAAAATGATAAATACTTTCCCAGCACACTAACGCCTCTAATCTGTGTACTGTTTAGTTCTTGATTTCTCTGTTAACTTTTTTTTTTTTTTAGTTTGAAATTGGAAGCTCGGCAGCATATTTTAAAATTCATGATGCCCACCAAAAAAAAGTAATTTCTCCTTGTCTATAGGGAAATGGCCCTATCAACCCATGCAATGTATCCTCGGTATATAACACCTTCAATGACACTTCAATTATTATCAAAGAATATAAGTACCTGGGTAAATCAGAAAAGATATGGGTCACGTCCCATATTGCGCTATAGTTTCTTGATAAAAGAATCTATTGGGAAGATAAAATGCTTTCATTCGAAGGTTTCCTGACAAATTTGAAAACAGACTTTATGACAACTCTACAGGGCTCAGAGTCCGTACACCTTACACATTTTACAGGAAATCGGTGTTCCCGGTGGCCCAAGACAACAACAAAAAAGAAGAAAATAATGGCTGATTGTTGCCGCGTATAGCAGTTTTTTAGCCATTCAAAGAAGTAATGAATTATCTACAAGTTGCTCTAGTGGCAGATTGGGACAGAACTTCAATTTACTGAACCCGAAGGATCAATCATTTTTTTAAGTAAACATTATTTTTCATCAGGTTCGCCGTGAAAAAAAATAATAAAAAAAATAATGTTTATTTATATAATTCCCGTCGATCATGCCACTGTTTTTCCATGTTTTTAAGTTTGGATTTTCCCTTTTTTTTTCTCTTCATGTATGTTGTGTCAATCAAAATTGGGACAATATAATCATAATAATATGGTTCCTGGTACGAGGTTCTCACTTAATCATACTTTTGGACAGAACAATCATTTGTCACAAACTCACCCACCCCTACACACCCCCCTACACAAATCTACTTATACACATTTTCTGCAAACAGATCTGTAAATAATTGGTTTAATCAGCGATGCCTACAAAAATAACCTAACGTAAAAAACGGCATGAACAACTGTATTAATTTTGTTCATCCACGAAATCTGCTTTTCACTGCAAGTTGGGCCCTTCTTCCACTCAGGTATTCAATTCTAAAGAGTGAAAAAGTCAATACTCCTCGGAGTGACTCCTCGGGTCAATCGAAAAGATTGATATTTCAATCTAGCAAGAGTGAAAATCGCATATTATCTCCATACGAGTAAAATTTTCACTCGCGTTAAGCGTTTTGCATAACAATAGATACAGTTCGGAGGTTAATCAATATTCTTTGTTATGCAATACGCATATTGCATTGTGGGAAGGAATTTCGGCACAAATTGACTTCCGGTAGAGAAACCCTAAATCCGCGTACTGCATCTGAACACTAGGAATGCCCTTCTGATATCAAATAATTTTGATTTTTTTTTTTAAATTTGCGATATAATGCAAATCTTATGCAAAGTTTTTCAAAGAACGGTATGTCGCAGGTAGGTCAAACTATACTTTTTCTGAATCTTAAAATGAGAGGAATAGTTTGGTGGTCTTGTTAACCAGATTTGAACCCTTTTGCTTATAACTCAAGAACGGTATGTTGCAGGTAGGTCAAACTATACTTTTTCTGAATCATTGCAATGAGAATAATAATTTGGTGGTCTTGTTAACCAGATTTGAACAACTTTGACATTTGACCACTGTGTTGACCATTAACCTTGAATATGGCCGGAGTGCCGGGAATTATTTTTTGTTAACATCTTGAATGTGTTATAGGACCATATAAAGCTAAAAAGGTTGGTTTGGTAGAGTCCTGTGGGGGTCATCATTAAATTGCCGTCAGCAACGCCCCGCGTACCCTTGAAGCCACACGTCTCCCTTCACTATTACTTGTCATAGGTAGGCCTATATCACACTTATAACTTGCTGACTGCCAACTGGTTCTGACTGTTGTCGTATAAATAAATTATTTTCTTTCAAAATGAATAATTATGTCAAATTTTATCCATTAATACACCGTATACATCTTAACACATCGTCTATCTGTATATATAATGAAGATAACTCCTTTGCTCTTATTGATTCGTTATCGACCTTCAAAATATTTTCACTATAATTACTGTCTGGATTTTAATTTATTCAACAAAGCAAACAAAATGAAATAAGTGAGCATACAGATATACTGCCAATAGGTTTCTAATCAGGTTAGGGCTAATCGAACATGCCGACAAATTACTTTCCAGTTTTGAAAACCCACAAGCAATATGGCTTGCTTTCTTGTGTAGGAGGCAATAATAGTAATTATAATCAGATAGGTACGGTTGTTTAATATAGGTGCACTTTTAAGCAACATGGTTTTGACTTACATAGAATAATACTTAAAGAATGCACATTTCGAATTGACCGACTTTGTACTTATTCTGTTTATGAACACATCCCATATTTCATTATTGTATTTCTCAACTATCTCATCTAGCAGCAGATGACGATATTTACATCGATTATTTGGTAATCATTGATCGGAGCCGGTTGCCTGGATATTATTAGAGAGATTGCGAAGAGGCGTTCACTGCAAACGCCGTACGGGTTACGGATTACGGCATTATGAGGTAGAACGTGATAATGCCGTTCACATCCAAACTAGATACTCTGCTCCTATACAGCCAGTTTGTGTTGGTCCTAACGCTCGTCATTCCTAGTATGTTCGTGATATCCGCATAGAGTCTGAACCAAGACTACATGTAAAAGCTCATGGTGGCGCTATGCTGAGACAAATATATCTAAAGATTTAGGAAGCACACATTGATTCACCTTGGGTGCATCGAACCAGAGAAGATTATCTTCTCTCATCAAACCACCTCCATGTTTGTTTATTTGTTTATTTCTTCTTTATACTGGGTCCATATTCAGGGGAAAATTTAAGTATTCCCATGTTCTTCCATATGGCCCAGTTATTACATACAAAATTACAAATAAATAATTACAAAACACTTAATAATTTACTATATTAACTTCAATTACGTGAATTACCAAAATTAATTGGGTACAACAATAATATTAAAAGATAGGTAAAAAATAATACATAGCACACACTATATTGCCTTAATTAGACTCCATTTTCAAATACATTGACAAACCCACTTTCCTCGGTATTGATATGCAAATACAACTGGCTGTATCTATAATTGCTCTGAGCATTCAGTCCAGATTAGCGATATTTGAGTTTTTAGGGCTATTGGAAAACTGTGTGGAAAATGAGAATAGGCCTATGTACACACGTGTATGCTATTTTTCTAAATAACCTAAACAGAGTTTGGTGTTGGATGCCTAGGAAGTCGCCATGGTGTATAATATAATAACAAGAAACAAACTCCATTATCATATAAATAGTACCCTGTTTACTTTTTAAAGCATAATGAAAATAGACAATCTAATGTGCCTAGTTCGATTACTAACCAGCAAACACAAATATATTACAGAACACGTTAAATGTCGGGTTAAAAGGTATGTGAGGGTCAAGGGTATAAAAAGGTTTTAATAACATTCAAAAAACATTTTGTTAAAAACTTGCTGTAAAACATTCTAACACAGTAGACCTAAATACACAAAATGTTTGCCAAATGATATTTTACTATAGAATTTCGAATTTTGGTTTAAAATGTTGTTGTATTATTTTTTCAGTATAACACGATTTAAAAAAAGAGTTTTCATGATTTTTATATAAACAGGCATTGATATGTTATCAAAATGTTTTAACTAAAACCAAAAACACATACCTTATCATGTTTTAAAAACATTTTGGTGGTTGCTGAATAGTATCCATAAGCAAAACACTTTGACAGCTGTTTAATGCAACGAAATAGCAAGAGCGAAAAATGACGTTGCACGAACTTCTGTTCACCGACAAAACAGACAATCCATACCGCATTATGCCTCTTCGCAAGCTGATTTTTGGACGGCATTTTCAACACACAAATGAATAGGCAATCTGCCCGTTTGAATTCGCGTTGGAAAAAAAAATCGAAATTTATTCACTTCTTCTTGTCTATACTAGGTCAAATTGTAACCCCCAAAATGGATTTTATTGCATGTCGGACTCTACTTGTTCTATTAGGATACTTTGATTTGCTTCATAATACGACAAACATATTATATTTCGACATTTTATAATGCGTTTTTTAGTCATTTTGGAACGTCATTTTTTGCTACCAACCGCTACGTAATCGCCTTACGGTAATTCCACGATTGACCAATTCACAATAGATTTCACCCTCTAGAGGGCATACTAACTGATTTTCGACTGGTATAGCTTGCCGTTGGCGTTCCCGTATCACGTTGCACGTAAATTTCGCAATCTCTCTATAATCTTTGTATTCTCTGCTACATCAGCACATTACATTGTTGGGAAAAAAGAAGAACAAAACCCGCAAACGTATTCATGATTAGCTTAAAACAAAATATTCAATATGTCTGTTGAAAAAAAAATAAGCGCGACATTTTGATAATGTTGGTTGACATTACTCGCCCAGCAAACGTAAACGTCGGGTTATATAAAGGGAATAAAACGTTTTAAGGGATTCAAAATGAGCGTTTATTGCGTTTCGACAGTATTTTTTGTGGGACATGAGAGCACCTCAGACCTATCGAATTGCTTTCTGAATACGAAGCATGTCTTTCTGATATCAAATAATTTTCATTTTTTGAAAATCACAATATAATACAAATTTTATGACAAATTATAAAAATTTGATATTTTTCAAATTTTTTATATATAACAATCCTTGAAGTAAATTATATAAATCTAATGATATATTCTTAAAGTGTATGTAACAGGGAGGAAAAGACGACGGTCAATTGAAAATTTTGACCTTTCATATTGAAGATATGGATTTTTTCCCAAAAAGACCTAATTTTTTTTTGGAATTTTAAGAAAAAAAATCCATATCTTTAATACGAAAGGTCAAAATTTTCAATTGATCGTCGGCTTTTCATCCCACCTACATACACTTTAAGGATAAATCATCAGATTTATAAAGTTTACTTCGAGTACTGTTAAATATCAAAAATATCAATTTTTAATGATTTGCCATAAAATGTGTATTAAATTGCGAATTTCAAAAATCAAAATTATTTGATATCAGAATGACATTCTTCGTATTCAGAATGCAATTCGATATGTCTGATGTGCTCTCATGTCCCAAAATAAATACTGTCCAAACGTTCATACCCCAGCCCTTAATAACATTTATAAAACATTTTTGAAAACGTGATGCAAATATTCTAACAGAATGTTATTTAACTTTTGACAAAATATCAATTGTTTGCCCAAAATATTTTACAATAACGTTTTCATGATCTTTGTATAACCCGACATTTAAATGTTATTAAATCATTTTGAATAAATGTTTTAAGAACATTTTGTGTTTGCTGGGTCTACAGTATGTTTCAAATTGAATGGTACCCTTCAGTTTCCAGTTATAATGGACAAGACTGACACATCAAAATGCAACCGAATTTGTAGATTAATGTTACAAAAGGTTATACAATTGAATACATGAATACAAAACCCACTCAAGTCCATGGAAAGTGATTTTGAGAAAACTAAAAAACCCTGTGTATCATTTTAATTCCTTCAGTTAGATTTACCTGGGTAATAGGGCAAGTTTTACATGTAATTCTCATTTTATACCTATATATTTTTTTACCCCTAATAGCAGTCTTACAATAAGCCCAATCGGCATTGGAAGTTTGCAATGCATTGTGGGACAGTTTTTGCAGTTTTAGGACACTTTGTCCTTTGACCTTTCAGAAATATTGGGTTTTTGTACATACAAAATATAATCTAAAATGTTTTACAATATTTAAAACAAATATAAAAAATATTAGTGTTTTATAAATTAATTATTTGGTATTTTTAATGATCAAAATTGTGACAATAATAAGAATATTAATAATAATTACGTAAATTTTCCCGATATGTCAGAGGTCAAAGTGTCCTAAAACTGCTCTCAAAAACCGGAAGTTAGAATGGCGATTGGGCTTATTGTAAATATATTTTGAGCAGCGTTTCAGTTTGTTTCAGATTTTGAAGATAAGTTGTGTATTTGTGACATTTTCGTGAAACTATAGCCAAAGGTTGTGATACGTAAACGATCATATCAAAAGAATGTTAGATCAAAAGTGTATATTTTACTCGATGATTCTATCATCTGGGTTAAGTATAGCTGTAAAATAGGTGAAGTGTGATCAAGTACGCAAGTTTGCTCAATAATGGAGTAAAATGATATAATTTGGGGCACTGTTGTCTGTCTGTATGACGTTACTAATAATGATTTCTGAAAGAAAAAACACACTAGCGTGGATACAAATCAAATAATATTTTTGAGACCACAACTCCCAAACATTAGGAGTGTATACATATGCATTATGAGGCGTGACAGAGTCACTATACAGATTTATTGGGTGTGTTCTAAAGTAAAGTGTTTGATCGGCTCGATGTAATTTACCATCAGAGCTTGTATGCGCGTGTGGGTGCTCTTATAGTGGCATTATGTGTTGGGGTCATTTTGAGGGCTTCGAGGTTCATGTTACAGATGTTATACCTTATGTAACATAGGTCAATAATAGTGTATGGGCCCGATTTCGTCATATAGGGGGTGGTACCACGGCAGGGGGAGGGGCAATCGCACAATTAATCAAATTGTGTTTAAAACCATATCAATGTATTCTTCTAGTCACAAGGATTCAGAAAATGTATAGTTTGATCTATCCAGAGCGTACCATTCTGGAGTTATTCCTACAAAGGTCAAAGGTCATTTTTTGGTTCTATTGAGGTCACAAAATGCTCCAAGTTTAACAAAAAAAGTGTCAAAATATTTCTTTGAAATATAGATAGGATTGCGCAACCTGTGAGCTTTTGTTACCTAGATAACACAGCAAAATATAGGTCAAGTTAAACAGTGATGCTTATTGACCTTGACTTATTTTGCAATAAATTCAAATAAAAAGTCAACAATGATAAAACGATGACCAAAATAAAACGTCACCATTAGATCAGAATTATCAAATCAGTAAATAGCATTTATATCATTGTTGTTCGCCTGGTTTTCTTTGATAATATTTTTATTTACATAGTATTGTCACATTATTTTACAAGCCAAGGTTAAATTTTTCTTAACTGAATAAAACACAATTTAACGGTCAATTAAATTTGCAATTATATGCGTCAAATAGCCCTATATACACAATGGTATGGCATTTACTGATGACCATAAGAAAATGATAAAGACCATGAGAAAATGATAAAGAAGATATTGATTATTTGAATAATTGCTGGAAGCATTAAGCACACAGTTTTTAAATAAGAAGAACAGGTCATCGTTAACTACTACAGAATATGGCAACAGCTGTAAATTGCTGTTCTTAATTACTTTGGCTATAATATTCTTTATAAGAACCACACATCCCCGCACACCGACACCGCCTGGCTAATAATTATTTGGTGCAGAAGGGACACTAAAATGAATACACGGGATCGATACACGTGAATTGCTATGCACGATTTTGATATCAGACGAAAATCTTCTGATACCGGGTTAGAAAATGATGAATATCTCCCGTCATGATTTTTTTCTCAAGAAACCAGATTTGGTCTCATAAACTTGGAAATACGTGTTGAACAGATATGATAGTCGCTAGAATGCGCTTTGAAAATTGGCCGTGCGCTTTGAACTCAAAATTTGACCATTTTGTATTGCGTTGGTCCTGTTATGGACTACAGCGTGCAGCGTGTAGTACAGCTGCACTCACTGTAGGCAGTATAAAAGTCGATGACCATTGACCTCAATGGGGTATACAAGCTTAATCACGCACAACCAAGATCGATTACCCGGCTATTGTGAGTAGCCTTAGTTATGTCCTCGACTAATTATTATTAGTTTAAAAGAGCTTTAAAGGTTTGAACCAAATGGCTAATCGTGGCTGTGGATTTAACCTACCATGGCGATTCCTGCCATGAAGATATAGGGTCGAAGACACTGTGCCCCGGGAAACATAATGCGTTTGCAATTTTATTTTGCATAAGTTATACTTTAAAGCAATATCTTCTTTACTTTATCTTAATTTACTATTTTTTCTGCGCAAAGATAATTACATTGGGGTATAAGTTGATTTAAGTTTGGTTAACTAAAGCTAAAACGACTGTAACCTATTTTGCCCACATCGCATTTAAACCAATCGTATACAATCGTATAATAACACTTGAAAATTCTCCTTTGCGCTTGGTTGCAAGTGGTATTTGTTACAATACGTTCATTATCAAATATCACGGAGAATCATTATTAATAGAGCTATTAGAATAAAACGATCGATTACACATTTTATTGTGAGATATTTATCACCTGTGAGGCTACAGCCAACTAATGGCTTTTGGAAATATTAAGTCGGAATTTATACATCAATAGTCCTACTTGTTCCATTGCGTCTCTCCGTAGCTCAATGACTCGTTATATCTTTTTCGTTTTGCATCAAAATAATCTCAGTTTTGAACTTTTATAGTTGCTGCCAATGTTGGCTAGTCTTATTGATTAGCTCAAGAATGTACGTGAAGCTTAACCAACCCTCTTTTGCGGAGATCAGCCTAGGCGTATTCGATTCTTTTTGCATGATTATTTCTTTTCATTAGTTACATCAGGAGGGTGAGAGTTCATAAGGACAACGCTGGTTACGCCTTTGTTTAGCAAACTTACTGGAACAAGATGTGGTGCTAGGCAACTACCTTAGACCTTTGCTACTCATCTGCAGAGTATGCACACCCAGTTTGGGAAAGATCAGCCCATGCTAAGAAGATCGATGAAGCCATCGCTCCATCTGCCGTCTCATCAATGTCTTAGACCAACATCAACAGACAGCCTATTATGATGTGGTATAGCGCCGCCAGATATTCGTCGTAGTGCAGCAAGTAGTCGGCCATGAACTTGCATAGGATCGGCTGAAATCTAGGAAAAGATTCCTCAACGAAGTTGAACCAAATGCACTAGCTGAATATACCAAAGCTGGTTTTTGGAAAGGTAGGCTTGCAAATCTTCCACAAACATTATCCATGTCCATAAGTCCCAAAGTAGAACTTCCCCCTGGTGCCGACTCAACCTAAGCTGAATGGAAATGCCTTAACAGTCAAAAGACTGAGAGCTGGTACTGGCCGAAGATGTGACCTGCGTATGTGGAACTGAACCACAAACCATGAAACACCTATTGCAAAAATGATATCCTCCTATTAGACCAAGAATACAAATCTGAGGCACTTGCAGAGAACAATGATATTGCTGAGAGTCGTGTACAGCTTTGGCTGAAACACAATATCTAGCGTGTGTGGACACGATAAGAAAAAGAAGAACCCTTATGTTCTGAAGTAATTGTTGTTCTGAACACAGTAAATTCTATTATAAAAACACTTGTCATGAATTCATTCTGTGCTGCCTGGAAAAAGAAAGATTTGAGCAGAAATAAAAAAACACAACTAGTTCAAAAAGGAAAATAGCAACATTACGTTATCTCGGGTAGTAGTGCGGCAACGTACGTGGCGACACGGCAAGAATGAATTTGGTCATATAATATGATTGTGGTGCATTCTTGCAACGCAATATCCGTCTTGTCGTGTATAAAATCAAATGATTTCACTCTCAGTGGTTTTTATGCATATGAAATCCTCTGGAGCTATCCTTAATGCTTTTAGGTATATAGGACTTTTATTATTGCCACTTATATTTACCGATCCGAATTCAAAATCGGGCTTAAATATATAGGTTAAAAACAAGCGCTATTTACTGCTGTTAATGTTGGCATCAGAAGAGAGCCATTATATTCTCATAACCCTAGTAAAATTAGTCCTGAGATATATTTGAAATATCCAAACCGCTGGAGTAAGTTACACTCAGGACTTGGGATCAGACTGCCTGTTGATGTGTCTCAATATAAGTAGCAAATGGCATATGAAAAATATCAAACCTCCCATGAACCTTTAACATTTATGAGCGATGCATGGGAGTTATTTTTGATAAGAAAATATAAGAATACCAACCAAAACAAATAAGTTCCTATGTAATAATCTGTGCCTGGGGTCACAAACCCACCACCACATCCACCACCACCACCACCACCTCCACCACCACCACCACCACCACCACCACCACCACCACCACCACCACCACCACCACCATCACCACCATCACCACCACCACCACCACCACCACCACCACCACCACCACCACCACCACCACCACCACCACCACCACCACCACCAAACCATCATTAGGGCAACAACAGCAATAAACAATCAAATAGATTTTCTGTTTTATAAATCTGCAAAGTAGGTGCAAAATTTCGAATTAATTTTGTATAAATATAACCCTTTTCATCCCTTGATTCTTCCATTTCAATAAATTTGACTCAATAGTGAATGCGATATTGTGATATCTGTTCATAATCCAATAAACACAAACACAATTGGCTTTGGTCCTCGTCAAGCAACACGTACTCTTAAAGACTTTCCATACGTCTACCTTCACCCTAATATTTGTCATGGGTACATCACAATTATAACCAACTACTGACTGCCAGTTGATTCTGATAGATGTCGTGTAAATGAAAAATTTTCCTTTTAAAAATGAATTTATCAAATTTTATCCATGCATATTATCCGTAATATTCGTATACATCTTAACACATCGTCTATACAATCTGATATCTGTGGTATAATGAAGACAACTCCTTTGCTCGAATTGATTCGTTATCGACCTTCAAAATGTTTTCACTATAATTACTGTCTGCATTTTAATTTATTCAACAAAGCAAACCAAATGAAATAAGTACATCTTATTACTATCCGTACACTTTTGAGCAACATATCAGTTTTGACTTAGATAGAAAATACGTAAAGAGGTTCGTTTTAAATTTGCCGACTTAATACTTATTCTGTTCGTAAACACATCCGATATGTCGTAATTTTATTTCTCAACTATCTCGTCGTGCAGCAGCAGATGATATTTACATCGATTGTTGGGTAATCCTGGCGGTACATTGATCGGAGCCGTTTGCCTGGATATTCTCTGCTACATCAGCGCACATTAAACATTGGAATAAAAAGAAAAAACGCAAAGGTATTCATGATTAGCTTAAAATAAAATATTCAATATGTCTGTTGAAAAAATAAACGCGACATTTTGATAATGTTGTTGTACATCACTCTACAGTATGTTTAAAATGGAATGACACATCAAAATAATGCAATCGAATTGGTAGATTAATGTTACAAAAGGTTATTATAAAATTTGGTCATTTTAAGATTCAATGCTGCATTTGTAAGATACATGTTTTCAATAAACTGATGTGTACCACACATTCTGATGCTCCCTGTAGATAATAAAAGCGTAAAAATGAACAATTTATGGGCGATTATTTTTCATCATGCTTATATCTGATGCGCAAAATAACTTACATTGAAACGAAAACTTGTTTGAACACCTTACCTGTTTTTTGGGGTTTTTTTGCAACTACTGTAATTATTTTTTACCTCTAGTTTCAGTCGTACAATTATTGTTAGTATGATGAGCAGGGTTTCAGTTTGTTTCATATTTAATGATCATGATGATGTTTCAGAAAGAGCTTGTAGATTAATTGAAGAAATGCTCAGCCTTTATGTAACATTGTTGGTATCCATACGATATATGAGTACACCATGCATCTAAACACGTAAATCTTTTTTTATACTTTATAATATGCCTTCAACACTTTTGCGTACCTGTGACATTTTCGTGAAACTATAGCCAAAGGTTGTGCAACGTTAACGATCAAATCAAAACAATATTATATCAAAAGTGTCGATGATTCTATTATCTGGGTTAAGTATAGCTGCAAAATAGGTGAAGTGTGATAAAGTACGTTAGTTTGCTCAATAATGGAGTAAAATGATATAATTTGGGGCAATTATGTCTGTCTGTATGACGTTACTAATAATGATTTCTGAAAGGAAAAAAAACACACTAACGTGGATACAAATCAAATAATATGCATTATGAGGCGTGACAGAGTCACTATACAGATTTATTGGATGTGTTCAAAATTAACTGTTTGATCGGCCCGGTGTAATTTACCATCACAGCTTGTATGCGCGTGTGGGTGTTCTTATAGTGGCATTATGTGTTGGGGACATTTTGAGGGCTTCGAGGTTTATGTTACACCACATGTAACATAGGTCAATAATAGCATATGAGCCCGATTCCGTCATATAAGAGGTGGTACCACGGTGTTTAAAACAATATCAATGTATTCTTCTAGTCACAAGGATTCAGAAAATGTATAGTTTGATCTGGAGTTACTCCTAAAAAGGTCAAAGGACTTTTTTTTGGTTTTATTGAGATCACAAAATGCTCCAAGTTTAACAAAAAAGTGTCAAAATATTTCTTTGAAATATAGATAAGATTGCGCAACCTGTGAGCTTTTGTTACCTAGATAAGACAGCAAAATATAGGTTAAGTTAAACAATGAGGCTTATTGACCTTGACTTATTTTGCAATAAATTCAAATAAAAAGTCAACAATGATAAAACGATGACCAAAATAAAGCGTCACCATTAGATCAGAATTATCAAATCAGTAAATAGCATTTATATCATTGTTGTTCGCCTGGTCTGCTTTCATAATATTTGTATTTACATAGTATTGTCACATTATTTTAAAAGCCAAGGTTAAATTTATCTTAACTGAATAAAACACAATTTAACGGTCAATTAAATTTGCAATTACATGCGTCAAATAGCCCTATATACACAATGGTATGGCATTTACTGATGACCATGAGAAAATGATAAAGACCACGAGAAAATGATAAAGAAGATATTGATTATTTGAATAATTGCTGGAAGCATTAAGCACGCAGTTCTTCGTTTTAAAATAAGAACAGGTCATCGTTAACTACTACAGAATATGGCAACAGCTACAACAGCCTACTTCTAAACCGCTGTTCTTAATTACTTTGGCTATAATATTCTTTATAAGAACCACCCAATCCCGGGAACCATAATGCGTTTGCAATTTTATTTTACATAAGTTATACTTTAAAGCAATATCTTCTTTATTTTATCTTAATTTACTATTTTCTGCGCAAAGATAATTACATTGGGGGTATAAGTGATTTAAGTTTTGTTAACTAAAGCTAAAACGACTGTAACCTATTTTGCCCACGTCGCATTTAAACCAATCGCGCTTGGTTGCAAGTGGTATTTGTTACAATACGTTTATTATCAAATATCACGGAGAATCATTATTAATAGAGCTATTAGAATAAAACGATCGATTACACATTTTATTGTGAGATATTTATCACCTGTGAGGCTGAAGCCAACTAATTGCTTTTGGAAATATGAAGTCGCAATTTATACATCAATAATCCTACTTGTTCCATGCGTCTCTCCGTAGCTCAATGACATCAATAATCCTACTTGTTCCATGCGGCTCTCCGTAGTTCAATGACTCGTTTTATCTTTTTCGTTTTGCATCAAAATAATCTCAGTTTTGAACTCTTATTGTTGTTGCCAATGTTGGCTAGTCTTATTGATTAGCTCAAGAATGTACGTGAAGCTTAACCAACCCTCTTTTGCGGAGATCAGCCTAGGCGCATTCGATTCTTTTTGCATGATTATTTCTTTTCATTGGTTACATCAGGAGGGTGAGAGTTCATAAGGGCAACACGGGACGCCGGTTACGCCGGTTACGCCTTTGTTTAGCAAACTTACTGGAACAAGATGTGGTGCCGGTCAACTGCCTTAGCCCTTTGCTACTCATCTGTAGAGTATGCACACCCAGTTTGGGAAAGATCAGTCCATGCTAAGAAGATTGATCCAGCCATCACTCCACCTGCCGTCTCATCAATGTCTTAGACCAATATCAACAGACAGCCTATACATAATGCGGTATAGCGCCGCCAGATATTCGTCGTAGTGCAGCAAGTAGTAGAGCACATCATCTCGGACAACATATGAGCAACACACTCTATACGGCCATGAACTTGCATAAAATCGGCTGAAATCTAGGAAAAGATGAGGTTGAACCAAATGCACAAGCTGAATGTACCAAAGCTGGCTTTTGCAAAGAGAGGCTTGCAAATCTTCCACGAACATTATCCCATGTCCATAAATAGAACTTCCCCCTGGTGCCGACTCAACCTAAGCTGAATGGAAATGTCTTAACAGTCAATAGACTGAGAGCTGGTACCGGCCGAAGATGTGACCTGCGTATGTGGAAGTGGACCACAAACCATGAAACACCTATTGCAATATCCTCCTATTGGACCAAGAATACAAAGCTGAGGACCTGGCAGAGAACAATGATATTGCTGAGAGTCGTGTACATCTCTGGCTGAAACACAATATCTAGCGTGTGTGGACTCGATACGAAAAAGAATAACCCTTATGTCCTGAAGAAATTGTTGTTCTGAATACAATTAATTCCATTATAAAAACACTTGTCATGAATTCTGTGCTGCTTGGAAAAAGAAAGAGTTGAGCAGAAATAAAAAAAACACAACTAGTTCAAAAAGAAAAATAGCAACATTACGTTATCTCGGAGTAGTGCGGCTACGTGGCGACACGGCAAGAATGAATTTGGTCATATAATATGATTGTGGTGCATTCTTGCAACGCAATATCCGTCTCGTAGTGTATAAAATCAAATGATTTCACTCTCAGTGGTTTTTATGCATATGAAATCCTCTGCAGCTATCCTAGGACTTTTATTATTGCCACTTATATTTACCGATCCGAATTCAAAATCTGGCTGAAAAATATATAGGTTAAAAACAAGCGCTATTTACTGCTGTTAATGTTGGTATCAGAAGAGCGCGATTATATTCTCATAACCCTGGTAAATTAGTCCTGAGATATATTTGAAATGTCCAAACCGCTGGAGTTATTTTTGATAAGAAAAATATAAGAATACCAACCAAAACAAACAAGTTCCTATGTAATAATCTGTGCCTGGGGTCACAAACCCACCACCACCTCCACCACCACCACCACCACCACCACCACCACCACCACCACCACCACCAGCACCAGCACCAACAGCACCACCACTACCACCACCACCACCACCACCACCACCACCACCACCACCTCCACCACCATCACCACCACTACCACCACCACCTCCACCACCTTCCCCACCACCACCACCGCCACCACCACCACCACCACCACCACCACCACCACCACCGCCACCGCCACCGCCGCCGCCGCCGATGCCACCACCACCACCAAACCACCACCATCACTACAGCAACAACAGCAATAAACAATCAAATAGATTTTCTATTTTCTAAATCTGCGAAGTAGGTGCAAAATTTCAAATTATTTTTGTATACATATAACCCTTTTCATCCCTCGTTTCTTCCATTTCAATAAATTTGATTCAATAGTGAATGCGATATTGTGATATCTTTTCACAATCCAATAAACACAAACACAATTGTCTTTGGTCCTCGTCAAGCAACACGTACTCTTAAAGACTTTCCATACGTCTACCTTCACCCTAATATTTGTCATGGGTACGTCACTGTTATAAATAACTGCTGACTGCCAGTTGATTCTGATAGATGTCGTGTAAATGAAAAATTTTCCTTTTAAAAATGGATTTATCAAATTTTATCCATGCATATTATCCGTAATATTCGTATACATCTTAACACATCGTATATACGATCTGATATCTGTGGTATAATGAAGACAACCTTTGCACGAATTGATTCGTTATTGGCCTTCAAAATGTTTTCACTATAATTACTGTCTGGATTTTAATTTATTCAACAAAGCAAACAAAATGAAATAAGTGAGCATACAAATATACTGCGAATATGTTTCTAATCAGGTTAGGGCTAATCGAACTTCTTCTTTTTTACCCACAAGAAATGGCATCATGTATATGAGATATGATCGACCGAAATAAGCAACTTATCGGAAGCACTGAGTTTAGAATAACAAAACAGTAAGTACCATCGCTTGTTTGCTTCTGTAGAAAGTAATAACAATAATGATAATATCAAGATAGGTAAGGTAAGCTACTATCCGTACACTTTTGAGCAACATATCAGTTTTGACTTAGATAGAAAATACGTAAAGAGGTTCGTTTTAAATTTGCCGACTTAATACTTATTCTGTTCGTAAACACATCCGATATGTCGTAATTTTATTTCTCAACTATCTCGTCGTGCAGCAGCAGATGATATTTACATCGATTGTTGGGTAATCCTGGCGGTACATTGATCGGAGCCGTTTGCCTGGATATTCTCTGCTACATCAGCGCACATTAAACATTGGAATAAAAGAAAAAAAACGCAAAGGTATTCATGATTAGCTTAAAATAAAATATTCAATATGTCTGTTGAAAAAAAACGCGACATTTTGATAATGTTGTTGTACATCACTCTACAGTATGTTTAAAATGGAATGACACATCAAAATAATGCAATCGAATTGGTAGATTAATGTTACAAAAGGTTATAAAATTTGGTCATTTCAAGATTCAACGCTGCATTTGTATTATACAGGTTTTCAATAAACTGATGTGTACCACACATTCTAATGCGCCCTGTAGATAATAAAAGCGTAAAAACCTTACCTGTTTGTTGGTGTGTTTTTTTGCAACTACTGTAATAATTTTTTACCTCTAGTTTCAGTCGTACAATTATTGTTAGTATGATGAGCAGGGTTTCAGTTTGTTTCATATTTAATGATCATGATGATGTTTCAGAAAGAGCTTGTAGATTAATTGAAGAAATGCTCAGCCTTTATGTAACATTGTTGGTATCCATACGATATATGAGTACACCATGCATCTAAACACGTAAATCTTTTTTTATACTTTATAATATGCCTTCAACACTTTTGTGTACCCATTTTCGTGAAACTATAGCCAAAGGTTGTGCAACGTTAACGATCAAATCAAAACAATATTATACCAAAGTGTCGATGATTCTATTATCTGGGTTAAGTATAGCTGCAAAATAGGTGAAGTGTGATAAAGTACGCTAGTTTGCTCAATGATGGAGTAAAATGATATAATTTGGGGCAATTATGTCTGTCTGTATGACGTTACTAATAAAGATTTCTAAAAGACAAAAAAACCACTAGCGTGGATACAAATCAAATAATATTTTTGAAACTGCAATAATTATAATTATTCATCTGAGGCGAAGATTACATTCATGCAGCATAAAAGACCATACATGTAATATAATTATAATTACATTGAAACGAAAACATGCATTTGAAAATATTTTGTTTAATTACACGAACATTAGTATGATGAACAGCGTTTCAGTTTCTTTCATATTTAATGATTATGATGATGTTTCAGAAAGAGCTTGTAGATTCGTTGACACAATTTCGGGCTGTAACCTTGTTTGTATTCAACACGATCTCTGAGGACATTATGCATGAATGTAGCACCGAATACAGGGTGTAACAATAAAATTTGTACAATTTTGAAAATAGAATGACACAAGTATGCCGCCTATTTTTTGGTTTGATATTAATATGTCTATCAAGATCATTTCTTTAGCCACCAGATAAGCTTTGTTTCAATAAAATTGTAGGTATATAAGTGAAGATATAGCCAATTATGTAACCTAGTCTTAAAACCGCTTGGGCCACTTTTGTCTAAGTGTTACAAAAGTGACTGAATAGAGTTGAACCATGGACCGGTTGGTCGGTGATCTTATGATAGGTTAATTTAAACAATGGGGTATTCGAAGTGGTAGAAATGATTATATAATAGAATATCTCCTTGAGTTTTTGAAAGTCACAACTAAGCACTGACATAACAACCTCATTTACTAGAAATCGTGGCTGCAGCTCAACACCTTCAACCCCAATTCACGTTGGAAGAGCGCAATTTTTATGGTTGTGACATTCGGTATAGCACATGGAGTCAAGCAGAAACCAATAGATTGTTTATAGCTCATTTTCCAAACTCACGTCTTCCTTCAAGGCATACAATTACATATAACTATGAGAAGTATATAAAATTTGTTGACAGAAATGCTGGCAATAGTGGTCGCCCCAGAACAGCTAGAAGCCCAGCTGAACTTAATTTCAAATTTGTATTGTTTTGTACTTATGGGTGCAACTGTTCTCAGTTTAACAATGACATCTCAGGGATATGAGAAATTACTTTATTTATAAGATAATTTGAAAGAGATTTCATGACTTCATTGATAGATTTTAAAGAAATATCATATTATTATTAAGTTCATGTTAATTATATGAAGAAACACCACTTATAATTCTTTTGTGTCAGTTCTTTGACGTTCGATGCACGATAAACACAATCAACGCGGTTCAAACCCGGGGGGCACTTCAATTTGAAATGGATATAGGTGTAGGGCTGGCGCTTTCGCACTAAGGGGCATTCGGTGAGAGCAACATGTAATAAATATGGGGTCATTGGGTGAGAGCATGATTTTTGGCATTCGGTGAGAGCAAAATGTAAAAAATATGGGGTCATTGGGTGAGAACATGGCCTTTTTTTAAATGGAATCTTTGGGTGAGAACCAAAACAGCGCTACAAAAACCTCGAAAATCGAGTTGCTGTTCAAATTGAACTTGTAAGGGTCTTTGGGTGACAGATCAAATGAAAAAATAGGGGGTCTTCGGGTGACAGAGCACGGAGCAGGCATTGTGTTCGTAAAAAATATGGGGTCTTTGGGTGACAGCGATGCTGAAAAAGGGGGTCTTAACAGCCCTACATACGCGTCACCTCAAAAGTTGGAGTGCCCCCCCCCCCCCGGGGGTTCAAACTTGATATACGCTAGCATGGCAAAAGTGGCCCAACACGTTTTCTGGATGATTTAATTAATCGGACATAACTTTTGAACCCAAGCTAGTAGAGAAACCAACTAAACGTCTTCCTTTAGCCAAGATATCACTAATTCTATTGCATATTACATTTGTGCTGTAACTCTTTTCGCTTTTTCCTGAGAAGTCAAAATGCAATTGTACAAATTTTATTGTTACACCCTGTATAACCATCTAAAAACGTAAATACCATTTTGTACTTACAATAATTTACCTTTAATAACACAATATTTACCTTTAATAATACATTCGTACCTATGACAGTTTTGTGAAACTATAGCCAAAGGTTGTGCAACGTTAACGATCAAATCAAATAATGTTATATCAAAAGTGTACATTTTACTCGATGGTTGTATCATCTGGGTTAAGTATAGATGCAAAATAGATGAAGTGTGATAAAGTACGCTAGTTTGCTCAATAATGGAGTAAAATGATATAATTTGGGGCAACTATGTCTGTCTGTATTTTCTGGACAAAATAAAATGGACTTTAAAAGAAAATTGAATGTAAATTAAATAACTATTTTTTTAACTGGAATTTGAGTGCGTTATGAGGGGTTACAAAGTCTCTATACCGATTTGTTGGTTAGGTTAGGTGATTTGTAGAGTGTCTCGGTATATGGAAAATGTCTTCAACTTGAGTGTGTGTCAGGGGTGCTCTTACAAAACAAAAACATGTTACGAGGTATATTTAGTGTGAGCACGTGTGGCCGAGTGGATAAGGCGCCCGACTCATAATACATAGGTGGTGAGTTCGATCCCCGCTCGTGCCAACGTGTTGTGTCCTTGGGCAAGGCACTTTATCCTCATTGCCTACTGGGGGGATGGGGTTGGGTTGGATTGGATGTTTGTATAGTTGTTTGTTTCAATGTTGCAATATGGGCGCTAATTAAACTGCTGCCTGCAAATTGCATTTTGTGTGTTTAATGTACAATTCTGGCAATTTGACCTGCGGGTCACCATTAGAGTTTGCAATAAAAAAACCTTCCTTTTATCAGATAAGTGTGGCATAACGCGTTATGGGTCGCTTTGGGTAGGGGGCTAACGAGGTACAAATTAATATTACCCCACAATTTTAACGTATACCTATTTGTTAGGTGTTACATAACATTACTAAAATTGTTTTTTTTTTTAGATTTAGATTTATTTCGATATAATTATACACATTTATGAACATCTACCAAAAAGTAAGTACCCCTTAAAATGAGGGCCATTTCCCCAAACGATTAATAATATTGTATGCCAAATTTGGGATATGCATTCGATGTGGACTTTATTTCTGCGCATTATGACACCTCATTCATTCATTGGTTGCAATGGTCCCACTATTGATGCCACAGCGTATATTTAAATGAAAGTAACCCATTTAATGAATTCATTTTACGTACATTTGACCATACACATGAGACCAAAATCTAATGTTATCTACTGAAGATAGCAGTTTGCTATATTTTGTTTTCGATCTATATATCAATAAGGTCTGGTAAGACTAAAGCCGATTTGGTATGTTTTTATCTTTCTGCACATTTTGACGTCTTCTGAAAATAACATCATATCATAGAGTAACCCCTGCAGCTGTTACTAAAATAGCGTTTATATACTGTTGAACTAGACTATGTCATAGTCGAATTTTTATTAAAAATATGTTATTATTAGTCATGATGAACCCATTTTGTTGAACTCAAAATTATACTGATGTTTATTAAAATTAAAGTTTTCAATAGTAAAATGGTCATAAAGAGTTAAAAATATCAGATGATTAGTATAGTGACAATTAAAGTAATTGAATGCAACACTATCTTGCATAATTATAATGGCTCACTTTAATACTGAACAATTCTGATTTTGGAATCTACCAGTTTATTGATAGCGAACCCCGATGGAAGCTAACAAACAGAGGGAGTGCGGTGACTGAAAAGATCAGATACATATGTGAAAATCTATCAGTTGCACACAAATCAATATAAATCAGAGTTTTATGGTTAAATGTAATAGCCAGAGTATGCAAAATGGGCAAGTGGACTACGGAGAAGTCTACTGTTGAACAGTCATTTTGACTGCACAACTATGGAAATGAGGTCATAGATTGTCATCATTTTGTCATGCGTGAAATAAAATACTCTTTATTCCATCTATAACAAAGAATGACCTCATCAGCAAGGTTTTGACAAATCGATACCTCGATTTTTGCTATGTGTCTGGCTGATACGTAAACAAAGAGAGATAAAATTGAAGTAAATGAGAGAATATTGACTACTGTAAAAACAAAACAATGTTGATGTCATAAATGGTATGATATTGTTTATTATCATCACTGTGATATGATTTTATATGATAACATTGATATCATGCTGTTCATTGTCATCATACATGTCATATGGTATAACTTACAGGCACTTTTTGTGCATTATTATTGTATGCCTGTAATGTTATGTTGTCATATTGCCTTTTAGTTTGGACCAGGGAAGTACCAAATACTAAATTATAATTCCATAGTTTCTTATGAGTACCGCTTTATATCCTTAAATTTTTTTAAATTTCAATCTAAAAGGGCATCATATATCACAGACGTAATTTGGCCCTCGAGAATCCAAAGATGAAATACAAATATTTATAGTTCACACAGTAAAAAAAACGTGGAATATATACTGTATACCAAGCCTCCCAAACGTAAAAATGTGATATGTCTGAATTAAATGTCTGCGTTTATAAGAAAAACTGGCGTGGCGTGGCGCACTTTGAATCTCCGTTAAATATTTCGAGCTACTCTTCGCATATTTTTTCATCCTTGCCAATTTTACCGTGAGCGCGCCGTTCAAATACTCGTCTACTACTACTGCTGCTGTGCTAAAACTACTGCCAGAGAGTTGATATTCTTGAGAGGGCACTCTATTCACGTGGTTTCTTTTCCAACGCTAAAAGATCACGAATTTTGGTGGTTTGCAAATGAAAAGTGTCCGCACTATCGATTGATTACGTAACTGTTATGAATAATGTATTAGGTTTTCAATGCAATCGCCTCGACCCATCAATACATATTATCTGTATTTATCAAAGTACTTGGAATAGCAATCTGGTGAGTTCACTGAACTACGCCCTAATACTGATGGAGTTTTAATGGCGTTTAATGGCGTTAATCCTCTCCATACACAGATGAACAAATACAATAGGAGAAGGTCAACACATATGACCTCCTATATGACATGTTATATGAGATGTACAACAACCTGAATATCATAAAGATCAGTGTTCGTTTGTGCATATGAACTGCATATTTACAATACTAAATATTAGTCGTTATATATTATGCCAAATATTGATATTATGACAACACGGTATATGCATTGTATATAAAACAACTAATAGATCCTGCTATCATGGCGTCAGGTCATTGGTTCATCATATCCCGTATGTTTCTTAAAATTCATTCATATTTGAGACAAATTTCTGTGCCCATTTTATAGGCGTACAGGTGGATCCGGTTTTTTTGGTCATTTTCATTTCTTTTTGATGAAAGAATTAAAGGCCCTTTCAGTGATTTCACAGGAACATTAAAAAAATGGAAATTTGTCAGAGTTGCTTAGAAATAAAGAATAAGTCTACAGAATTTCATTAAACCACTTTTCCCTGAATACATCGACAAATTAGTCAAAAACAGAAGTTTTAGAAAGGTTTTCTACTTCAACTCTGAGAAAATCGAGATTTTCGTACAGTGCGCCACCAATCGACTGGAAAAACTTCCTAGTCCAGTGTTTCTAACACGGGGAAGTAGAGTCTAAATTGATTTAAAACAGACGCTTTTAAGCTACAATTTTGTAGTAGAAAACAAAATAAGCAATTAAAGATCACCGAGGCAAACTAACGGTCAATTCAAATATGAAAAACAGTTAAAATTGTGTATTTTGTTTAAAATAGTAGCTACTGATGTAATAAGTAGTAGAAACAATACGCAACGCGTGTTGGTACGTGGAGAGTGAGCTTCTTTCGATCTCGAGTCGGACTTTTTGTACTGTCAGTATCAAAAGTCCAGAATCATGCAAATGCTTTATTTTGTCTAAAATACACGGCTTTCGACCGAACCACTAGCAGGCTATGTTAGCACATCTATGCCAATTACAAAGGTACCAAAATCTGAATTTTGATGATTTTTACGATCGTCCGGATGAGCAAATCACTGAATGGGCCTTTAAGGTTTTCCACTGCACGGAGGCCACTATGTGATACTAATTTAATGCTATATTTATAAATTGAATACGTGTTCCCGATTGGCTCTATAGCGATTTCACAGAAAAGGTATTTCTAGTACAATGCAGCGTCGGACTCTAGCTGAGAGCGTAGTAGCCTAAGTCATGGACTCCAAGAAAGGCTCTCCATACACAAATGAACAAACACAAAGGAAGGTAGTCTCCTCCGTGACCAGCTTGATTTCGATGGAGCGAAAACAAATTGGCTGCAGAGGAGACGGGTAATTTTGCCATGCAAATGAGGTGAGTGTCATCCCCCTGCTACTGCTGCTGTCATCTGTCACATACGGCTGTTGCGACGTTCGGAGTGCTATGCTGCTACTGGAAACAAAACGTCATAGCCACTATCCCAATCGTGGCGACCACACGTGTGTTGCTGCAGCCTGTAGTCAGTTCCTGGTGCACATGGTCCTCTGTTAGTACCTGAAGCCGGTCTCCGTGTATATAAACGTGTGCATCCATTGCAGAAGCGATTGAGTTTGTAGTTTACTCTGGCTCACTCTTCGCCTGGCTCTGGTTGTGGACCGATTTTTATCATCGAGTTTTAGACTTTACACTTTGTGCATGTGTATTGATGGTGACAGGTCATTTTCACAGCTCGGATAAATGCACTATTGTGATAGTGGAACAATCAGCGGATCGTCTTTGCATTATTTTAACGATTGGTTCCAGGGATTTTGGAATTACGCTTCGACTTAACACCAGGGACAGTGTTATTACAGCGCTTTTTACTCCACATTATTCCGGCTGACTTCAAATTAACAGTTGAATTAGTTGAACGCTCAATTGGAGATATTTGACATTTGCAAATACCTTACTGCACACAGTCACTGTGGATGTATGTATGCCGAATTGGATTCACCACCGTGTACAGCAATAGTGTGGAAAGACAGATATTTTTATCAACATAATTTCTGTAAATGAAACGATTTTTAACAAATTGGACTTTCCGTTCTTAACATTGCATGGATATGAATAACGATTTACCTGGATATTTACTGAACCGTGCATGGTCACTGTCGATACCTGTCATATTGCTCAGTGGAACGTTACGTTTCTTTTATACAGATTTCTAAGTAGCTGTACATTGGTATTTGTTCTGTTCAATTTGGTGATTGAATTATGAACATTTTGGTGTTTTTTCATCGTCATTGCTGTTTGTATCACATCGTATTAACTTGTACCTACTGTGAAAACCTATATAAATTGTCACGATGAAATTAACAATTTATAGCGCCAAATTAAGCTGAAATCTCGTCTGATGACGTTAGTTGTTTCTACTTATGTGTAAAGTGTCTACAATGATTGTCTTTTGTATATAGATTAGGAAAATTGGATTTGTTATTCTTCTACGAAGTCCACACATTTAGTGCTACAAAGCATAAAAATATTACTACGGAAAAATGCCTTTGAAATACGCAGAAAAAATGGCGGGAAACTGGTATAACAACAGCACCAAACGATTTAGCAGACGATTCTACAACCACCACCTAAATTTTACGCGGGAATTGGAATTTTTACTTCCCATGCTTTTAGCATGCTTATTAACAGCACCAGGCTATGTGAATTCTCAATTAGGGAATGAAGTTGGCACTAAGGAACCTGTTAAATATATACATGTTACAGGATTATTCCCGATTTCTAACGAGGATGAACCAGGAAGATTGGGAAGAGGAGTTTTACCTGCTGTGGAGTTAGCTTTGGAACATGTTAAAGAAAATGATCAGGTGTTAAAAGGATATGAGCTTGTCACGAGCTTCAATGATACCCAGGTAAGATGACAACTATACCATATTTCACGTAGGATTGTTTATTTTATTCACATAGCACGGCTTCCCGGTTTCTACGATATATATAATTATTTTGTTTTTCATCCATGTTGGTTCAAAACGGTTGACAATATACGTATGGGGCAACATGTACGGTTTTATAGTTTTGCAACAAATATGCAATTGAAGTCAAATATTGTCATCCCAGCAAACACAAAAATGTTCTTAAAACGATAAGTCGAAACGTTTTAATAACATTTAAATGTCAGTTTAATATATAAAGGTCATGAAAATAATTGTTATAGTTAAATATTTTGGGCAAACACGTTTGGAAAATATTTTGTCAACACTTAAGTAACATTCTGTTTAGAATGTTTTTCATCAAGTTTTCAAAAATGTTTTTGAATGTTATTAAAACGTTTTGATACCATTTATCTAACCCGACATTTAAACGTTTTCTGTAAAACGTTTTGTGTTTGCTGAGAACACATTGTCATGCATGGAATAAGATGCTCTTTATTTCATCTATACCAAAGAATGACCTCATTTGCAAAGTTGTGACAAACCCATGAAACGACAGCCTCATATGGAACTAAAGTTATATATCTGAGCCATGCAAAGGACAACGCCATTGGTGAAAACAAAATTAAAGTTAATGCTATTAATCGGCTTAAAATGATAAAAGCACACTTGTTTACTGCAAGGAAATACTGTGATAAACCTAATGTTTCCATTGTAAGACCACTTTCTCTGTATACTCATAAAGAATGCGTCTGCATTGCAATCAATCCTCAAGTTGTATCAAATACATAGCCAATATAAAACAAAAAAGACCTACTATGAATAATGTATGTGTATATAACTAAGAATGTCCTACATTTCTCACCTTCTAAAACCCAATAAGAGATTCAGGTGACAGGACTGACATGATGCATTCGCACTGAGAGTCAATGTGTATCTGCCTCAATCTTTGGTCTGAATCCTGGTGACTTTGAACCATCTCGGAATAGACACGTTTTTTGTTTGTGCCAGGCGATTCTCTCCATCTCTCACTCTATATTTTTAATTCAGATAATCTTGACATAGATTCGGTGGCATTTACTGGTTTTTTTTCAATCGAAGCGCGACATTTAACATTTGCGATTGTAATAATTTTAAGTGCATAGACTGAATACTCTTTGTCAAGCAAACAGTATTACTCTTTAGCGTATACATGTCAAAAATAGATATTTTGGTATTATAACATCAGCGTGGTCTAGATTTAATCAATTTGTTTTGATAAAGTTAAAAATGACAACGCCATTTGGTGAAAATAACATTAAAGTTAATGCTATTAATCGGCTTAAAATGGTAAAATACCTGAAGCACACTTTTTTACTCTGAAGAAATACTGTGACAAACTCAATGTTTCCAGTGTAAGACCACATCCTCTGTATACTCATAAGGAGTGCGTCTGCATTGCAATCAATCCTCAAGTTGTATCAAATACATAGCCAATATAAAACAAAAAAGACCTACTATGAATGATGTATGTGTATATAACTAAGAATGTCCTACATTTCTCACCTTCTTAAACCCCCTTAAGAGATTCAGGTGACGGAACTGACATGATGCATTCGCACTGAGAGCCTTTGTGTATCTGCCTCAATCTTTGGTCTGAATCCCTGGTGACTTTGAACCACCTCGGTGTGGACACGTTTTTTGTTTGTGCCAAGCGATTCTCTCTCTCTCCATCTCTCACTTCGTATTTTTAATTCAGATAATCTTGACATAGATTCGGTGGCATTTACTGTTTTTTTCTTCGAAGCGCGACATTTAACATTTGCGATTGTAATAATTTTAAGTGCACAGACTGAATACCTTTTGTCAAGCAAACAGTATTACTCTTTAGCGTATACATGTCAAAAATAGATATTTTGGTATTATAACATCATCGTGGTCTAGATTTAATCAATTTGTTTTGATAAAATAAAAAATTATTCACGGCTACCTTACATTTCTTGAAGTGTTAAATCATTCTAACATAATTAAGTAACGTTGTAATCAATGTGAATGTAAAAAACAGCATTTTAAGAGGGAAAGTGTAAATCACAAAATACCGCATGCAAAATTAGATTGTAGAAATTGTGAACAGTCTGTTGAAACCATTTCTCCAGTCTATTTTATATGATTAAGAAGTGCTAAGTGTGTTAAAGTATGATGCCAATTGTTCAAAATATAATACTACTGACATGGTTAGCAAACTTTGAACAAGGAACTATGTAATGGTTGGCAAACTATGAAAACAACTGATATTTGTTCAATACACGGCACAAAATTTACTTTGCATTTTAATATTTCAAACTTCCGTATCAGTTTGTTTCACACTTGAATTTAACGGAATTGAGTTCAAAATAAATCAAAGAATATTACATTTATTGTTAATGAACATAATTTTTACATTTATTGTTAAGGAACATAATTTTTTACCAGGTTCGCCGTCGTAAATAATAAAGGAGACAAGTAGAAAAATGTAATCCCGCGCGGGAATTCTGTTTTTCCATGTTACATTTTAAACTGAAGTTAAGGTAGATTTGGTGGGATAAATTATTTTATATCTGTTAAACAAATGACATTTCAAACGATGAACGTACTGAGTAGTAACTACTCTCTTACATATCATCGTTGGGCTATTCCATTTAAAATCCACACTACCTTTGTGGAAGATTTTGAAATATCTTCCACAGAAGGCGTATAATTTCAAATGGAATGAGCACATTAGGCAGTTCCATTTAAATTTCTTACACCCTCTGAGAATGATTCTACCTGAATCTTCCCCAGAGGGAGGTGAGTTTCAAATAGAGTTGTTTTATGTGTAATTCCATTTGAAATTCATACTCCCCCTGTGGAAGATATTTCTAAAATCTTCCAATTGGGTAGTGTGGAATTTAAATGGAATATCCAATTTAACTGCTGGCTTGATTTCAAATTTGTTATTGATATTAGAAATTGCATATGCGTTTGACGACACAGTGGCTATAGTAAAACTATTGTTGGTCAAATAGGAAAATATCCATTCCATATATGGCTCATGCAGACAGAAGTTCTTCATGAAATCAAAGTATCTAGCATTTAACTTTTTTTGTCTGATTCAATTTTATATTTCACTGTATATTTCTGTCATATAATGTTATCAGGTAAATTCCACGGTGTCTTTTCCAGCCCGACGAAGCAACTATCTTCAAATTAACATGATTATGATGAGTCGTGCTTATAAAATTGTATTCCAAATGTATCAGTATAAATTGCTTTTTAAATATAATGTTGGGAAAAGATATCTGAAAATACTTTATTGAAACTGCAGATACTTTTTAAAGCTCTTAAAATGTCACAGACCTTTCTCTTTTGGCCAAGAACTCGCATAAAAATGGAATTGTCAATGCAATCCCATAGGAGAGACGGAACATCTCAAGAAAACCATCCTGAGGTAATTTATCCCTTATGTGTATAAAATATCCATGTTTAGGATAATAAATAATAATTTAAAGTGCGTGTGAAACTGAAACCTTTTCACCTTTCATATCTTGATAATTATTAAGCGGTTCAAAGTACAATGTACACAATACTGAACTACAGTACATATTCGGGCGACTTCAAAGCATCAAATTTAATATTGATCTAACATCCCACATGCATCCGTGCCAGTTTATTCCCTTATTTTCCAGAGATAAATGTATTTTGGTGATACAAAAAAAAATGGTCGAAGTGGGTGATAATTCATATTGCTATGTTGTCAACGCACTGACTTGACACTAATAACGATAAAAAAATGAAGAGTTCTTTTCTCAGGATTATATAACTGACATTGTCAAGAATCGTACAGGTTTTTTGTTTCAATTTGTAAATCAACCATTATTGCGTAACGATCGGGGAAGATTGGGGAAGAAATTTTCAAATATATAGCATTTAAACCTAATTTTAAAATTTATATACATGTATGTGGCATATTATCCCTTTCATCCTTACAAAATGGAGTCACATATATCTATGTAATTTTAATTATGAAGAGTGAAATAACTTCTTAAAAGTCATGTCACTCTTCACTATCATCATCATTGCTACTGGAACACATATCAAAATGATTTTGATTTAAACTTTTGATCCAAACACAAAGAATTAATTCCTACACAAAGAATTAATTACTACCTCGAAATGATTGTTTTTGATCCTACATATCAAAATGATTGTTCTCTATCTGTCTGTCTGTCTGTTTGTTTGTTTGTTTGTTTCGTTGTTGTTGTTTGTTTGTTTGTTTTTCTTTTTCGTTTTTGGTGTTTTTGAAAGGTTTAAGCTTGCCTCTTCCAATGGCGCGTCTGGAAGAGGCATGCTTTTTAAAACCACCTAAAAGCAAAAAAAATTGAAACCCGACAGAATGACTGTATATAGCGTCAATTTACATGATTTAAATATAGCGTCAACAATCCTTAAAACATGGAGCTCTATGCTTAAAATACGATTATTATACAAAGTGTATTATATTTTTATATCATGCATATTGTCTGTTTGACTATGAAAGAAATTGACCTCTACTTTTTTGAATGGATTATATAAAATGCATTAGTATAATTTGATTCTTAAAAAATTACATTACAATATGAAACAGAAACAACATAGACTATTGTTGGTAATACTAATGGTGCGCATTTTTATATACAAACCAAGGAAGGGAGATAACGAGGATAAAAAATGTATAGTTCGCATACCTTTCTCGAGTCAGGAAAGTAAAATCAAATTTCGATATTTTCTCAAAAACTGTTTACATTTTGGAAAATTATGTTATACGTTGGATTCCTTGTATCATTTCTTTTCTGAAAATATATACTTTTATATACTTCTCATCATTACATTTAGAGATACAAATACTCTAAATTACCGACTCGAGGAAGGTATACAGACCATAGACTATCAAATTTGCATGCTATATAGTTTGAAATGAACAGCACTTAATTCTGGTGGGCTTCCTAAACTTATTTGAATAGATGCATGACCTATATAACTGTAGTTTGGATATACCCGGACGATATACATCAAGTACGTATGTATCAAATAGGTAGATTTCAAAAAACACATTTCCTTTAAGGCCATTAATGTAGCAAAGTATACATGTAAAGGTTATTGATGTAAAGAGCAAGGAAAGAAAAACATCATGAATGATTCAAAGGCGTATTCGGACTGTACCTTGAACTAACGAAAACAAAACAAAAAAGAGTATAAGTGTGTGCTTTACACGAAGTATGTCGACTTGATATAGAGAGAGGCAAAATAAGATGCAAAAAGAATCTTAATTAAGAGTTTGACTAATTGTTTAACATAATGAAAACCTCTCGAACTTGTCTTTAGTTTCTGAAAACACAGCAAAGGTTACGTAGAGGCAATAGCGAAGAAGCTTGATTGCAAAGCACGGGGGGGGTGTTATAGAACGCAAATAATGTTATTTACTTTTTAAAATGTTGAACAAACACTCAGATCAGGCGGCGGATGACATGATCGAGCCGGCAACTCGTGAAACCGCCCGGCCGTATGGCATTTTCCATATACTCGGTTAGTTTTGTGGGGTTCATTATCGAACCCCAACGGTTTTAGCTTGTATTTATATTATTTATCAACATAGGCCTATTTGTTTGTGATATTTCAAGCGTTTTAAAATTTCAAAATAATCCCATTCAATTACACGTTTGACGATGAAAATTTACTGAATTTAGGGACTGCACGTCATGACTCAGATAGTCTAGACTATTAAAAATGTGAAACATTATACAAGAAGAATGTTCTCACTTTCTAAAGTTATAGCAGCTGCATACCAAGACTCGGCCGTAACATAATTGATGTACAAGAATCCTGAAAGACATGACTTACTATATATAAAAAGCTATATTGTGATGAAAGTCACCTGTGTTAGATCTAATGTATTAAGACAGGATGTATTCAATATTCACGACTTTGAAGACTTGTCGAAGAAGAAGAAGAAAGACATGATACGGACGATCTATTATTTTTACTTTGTGTCGTGGCAATGCTTTGAACAGGTGGATTATTGGGCTATTCCACTTAAAATCCATACACCCCATATGAAAGACATGACCTTAATCTTCAAAACAGGGAGTGTGAATTTCAAATGGGGTTACCGGAATGTGTGATTCCATTTCTAAATGCACACACCTTGTGTTGGACGATTAAGGTCTTTTCTTCCATATATGGTGTGAGGAAGGTATACAGATAGACTATCAAATTTGCATGCTATATAGCTTGAAATGAACAGCACTTGATTCTTGTGGGCCTCCTAAACTTATATACTCGAAGATGTATGACCTATATAGCTATAGTTTGGATATACCCGAACGATATATACATCAAGTACGTATGTATCAAATAGGTAGATTTCAAAAAACACATTTCCTTTAAGGCCATTAATGTAGCAAAGTAAACATGTAATGTTTTTGATGTAACGAACGACGAAAGAAAAACATCATGAATGATTCAAAGGCGTATTCGGAATGTACCTTGAACTAACGAAAACAAAACAAAAAAGAGTATAAGTGTGTGCTTTACACGAAGTATGTCGACTTGAAATAGAGAGAGGCAAAATAAGATGCAAAAAGAATCTTAATTAGGAGTTTGACTAATTGTTTAACAGAATGAAAACCTCTCGAACTTGTCTTAAGTTCATGAAAACACAGCAAAGGTTACGCGGAGGCAATAGCGAAGAAGCTTGATGGCAAAACAAGGGGAGGGGGTGTTATAGAATGCAAATAATGTTATTTACTTTTTTTAATGTTGTACAAACACTCTGATAGTCTAGACTATTAAAAATGTGAAACATTATACAAGAAGAATGTTCTCACTTTCTAAAGTTATAGCAGCTGCATACCAAGACTCGGCCGTAACATAATTGATGTACAAGAATCCTGAAAGACATGACTTACTATATTATATAAAAAGCTATATTGTGATGAAAGTCACCTGTGTTAGATCTAATGTCTTAAGACAGGATGTATTCAATATTCACGACTTTGAAGACTTATCGAAGAAGAAAAACATGATACGGACGATCCATTATTTTTACTTTGTCGTCAATGCTTTGAACAAGTGGATTATTGGGCTATTCCACTTGACATCCATACACCCCCTATGGAAGACATGACCGTAATATCCTAAACAGGGGGTGTGGATTTCAAATGGGGTTACCGGAATGTGTGATTCCATTTCAAATTTACACACCTAATTGTGTTGGGAGATTAAGGTCTTTTCTTCCATAAATGGTGTGAGGAAGGTATACAGACTATGAACTATCAAATTTGCATACTATATAGTTTGAAATGAACAACACTTGATTCGGTGGGCCTTCTAAACTTACATACTCGAAGATGCATGACCTATATAGCTATAGTTTGGATATACCCGGACGATATATACATCAAGTACCTATGTATCAAATAGGTAGATTTCAAAAAACACATTTATTTTAAGGCCGTTAATGTAGCAAAGTATACATGTAATGGTTATTGATGTAACGAGCGAGGAAAGAAAAACATCATGAATGATTCAAAGGCGTATTCGGAATGTACCTTGAACTAACGAAAACAAAACAAAAAAGAGTATAAGTGTGTGCTTTACACGAAGTATGTCGACTTGATATAGAGAGAGGCAAAATAAGATGCAAAAAGAATCTTAATTAAGAGTTTGACTAATTGTTTAACATAATGAAAACCTCTCGAACTTGTCTTTAGTTTCTGAAAACACAGCAAAGGTTACGTAGAGGCAATAGCGAAGAAGCTTGATTGCAAAGCACGGGAGGGGGTGTTATAGAACGCAAATAATGTTATTTACTTTTTAAAATGTTGAACAAACACTCAGATCAGGCGGCGGATGACATGATCGAGCCGGCAACTCGTGAAACCGCCCGGCCGTATGGCATTTTCCATATACTCGGTTAGTTTTGTGGGGTTCATTATCGAACCCCAACGGTTTTAGCTTGTATTTATATTATTTATCAACATAGGCCTATTTGTTTGTGATATTTCAAGCGTTTTAAAATTTCAAAATAATCCCATTCAATTACACGGTTGACGATGAAAATTTACTGAATTTAGGGACTGCACGTCATACACCACCTGACTCAGATAGTCTAGACTATTAAAAATGTGAAACATTATACAAGAAGAATGTTCTCACTTTCTAAAGTTATAGCAGCTGCGTATCAAGACTCGGCCGTAACATAATTGATGTACAAGAATCCTGAAAGACATGACTTACTATATATAAAAAGCTATATTGTGATGAAAGTCACCTGTGTTAGATCTAATGTCTTAAGACAGGATGTATTCAATATTCACGACTTTGAAGACTTGTCGAAGAAGAAAAACATGATACGGACGATCTATTATTTTTACTTTGTGTCGTGGCAATGCTTTGAACAGGTGGATTATTGGGCAATTCCACTTGAAAGCCATACACCCCCTTATGGAAGACATGACCTTAATATCCTAAACAGGGGGGTGTGGATTTCAAATGGGGTTGTGGGCGATTAAGGTCATGTCTTCCACAGGGGGTGTATGGATTTCAACTAGAATAGCCTATTCCTTGACGTGGTCTTCAATGTAGTTAGCCAATCAATAGATGACTATAAAAGACGATAATTTCTTACTTAAGTTTAGTCTAACGATGTACGTGATGCATTACTTTGTATCACTTCAATCAGACACAGTGCTCATTACGCAGGTTGTTGAGTAAAAAGCCTTTGAAAATTATTAGGAAAACCACTCATTTTGGAAATCGAAATGTATTACATTGGTCCTAAAGGAGTCACCAACACAATGCACAATCATTATGCTAATGCAGGATCCGTTCAGTTTTAACCCCATAAGAACTCCCGGCCGATTGGCCAAAAAGAAGTTTTTATTATCAATTGGACCAATCAGCAACATTGTTAGAATAATTTCACCACGCAAAAACATTGGGGTGAATTATTTGTAAACCTGCATTCTGATTGGTGACTAAAATGAAGGTGTCATGTAATTGACCAATCAGAGGCAATGTTAGATCGGCAGGTAGTGTTCAGGGGGTTAAGCAGATCTTCTTGGCAGCTTTTCAAGTTTGTCATACATCCATATTACCAGGTTATTATATAGGATTATGACCCAGATCATGAATCAGTTACATCAGATGGTCATGTTCAGTCCAGTTTTCCAGAAAGTGACCTTTACCTGAGGCAATTGGTTGTCATATGTTGACAGTTGGTAACAGATAGCATGCTGGAAGCATTTTGCACCATAGTATATGGCTGATTAAAGGGGAAAATTTGTTAGCCAAGCCAACTCTAGGCGAAGACTGTGACTAGGCATATCACCCCAAAAATAAGCGCAGCAGAAACACGTTATTTAATGTTTCTACATGAATGAGCTTTATTAAAGAATCAAAAATCAAAAATCGGAATTGAAATCGGTCAATGCATTGTGATGTAGTGTCAATTTTAAGATGCTCATAAATGGAATTAAAACCCACAAATGGCTATAATGACAAAATTGGCACATTTCGAGATTTTGAAGGTTTATTTGGACCCTTGCTTGAAAAAGCAGCGTTAATTTAAGTATCACAGGTTAAATGCCTATCTTTCCGTACTTCGTTAAAGAAAACAAAATTTAAAACTCTATCATTGAATAATTATAATAAATTAACCAAATATACTATTTTAGCTATTTCAGCCAATCTGCAGACAAATTAAAGGTGAAAAAATGACTAAGTTCAGCTAATTAATATGCAAAATTGATACCAATAGAAAACCGTGCATGATATCAGGGTGCGGTTTTTTTTGCACACATATGTATACAAAGTTATTTCAATTGATAACAAAAATTACACAAAAAGTAATTAATTATGCAAATTAGCTAATTACAGCTAATTATGTATTCATGATATTATTATGTAAATTAGGCATGAGTAGTTTTGGGTTTTTTCAATATTTAACGAAAGTCTATCCATTCACCATAAATTTGTCAAGTATGAACCTGTTATGATGTTGAATAAAGAAACTGCAGTTAATTACTTAAATATAATACAAAAAAATACAAAGTTTGACATTTTGACGATGTCTGGAATAGAATTTTCATTTTTTCTGTAAACATGGTATGTGTCACCATTGCTCAAAGCTAAATCCGAAAAGTAAAAAAAAATTCATTTGCAATGAGACTTTAAATTAACATTGTGTTATCTGGATTAACACGGGAAGACAAATGGTAAAAAGAACAGCCATTCTACTGTATCGCGTATAAAAAAATAGTGGCCTTGGGTACACACAATGGCTTATAGAGCTATTGTGGTTTGGAAAATTACTCCCTAAAAATTTCTTTGATAATGTTTTGTTTTTACTTAGTTTTACTCAAGGCAAGGGAAGTGTGTCATTCGTTGTCGACGGAAATAATTTACATGCTAAGAAAGATTAATATTTCAGCTAAATGGTGGTAGGTCCGTTTATATCAATAGGCCTATATTTACTGATTTATGAGCGATCTTCAAAAATCCATAAAAACAGGCAGTAGCTCTTAAACAAAACAATATTTAATTTTTGTGGACCCGATGGTAGCCTCGGAAAGTCTTCACACACCATATATTAAAAATTCAAACATTTTGGATAAATGAAGCATTGTGGGGAAATTCATTTTTTGACATGATGTTTTCTAAAATTGGTCAACTTTGAAGCGCGCGCTTTTCAATTCACTGTTATGCTTGCATGCACAGTGTGGCAGAATTATTGTGCAGCCACTGTGACATACCTACTGTGACATCAGATGGTCATGTTCAGTCCAGCTTTCCAGAAAGTGCCTTTTGCCTGAGACAAGAGGCATTCAAGTGTTGACATTTGGTAATAGGTAGCATGCTGAAAGTATTTTGCACCATAGTATGGTTAATTAAAGGGAAAAATATGTTGGTCAGGCCAACTCTAGGCGAAGACTGTGATAAGTTGTATTATACCTGCCACATAGTAAGAAATCTCAATCTCAGATGATATCCAACCACGCATTAGGACTTATTCTGCATAATGTAGACACGACCTGTACCTATGGGTTACCTGAATCAATTTGCATTACGGGATATGGTGCAATAAAATCCATGTCTAGCTGGTGAATGTCACCAATCTATCCTCATAAAAGTAATGCTTTACTTGATTAAATGGACATAACCATGTAACATTTCCACATATGTTATAACCACCTGTTTCAACTCAAAATGTTGGTAAAATAGGACGATTTGTTCAGGGACTATGTAGCGTAATGATACAAAGCTTGTTGTTGTTCAACTCTAAATGAAAATCTACTCAGACAACCTTTATTGTCGACTATTATAATAGTCGATGGATATTTTCAGCTGTTTTAAGAAGTTCCATATTGTCAGTATCATGCATGTCCAATTTTTTGCCAAAAATGGATTTAAGTGATTACTTACATTCCTGGTATTGGGCTAGTGTGGTGGCTCTTGACATGAACATCAAAGTTGAAGAAGCCTGTGAATTCGTTACGTTTGTTAGTGCAAATGCAGCCACATGCATATGATACAAGTGAGTAACTCTGGTATATTGGTATTGGTATTGGTATTGGTATTAATAGCAACAATAATAATTCTCGTCATATTAGACCTGTTTTTGGTGTTTCAACTATTCAAACTCAAGCAGGCGTTTCAATGGGAACATAAAAAGGCAACGAACCGATTTATCCGTCCGGGAAATAAATCTAAAGAAACCAATTGTAGTGGGCTTTGATCCAAATAGTACTTTTGATATTGGTATAAAAGAGGAAAGAGACTCACGCATCAATATGAATATTATAAAATCCATTCTCTGGTTATTAGTAGTAATATATCAATTTGATTATATTCAATTGAAAAGATTCAATTTAACTCAATTAAAAATTCAATTCAATTCAAAAGATTCAATTCAATTCATCAATTCAATTCAATTCAAAAGATTCAATTCAATTCATCAATTCAATTCAAAAGATTCAATTCTGTTGAAAAGATTCAATTCAATTCAAAAGATTCAATTCAATTCAAAAGATTCATTCAATTCAAAAGACTCATTCTATTCAAAAGATTCAGTTCAATTAAAAAGATTCAATTCAAAAGATTGTCACAAAATTTGGAATAACTATCGTTGCACCTTAACTGTATTACCCCAACTCTAACTCTAACTCTCAACCCCTATATCTAAACATGAACATAATCCTTTAACACAGGGTGTGCATATTTTAAAACCGGAACAATGCGTTTTGAAAATAAGCAGCTACATGGAATTCTTATGAAAGCATCGTATAACTGTAAAACATACTATTATAATTTCATATGCTGAATAGTTTTTCCCCATAAACCTCCTGAATACATGTACTACAGATAAAATAAATATTTATATTTCCAATTTCTTCATCTTTGATACGTTACCATAGCAACATACTCTTACACTTCACCGGTGCCTTAAACCAGACGACTTCAATGGTTTAATGAAACATGAAAGCACTAGTTTGGAAATCTGACCACTTGTTTGCCTCCCTGCATTGGGACTATTCTAGTTTAAATCCATACACCCCCTATGGAAGACATGACATTAATCTTCCAGACAGGGAGTGTAAATTTCAAATGGGGTTACCTGAATGGGTTACTCCATTTGAAATCAACACCCATGTGTGTGAGATTAAGGTCTTGTCTTCCACAAGGGGTGTATGGGTTTAAACTGGAAGAGCCCATTACTCGCTCTGATTTTGTTATTTGATTTTAATGCACTTACTCTCAACTCTTTCGCATCGGCAGACTGAAGCACTCATAACTATGACAAGTAGTCATTTGGCTTCAAATTTTACAGCTTTTTACATTACATCAAAACACCATTTTGAAGTCCGATTCAAGAACATTTGCGGAGCTTTTTTTTAATGAAAGATTTATTCGGTGGGGGAAGATGAAGCGATATGTATAGATATTTTTAGTAAAAGCATCTTTTTTTGCAATGCATTTAAATGAGTATTTTATACGTCTATATACTATTGATATATTTATCTTTAAAGTATACATAATATCTTACTTGGCATGTTTGGAGAAAAAAATAACCCAAATTGATGACATTTTTAAAAACTGAAAACAGTATAGCAGATGCAGTCTGTATATTCAGGCATTATTCTAAATAGTTCGCCTCCGGTACAAGATGGCGTGAGGTTAGGTTTTCACACTTTCATAAGAGTGCATTATATGACAGGGATAGATCGAGTTAAAAAGGGGGCCAGGTGTAAAATTACCAAGGTATTGCCGTCAAGTGAGCAGATGAGTGCTTGGAGAGACGAGTCTTGCCGAATTAACCTGTTCCATACGAGTATAATCGAAACAGACAAAATATTTACCCAAAAATATATAAAAATTGTTTTTAAAATGTCAAAAATTTACTTTCTAACTTTAATTTGAAGAATCCGTTCAAACGAGTACGAACAAACAATACTAGTATTCGTACAATGGTTTATGTGATAATGCTTTAAGTTTGGAAACTTTGTGGAAATCTGATGTGATACAAACGTTGGCCGTAAAAGTGGCATAAGGTCATACAAATGCGAGGGAGAGAGAAAAGCATAAGTGCGTCTTGCATAAAGGGAGGACTATTGAAAATGCGGCAAAAAACCGGGTAAAGGTATCGAGAAAATGTCATGGTAGCATGATGTGGTGTCATGTTATATGGAACGTGACATTTCAAAAGGTTATAATGTCGTCTCGTAAGGTATCAACTATAACCTAATATTTTGCATAGAGTTGGTGATATAAAATTGAATGCTTTTATTGGCTCTTTTAACAACTGTTTAAAAATGTTTAAAAAACGATTGCATTAAAACACCATATATGCCTAAATGAAATTTATTAGGGAAAAAATAGACACATAATTCAATAATACCCGTAATAAGCATAATAGAAATGTAGTACTTGCGAACAGGGAACCAACGATTAAGTCCCCTCCGAAGGACTAGACACAGACGCTTAAGGTTTTTTTCACAATTTCAAAATACTCTCTTTCTTGCATTCCTTATCTCTCTCTAGCCTTCCTCTTGTTATTGCTACTTCCCAGCAAACACAAAACGTTTTCGACATTATTCGCAAAAAGGTTATAAAAGGTTGTCAGAAAACGTTAAAATGTCGGGTTATATATAGGGTATATTAAGAGTATAAAACGTTTTCATAACCTTAAAAAACTTTTTTTGATAATCTACTGCTCAGCAAACATAAATGTTTTACAGAAAACGTTTTAATGTCGGGTTATATAAAGGGTATAAAAACATTTTAATAACATTCCAAAAACATTCTTGAAAACTTGATACAAAACATTCTAAACAGAATGTTATTTTTGGGTCGAAAAAATATTTTTCGAAAAATGTTTGCCCAAAATCTTTTCAATAACGTTTTAAAAACGTTATCATGACCTTAATATAACCCGACATTTAAATGTTATTAAAAGGTTTTGAAAAAAACATTTTAAGAACATTTCTGTGTTTGCTGGGTTCAAATAATTTAACATAATGTTATTTAAGTATTGCTATTACAATATTTGGCAAAAATGTTTGTAAAAATAGTTTACAATAAACATTTTTGAAAACATTTAAAAATATTGTTGTAGTGTGTTTTCATACAAAACGTTTTAAAACGTTATCATGACCTTTATATAACCCGACATTTTAATGTTATTAAAACGTTTTTACCTAAACCAAAAGCCAAAATATAACTTATTTAAAACGTTTTTAAAACGTTTTTGTGTTTGCTAGGATTCACACTATCGCTTTTATTTTCTCTATTTGTGTCGGTCTGGTGGTTTTTCTGTCGGCCCCATTTTACAGTCTCTGGCTCTTCCATTCAGGTCATCTGTCTATCTGTCAATATACAGTTTGTCTGTGTGTGTGTGTCTGTCTGTCCGTCGTTGTCCCCTTGTACTCTTTATACCTCATGCATTCCACCTTTTCCTCAGGAAATAATATCTGCTAGAAAATATCTTCACACGTATTTTTTAAACATTTCGAGACATCGCCCTTTCTCAATTTGACGTCATTTTTACAGGCGTTAGGTTCATATTTCTGCCTCACATTTTCTGACATTTCGAAATGATTTCATTCCTGTCATATGTGAGCTGATTGTGTTTCATTCAACAGCCTTCACATGATTTGTCAAATTTTAATCAAAAATTCTCAAGTATATGAAATTTAGTAAAAGAATCTGAAAAAAGCTGTCAAAATATATCTACAGAAACAAGTTTTATTAGTTCGTCATATCAAATATAACAATTACATGAAATGGGCTTATTGCGTGATGTATTATATTAAAATTGTTAATATTAATACTTTTATTATTACCCTTATATGAAAAATAAGTTTCTATGCAACTGGAACGAACTTATTTGATTTAGGGGTTTCCATTCACCGTGTTCGTTCTAGATTTTAATAAAACCAGGTCTTAAAGATGAATGAGAGAGTATGTTATTAGTTACTTACATGTACACAAATATATAATATGTGACCTGCTACCACGAAATGAGCGTAAAGTCGCAAGTTTGTAGTTTTGAGACATCCTTGCTAACTGAGTTGATGTCCTTTGTTTTCCGCGCACCTGTACAAGCCAGTAGTGTGTCCTTCGTGGATGTCCCATTGTGCCCCTATTTACAATGGACATACAGGCATACTACTGGCTTGAGCAGGTGCGTGAAACAATGAATACCAACGCGTAGCCAGGGCGTCTCAAAACTGTCAACTTGCGACTTTATGCTCATTTCGTGGAAGCAGATCACATGCATAAAATCGCATTGTTGCCGACTGCATTAGCTATATAATTTTTAAGTTTTTGTTCTTGATAATCAATGTTTGTATTTTTATTCATATATTGATGAAATGGAATCAGGTCGTATGGAACTATATATTTTCATTTATAACTATAATATTTGCATGCATACTTGACTATTCCCGTTGAAATCCATACACCCCCTATTCACCGTCGAAGTGATGTAATAATCTAATTAACTACATAACAATATGGTAAAACAATTTTTGAATATATCGCGCTGCACTACAAGCAGGTTGCACTCATCACCAGTGTACGTCTGCAATCATAGACTGAATACAATATCGCTCTTGTCAAAGATACTAATCTTACAGGTGTGAGTGATCAGCATGATATGGTTCAATGCAGAGGTTCCGCGTGAACGTACTAGTGAAGTGCGATATAAAAAAAAATTGTTTTACCCTAATACTATGGTAGTTATTTGATTATTACATCACTTCGATTTGACTAAATGGAAGACATGACGTACCTTAATCTCCCACACAAGGGGTGTAGATTTCAAATGGAGTCACCCATTCAGGTAACTCTATTAAATTTACACACCCTGTGTGGATGATTAAGATTGTCTTCCATAGAGGGTGTATGAATTTCAACTGGAATACCCTAGTATTAGCATATAGAAGAATCATTATTGTGCTAGATAAACACAGGACGATTCATCTTTCGTATTGAGATCTCATAAAATATTAACATCAAATTATATTTGTTTATGTATTCATAACGATGAGACTAGGTGGGATTCATGTACCAGACAATATATAGAGCAAGGAATTGAGTTTGCGGCATTAATTTCAACAAAAATGTCCTTAAATTGGATCGTGCTCCCAAAACTCTGCAACTGGATAGTAGGCAGCTTTGGAGCACGTGGCCATACATCGTGGGCTTGGTTGAAGTATTTGATAACAATGCTTCTCATAATTTATTCCTTATAGCACAAAAGAACTATCCAGCTAATCCGGAGAGCTATAGCTGTCAATCAAATTCAGAATTTAACACAATAGGAGTAAAGCTTACTGGCGTAATATATTCTGTGTTTCCAAATTGATATGTTTCACGCATCCCAGCACTTCAATCATCCTTTTATGTTGGACACAATGGGGTGGCGTTGCACGAAGTGGGTAAAATGTTTTGAATTTTCCGGGTCTTAAACAGCTTAATTCGCCGAAGAAGTTGTTATGTAACATGATTAATTACCATAGCATAGGCGAAAACAATTTTTGAACGTATTGCCCTGCACTAGATGTATGTTGTAACTCTGTATCGCACCACTGATTATCAAAGAATTCGCTGTCGAAGTGACGTAATAAATCGGATTAACTACCATAGCAATAGATGAATACAATTTTGACTATATCGCCCTGCACTTCAACGTTCACGCGGTACCGATGCATTGAACCATAGATGTCAAAGAAAGGCTGATCACTCGCACGTGTAAGATTATTATCTTAGAAAAGAGTGGTCAGACATACACAGGTGATAAGTGCAATCTGCTTGTAGTGCAGGGCGATCAAAAAAAAAATTGTATTCATCTATTGCTATCACTTCGACGGAGAATAGACACAGTTTCAGAAATTCATGGCGTGTTTCAGAAATTCATGGCGTGAAACACAGTTTCAGAAATTCATGGCGTGTTTTCTATATTTGTATAGATATACGACAAACTGCCCTTTGTACACAAGTGAGCAAAGGTTGGGAAAATACTAGTTTACCTGAGTCATGATATGCAAGGCATAGTATTTTCCGCTTATATGCACAACTGTCACAGTGCGTATGATGAAATGACAGGCCTGCATTATTAACACATACCATCGTGCAAATCTATTTTTATTAATAATGTAATAATTGTATTTGTTTACCTACAAAGGAATCCATGAATATCTATTATGTGATACAATTTTTTATGAAGCAAGTTCATCGACCATATTTTGTTAGGTAATTTATAGGATTGAACATAAATTAGACATGATTTGAGAATATGCCACTTTTATGTGTATTGTAATAGTTAATCATTACTTTTCAAAAGGTGAATTTATTTTGGGCTCGCAGACTCAAAGAAGAAAAAAGACTATCTTTTCATTTTAAGGGGGTACTACACCCCTGGCCAATTTTGTGCCTATTTTTGCATTTTTCTCAAAAATTACAGTGCATAGGTCACAAGTAAAATATGTATATTATAGGGGCAAGGACTACAACTACTGCTCTGAAAATTCAGCAACTCAAGGCAAGTATTGATCAACTGTTGGTTTCCCTCATTTTTGACTGCAACTCCACAACTGTTGTCTGTGCTGAAATAATATTTCCAGTGCAGTAGTTGTAGTCCTTGCCCCTATGTATATCTTACTTGTCACCAATGCGCTATAATTTTAAAAAAAAAAAAAAAAATAGGAACAAAATTGGGCAGGGTGTAGTACCCCCTATAAAGCCATACTGTAACATTCTAATTTTTACATGATTATGATTATTTAAAAGAAACAACACAAATATAATAAATTAATAAAAGAAAAAAACATCTGCTTGTCTTTCTTATGTTAGTAATATGTTCCTAATCAATTTTGTCTATTCATTCTGGATTGTTAGTAATTACAGATATGCAAAGGTCGATTTCGCTTCATGTATCCGTTGCTACATTTTGCACAATTCATTAATTTTTATAGTCACAGCTCGAACGGTATATGAAGACAAAGGACAAAGTTCACTCCAAATATTTAATATCATATTGTCATATAATAGTATTGTAATTAATACATATGATAGTAACATATGGCATTAATAATAGATTTGAGCCAATAAAATAATTAAATGGAGTTATTTTTAATTCCATTATTAGACATTCCTGGTATACACGCAATGAAGTTAATCGAGTCGGATCCGGTGAAGGTTCATTAAAATACTTTTTATCACGACAATTTAAAATGGAATGAAATTCATTACATGTACTATTGCATACAATACGATGTGTTTCGGATTAATTTTACGAAATGAAAGGCTATTAACCCATCATTGTCTTTCATATCAATTTACAAATTGGTTGCAACTTGTATATTTTATATGTATGATGAAAAGTACCATACACAAATTGTGACCGTACACCACGAATGAGCCGTAAAGTCGACCCAGTCAATGTTGTTTTTATTTCGTGTTTAGAAAATATATAAGCTTTAAAATGGTATATGGTTTGTTGAACTCTGCTCCTTCAACAAAATGGTACCTTTCGGTTCTACATGTGTTTCTTTTTCCACATTGCTGGTAATAAATATCAACGGTCATAATTGGCGGTCATTTCAATCATCCCCAAGTCAACGAGGTTCATGAATGTCCTCTCATTGTTAATTGTTGGCTATACAAACCTAGACAAAATGCAATGTTTTGTAACCCACCACTTGAACAGGATTTAGCCCAAGCAAACAAAGACTAGAGCTATTTAAGAATTCCCTAGACATAGGTAGAAGCTTTTTATCCTCTTCAGCAGTAGGATTATTGATTGGTTTAAAAGGTGTTTGACTGGCGCTATCAAAATGAGATACATGTCACCCCAAATTGTGGTACCTATGAATACAACCTTCATTCACATTTTAAACTGTAACTCTGAATACAATTTGCCGACTTTACGAGCGGTTTGTGGTGGACGGTCACATATCCACAAATTAAACAAATAAAATGACAACATGGGACAAACTGGAAACACTATTAAAACAGGTTTAAAACGTAAATGTATAACGTAAATAGATACATTTACGGAGAATATCTGACGGTGATGACACTAACAATTTAATCTAAATAGACAACAGCTAAAGAAACATACCACGAGTTATACAATCTTCATACAAATCACTAACAAATAGAATCTTCATGAGAAAATAAAGATAACAAAATTATTAACTCCAGCGTTGTCTCGGCATGTCTGCACCATGTGCTAATATCTTGCCCACACCTCCTAACGTACCGGTCCGTTTGAAATCAGATACTACACAAACACAGCCAACGTAACATTAATTCATTATTTTATCAAATTTCCATTTTTGTACCACATGCATGCTCTGAGTTTATTAAATATTAAAAGATTGGAATTGCAAAATTCAATTGCTTGAATTGCCAAGACCCCAGCTAAGCTGCCACGCGTAGCGTAATTTGGAGTGGCAGTTGCGGCCTTAACATACAGTTTTTCCATCTCTCTTTTACATCGACATTATCGAGGACAGTTGTTATCCCGTTAATTTAGTCACTGAATTGATATGACAAGATTTTGGTTTGGTCGCGAGAAGAATAAAGTCCCCTAAGGTCATCTCTAGCTGAAGATTTCATGAATTCACGCAGCACAGTACAACCCAAGTCAATCTTGGTATTCTATTATCACCATCATCATTATCGGTATCATGCATGAGGTCGTATTATGAAGCATGCACCTATTATTATCGTTTTACTTTTTCTTCCGGCGTTATAATGCAAGCATGTTTTGTATAAAGACTGCAGAGATGAACTATCCTTGATACGTTTTTAGATTCAGATTGATTTGAACTTCTGCGATCCGGATCAAGTCCACTTAACGCATGACGCATGATACGCGAGTTTTATTTCGAGATGTTTTTTGCAATTTACGTCAAACGTCTTTGTGTAGATTCGAATAATATCATCAGCGCATGGACGCAATGTAACAGCTTGTGATCGCACCAAATCTACTTAGAATTCAACTAATCTGGATTAAACTGATTCATGTGAACTTAACCTACATCTTGCATTCTAAAAATAGGATTTTCTTCACACTGGTTCGAATGAACTTTTATAAAAATCGGACACCTCCGGCTAGGTGTTATTTGTAGAGGATCCGACGTACAAATCTTGACTAAAGTCAAACGGGCATTGGGGTAATCATAAGGTATATAAAAATTATAATTACATGCTTATGTCGGATTTTTTGAAAAGCAAAATTGATGAAATTCGAATAGGAAGCTTATTATTATACAAGGTTGAAATGGTGTCATGTAAAGCTTTATCTATACTTTTTCAATAATTGTTTAAACTCGTTTAAATTTGCTTCTGAGTGTCTGGTTGTTATTTTTGAACCTTAGGCATATTGTCATATCTTGTTAGCTAGTTCTGTTCAAAATTCGATTTCTAAAACGACACACAGTTGTAGAATATACAGACTCAATGATTATCTATCATATTAATAAATGTGGGTTATTCCAGTTAAATTTCATATACCCCCTGTGAAAGGCATTACTTTAATTTTCCACACAGGGGAGTGTGACGTTAAAATGGGGTTACCCGAATGGATAACCCCTTTTTGAAATCTACACACCTTGTGTGAAAGATTTAAGGTCATGACTTTCATAGGGGGAGTAAGGATTTCAATTAGAATACCCCAATGTTCCGTTTTCATTATGTGCTGATTATGACGTCATGGTTTTTTAAACTATATTCCGCATGAGTTCAACTTCGCCATTAATATTAAATCAGAAACCTGACAGTAAATCGATTTTGCGAAGGCTCAAGTATTATGAATTAAACCACATATTCGTGATACTAATTCATGTGAATCTGTTGATTCTTATCATTTTATTACTTTTTGACTATAAATCAAAACTGATTTAATATTAAATTTTCCCGAAAATGCGACAGTTATGCACTACTTCTCCACACTTATTTAAAACCATACATTATGCATTTTGTATACCTAGATTTCCTTGTAAAATGTATACACGGAATCCCCGTTATATGTGTCCTTTTTACGTCAATCGTTAGTAATTTTATTTAGTAAATGGCAAATATACGATAGCTTATTTACTCCCTGATTGTTGCAGGCAATCATGCAGTGACCTGTAAATATTGATATTAATTTCTGCGCTACTAAAATTAAAATATTAAGGGCACCAGTTGTCTGGACAAGGAATTTTATCGGAATTAAAATTCAATCGGTAAACAAATTAAAATCTATTATTTTTTTGTCACACATATATATAGCAGTGTACAAAGCAGTGGAAACAAATTTATCCGAATAGTTAAATACAAAAGGTTACGCATATCATTAGAGGAAATTGTTGATTGTGTAAATTTTATATGTAAGTGTTGGGTGATTCATATATTATTTAGTGTAAATACTAGTTCCCAAGAACATCTGTGTTGTATTTATGAAAAATATAGTTATAAACAATCAAACCAATAAAATTTATTAATATGATGATGCATTAATGCAATAAGTTATCTTATACCATATCAGTTTATTCTGGCTATTCTAAAAAACAGAGACACAGGCCGTGATCTTTCCCAATTTTGTATTCTTATCAACGATCCTAAATAGAACGCACTCTATATAGGCAGTAATAGGCTATCAAATCTATTGCAACAAAAAAAAAAACTATTTCACACCACTTGTGTTACAATATTGTTTTATGTTAGTTTTGGGTGATATCTACTGACTGGCATGGAAAATAAGATCAACGCATTAGCTACAATCTTGGAAAAAAGTCCTTGGAACACTTGGTACACGTTGTCATAATTCCGTGTAGAATTTGCAATGGTCATGGGAGTGACGTGTATTTTGGTTTTGAATAAACATGCCATATACAACAATGATTAACCCTTCCCCTCTCCCCATAAATAAATGTTGGAACACTTTGGAAAACTGCTGAAGATATTGGCATTTCCCAACATTGGACGGGGGAGAGGGGGTGTAGTGTAGTGTTCCAAGACTTATTTCCAAGATCGTAGATGACAAATGACATCCTAATTGTCTTATTATACAAAGGCTGCTGTTACAGCCATATGCCATTTCTACATTGGCCACAAGTCATAGTGCATGAAGAACCTTTGTAGTCGCCTGCTCCGCAGCGGAATGAAATGAATGACGAATGAGGTTATTAAAACTTTCGCAATGTTAATAAAGATGTTCCCCATACCCAGACAATCATCTATAGAGCCTAGACGAAAGTTTGCTAACTCTATTAAATGTGGTAATGGCCTGAAATGTAATTGCACGCTTTTTCTTTTTCTTGTTTTTCATCATAATTTTTGTGTGTGTTGCAATTCCCTCGTGCGACAGGCCACTTAATGAGTTCGATTCCAGGAGGTATTTTGTTCATGCTAGCCGTGTTCTCACTCATCACTACATGGTGAGGTTATTCAACATGTAATTCAGTGTACTATTCTGAATACCACATTAATGCGCCGGTTTTAGCATAGAAACACATATCTTGGAGAGCAACAACCGATTTTTGAAAACTTTTTCCAAAAAAACAATACGAAAGCCAATCTGAAGTATTTCTGAACCAATACTTGGCTTGTTTGTACTTGTTTGAATGTATTTTTCATGAAGATTTCAATTATTGATATGTGTACAGATGATTATGATATTCTTTTTAATTTTTTATAAGTTTTGACGTGTTGTATTATAGTGTTAAGCTTAAAATGGTTAAGCAATGTAAAATGGGTTAAATAAAATATGTCAGAACGCGCAGTACGTGACGGCAAAACCAAAATAACCTTCTGCATGTCATGAACAGACGAATCAAAACATAGATAAATCAATTTTGACAAATGTTCCAATTAGAATAATAATAAAATAAAAATCAGTAATATTGTGGAGGAATCTATATTTTTACTTGTATTAGAAAGTTCAAACGTGGATTTGAAACTCATTAAGTGGTTGTTATGATTGATGTGACATTTGGAACAAAAAATATAAAAATCATTTTCGCTTCAGTGAAACTGTAATAGCAGAGCAGCGCATATAGCGAGAAGGACCTCGTCGAAATGTCCCGCCATGCTACGCTTTTTTATTTTTATTTTTGTCCTTTCTATGTTCCCAGCATACACAATTTTTAAAAATCATGTCTTGCGTGACCTTTGTGCAGTCTCGGGCTTATTTTAAAACGTTATGATTTAAATGATTTAAATTCATCTGTCGTATTTGATTTAAGATTATGATGTCCTGTGTATAACCCATTACAGATAATAAATGCATTTTTATTTGTTAGGAAAAAGCCTCCTGTGCAATACTTTTTAGGAACTTCTTTGAAATAAAGTTTAAAAAAGCAAACAAACATTAAACATAATTGTTTTTGACTCAACGCGTAATAAAATAATATCCAACGTGATTTCTAGTCAAAAATTGTGATTCCTTGCGTGTCAAAATTGACAGAATTGATGAAATTGGAGATTTTGGAGAATCAGTGGGTCATCAGGAATTTCATATGAAATAATATGACAATCTCCTTTTTTTTTAGATGAATAAAGTCGAAACGACTAGACAGCTTTAAAAGCGTGTGATATTACTATATATAACCTGCTACCACGAAATGTGCGTAAAGTCGCAAGTTGGTAGTTTCGAGACGCCCTGACTACTACGTTGGCATTCTTTGTTTCACACGCACCTGCTCAAGCCAGTAGTATGCCTGCACGTCCAATGTGAATAGGGGCACAATGGGCCATTTACGAAGGACATGCTACTGGCTTGTGCAGAATGCGCGGAAAACTAAAGGACATCAACTCAGTCAGCAGGACGACTCGAAACTACCAACTTACTGACTTTACGCTCATTTCGTGGTAACAAATCACTATTTATGTTCCCATTTTGATGAGACACAGCTGGCACGGACTCCAGATTATAAAAGTATCTTCTTAAGGGTAGACGAGGTATTGTTTGTCGAAGAAACCTAAAAATCGATTTTCATTATCTAGATCAATATATTATTGAAAATTAACACGTTGATGTTTTGCAAAATTTCATTCTACAAATGGTATACTTTTGCAAACTTGCTTAATTATCGTTGTTAATGAGTTATGTACGTTTTACAAAAGTGTTGTTGTTTCAGCCCTTTTTACAACGTAACTCAAGAACCGCAGCACCTAAAACACCCTATGTGCAAAATTGTGCCTTTTCAACCGCGCTGTGATGACCTCACCTGACTCTTATATAAGATTAAAGTTCCTAAAAACTTAATACCTAACATAAATTGAGCCACATTTTACCTGTGAATTTCAGATTATTCTTAAAAGACCCTAAAAGAAATATCGTGAGTGTCTGGTTTGTTCTGTTTGTCTGAATCTGGTCAGAAACGACTAGACACTTTAAAAAGTGCATTATATGTGGCGAGTGCCCATTTGGAGGTAATTCCTTTACACACTCTACAAATTCACTTTGCCTCTGCGGTTCACCACTACACAGCTATTGCCGGGACGACCGTCAAATTATACTAGAAGTATCTTCCTAAGGAGGCACACTCCGCAACAGGAAAACGCACCATAGGTTGCAAACTGTGTTTCGTCAGTGCGGACGGTATTCGCAACTCACATTTCCTTGAGAAGATTAAAGTTAAAGTCATAAATACGATTTCTGTCAAATTTGAATTTTGTTATTCTTTACCCAAAATGCTGGAATAATATTAGTGATACCTGCCAGGAAGGGTTTATGTCCATTTTTATTTAAGCTAAAACAATAAGGTAAAGTGAAAGAAATCCCACTAGCTATTTTGGCCGGGTAACATTCTATGGGGTATTTAAAGTCATACTATGACTTTAATGTTTAAATTGCTATTTTGATGTACAAACACAACTAATTTGGCTGATTCCATTTAGGTGTAAGTTGGGACATGTGTAAACATTACAAATATGCCCCCCAAAAAAGGTTTGACAAACACGAATCAATTTCATAATATAAGATCGTATATTATGGCTTTAATAAAACATTTACGTTGAAATATTTTGCATTACGTTTCACTACCTGGAGAGAATTGAAAAAAAATTGAATTCCCTCCTGAGCTTGGTACACATGTCAATGAGTTGACCAGATCACAAGGATATCATATAGCTATTGGCAGTATATAAAGTCTGCACAAAAAGTAACTCAGCTGTTATAAATACGCCCATAGATTCAGAACTAATAATTGTTTTCCCAATATTTCAACATAGAGAGAAGGATTATTTATTTACACGCATTTTGATACCCCTTTCGTCAAATGTCGTTCAATATTAACAACACAGTAGTGCTTTTACAGAAAAATACCCGAATTTAAAAGTTGCAGTTTACAGCGATCAATGGTTATAATGCCAGCACTGTAACACGTAAAAAATTGGGGTATTTTTCTTCAAAACACTGCTGCATTGTCAATATTGAACAAAATTGGACAAATGGGGTGTCAAAATACGCGTAAATAAATCATCCTTCTTTATATATTGAAATATTGTGAAAACAATTATTAGTTCTGAATCTATAACATATTTATAACAGCTGAGATACCACAATACGAATTTCTCTTCTAAATAGTCAATGAGTTACATAAAAATGACCTTGTGTGGTATTTAGTTCCCAGGAAGTGAGTTTTGCCTGAGGCAATTTGTGGTTAAATGTTGATCTCTCACTACAAGAGTTATTACCGTCGATTTGGTTGAAAAAGGAGGTGAGACATGATCAAACCTCTCCAGGTAACAAAACGTAATGAGTCACATTCTCAAGGCTATTCACGGTTATGCTTACAAGACCCTTAGCAAGTAGCCGCAATTTGTGGTTTTCTATTGCATTTCTATATTCGTTTTCATAAATTATTTTTCTTTCTATTCTATTCTATTCTTTCTATTCTATTCTATTCTATTCTATTCTATTCTGATCTATTTTATTTTAATCTACTTTATTCTATTCTATTCTACTCTACTCTACTCTACTCTACTCTACTCTACTCTACTCTACTCTACTCTACTCTACTCTACTCTACTCTACTCTACTCCATATCGATGAGTGAATAGAAAACAATCCAATTATCAATGAAGCGAAAAAAAAACAAAAAACGCTTGACAGATCTTAATGTAGATTGAATTAGTTAATTAATTTTCTTAATTTTAATAAAGTTAATGCACTTTGCAGAAAGAAATTGCGAAACAAATAAACATTGTATGCGACGATTAAAGCACACAGACTGAAAACAAAAGTCAACGTAGAGAGATGTGTTTATTCAAAATCCTGTTCGACAGTAATCGTTCGACATTTAAGTATCTCTATAAAGATGCAATTTAAATTGAGTGATTTGCGTCGAGCAGTGTTATGCATTATAGAAAGACAAGTGACCGCGTGATACGTTGTAGCTATCCTCGATCATTACTACTTTGCAATCCAAAACCGACCGAGCGATCATCGGCCTTTCAATACTTCATTAAGAAGTTGTCTCTAGATAAAAATCTTAAATCTCCAATAAGTTTGTTAGATATTGTGAATAGCTACACCATGTCAATGCCGTTGATAAGGGTAATTTAGATAATAGATTAAAACTAAGAAAAGTAGCATGTTTAACAACACGCAGTCATCAAAATTCATCCACATTCTATCGCTTATTTTGTGATAACCAATTTGGCGCGCAAAGTCCACAAAAATGTCGTTGAACACAGACAGAAAACAACATCCATAGTATATTATTAAAAATGCTCAAAATGTATTACCATATTTGCAATCTTTATGAATAGTGAAATACTTGGCATATTTGTACTTATGTTAATTCTCTCCACGCGGGTGTCGACTGCAGACGACAAGTTTCAAATTTTATTTAAATTTTTCAAAAATTTCAGAATTGTACATTTTCATGACCATATTTGAAATCAGCATGAAAAATGCATTAAAATGAGTACAGTCAAGACTAGCATTGGTTCAGTGGTTCTTAAGATAGCTCATGATATTTTGAGAACATTTTCCAAAACTTGGAAAATAACCTTAGATTTTTGAAAAAAAATTGTAAAATGAGTCGACTTATCAACGTAAAAAGGTCCTTGTCGTGCGCATAGCAATAATGGCGAGCTAATGACATTGTAATTCGAACCTTTTATGTTTGATATTAACGGCATTACCGGCCAGTGCTTTGGCTAGTTATGACCATGACACCTTATAATAAAGTAATTTGAAATGGCATGTTAAGTGCTAGGTACAATATGGAAATCGCCCGTAGTTGAACAACCGATAGAATTGAGAGATAACAAAATAACTAGGAAGATGATAATTGATAAAATGTTAGATATCTATGCGAAATAAAGAATGTGATTTATAGAATGAGTATGACATTTAGAGTAACATTATGTACTAAAATTAAAGTGTATAATACGTAATTAATCTATAAAGACAACATCTAAAAATAATTTTGGAATAGATCGCCCTGCATTACAAGCAGGTTGTACTCATCACCTGTGTATGTCTGCAATCATAGATTGAATACAATACCGCTCTTTTCAAAGAAACTAATTTTACAGGTGCGAGTGATTAGCATTTCTTTGACATCTATGGTTCAATGCATAGGTACCGCGTAAACGTTGTATTGTAGGGCGATCTATTCAATAATTGTATGCATCTATTGCTATGGTAATTAATCCTGTTATATCATCACTTCGACTGCGAGTTATAGTCTTTTGTGGCTCGATGAAAAGTTGAAGGACGTGTAGTTTCGTTTTCGGTTTTGATAGTTATGTAACTTTCTGACATGAAAACTTGAGGTGAGAGGGTCGGTGCTCATCTGGGCTAAAGAAGTGTCTAAATTTTACTCTCTTAAATTCGCGATACGTTGCACGGCTTCAATTGACTTGTGTTAGGTGTATAGGGACTGCCGCCTAGACAGACGGAAGTGACTCGTAAAAATAGTCCATTGAAATAACTAACCAGGTTTGCCAAATAGTGGGCATATGATACGTCAAATCAACGAGAAGTCTGTCATATATGATTCTCTATGATGAAACGGGAGACTGAAATGGCCGGTATGGTATAATATTGATATTGACATGCGATACAAAGGAATTGCATTCAAGCAAAAGCAATTAATTCCAATTGCTAATCTGGTAATTAATTGATTAATAGCGCGCATATTTTCATTGAAATAAGATGCATCCATCGGTGTGCAAGCCTTTTCAATGAAGTGAAGTTACAGAGAAACTCATATAATCCCTTGCCATTTCCATTTCTTAATAATAGACTAACAGAAACCCTGGAAATATTTATCTACTATTTCAATGCAGAAACTAACAATACAAAAAGACCCTATAACAATTAAGTCATGATAAGCTTTAGAAACTATAATACACCTGCGATACTTGCATGTTGCATTTGCCTAGGGGGAAGTTCCTATGAAAAAAAAAAGCAACGTTATACGGTTAAAATCGGGAATAACTCACGGAATTCAGAACCCAATTTGCATATCCCCATTGTTAGCAACATTATTTTTGTAGGTAAATTAAAAAGGCAGATTTCCCAGTCTCAGTATCAATCGTTTTATTGAAAAATTAGATAAAATTAAGCAGTTTCGCGCCCCAAAAAATGCAACTGTTTTTATTGGGTGAACTGCTTTTCAAAGCGCGACAAAATTGGCACAGTTTTGCTTGAATGTAGGTCACAAGGTGGATCATTTCAGCTTGTCTAAACTAATTAATGTGCGTATAGTTTATATCTAGCGTAGGGTTTACGAGTAAAGAATGATTGAGAATGCGTTTGGGGTTTGTATAATCTTGATTTCGTTTTGGTTTGTTTACATATAATTTGACACAACACCTGATAGCATATGAGTTTATCAAAAAATATGGTTAGGGTTACATTTAGGTAAACATCTAAACATAACGGTGTACTACAGTTCGAAATAATAAAAACTTACCTTTTTCTAATACGCACGAGAGTTGAATTGCTAAAATAAATATTGACATTTATAGAGCAGTTGAAAACAAGTGAAATTGTTGACAAGTGCAAAAAATATGTACAAAAAAGTGTTTGTAATATTCTGTCAGGGCAATTTGGAAAAGAAGTAAAATCACTTTATCTTTATTTTATTATTATGTAAGGAAGTGTAAGAGAACGCATTCTCAAATCACTTAAAATCAGTAGGTTTAGCCTAGTTACGTCTGTAATGTCACTTCAGTTGTTTCTCCAGAGTCTGTCTTGCTCCAATAACTTCAAATCGAAGCGATTCGTCTCTCTTAAAATGCCTTTACACGTCAGAATATAGGAAGGAGTCTCACGGTAATACAAAAGTTTGGTAACAAATTCTGTTTTTTAAATTAATAACAACTAGATCAGAGGCAAGTGTCTCCTTAAATGAATGACACCTGGATCAGTGTATTACGTTTACATAAACTCAATACTGGTGAAAGGTGTTCCAATTTCTCGTGTTTCTCTCTTTCTCTCACTCTATCGCTCTCTCATTTGTCTCTCTGTGTCATGACAGTGTAAATAAGCTACAGACTTTTTTGAAAAGATATGATATATTTTTTTTTTTATACCATTAACCATGCCTTGGTATGGTATAATGAATTCTTGTGGCAAAAGTTTCAAACCCTTTCCTGGCACACTATAAGAAAGATAAACGGGATCTGTGAACAGTCCTGTATTTGAATACTGGAATATGTAATCTGATTGGTAGGGATTCAAGGGGCGTATGTGTTGAAAAGCCATCCACATTCACGTATTTTCAATTATAACTTTGATAAACCGTTCATATTTCACTCACACATAACCTTGCAAATCACCAAGATTAAGTGAGGAAAGTCTATATCTTGGCGTAAAACAAAACAATCTTAAGTGTGTTTTTGCATTGTATCATTACAACGGGTGTGAGCTTAATGTAATGACGAGTTATAAAAGCCTCTGAATAATATACTGTAATAAATTTATTTATGTAAGGTTTTTTTTAAGAAAAGAGGAAGCATTAAAGTACACAAACAATTCCTGCTACTCATTTTCAAATACTTGTCAACGGATATATTTGTCAAAAATTTAGCTTTAAACTTGATTTATGTGAGCTTTTAGCTGTATTGTATCATATTTGCAAGAAAAGAGCAAGGATTACAGAACATAAACAATTTTCATTTTATTACTACTTTGCAATATTTATTTCTTAGCGCTATACTGCTTTGACTCAAAGAAAAGAATAAACACGTGGCGATGCCACACGCCCTGTGCTTTGTATGCTGTGAGTTCTCGCATATTCATGAGGGTCGATCGTTTGATCGTGCCGTGTCTAAAAATCACGGCTCCGTTTCGTGCCTTCGTGTATACGCAATAGAGCTTTGCGTATCTTCGCGTTTACGCGAAAGACCGTAAGAATACGCGGTACGTGCGTAGCAGTTTTGCCGGTCTAACCATAGACATATCTGATATCACCTAGACCTATGAGTGCCCATCCCTAACCATGGCAGTAGGTGAAGCCTCGTATCCAAGGTGATTTTGGTCGGGTGGTCGGACGCGGAGAAATAAAGTAAAGTGTGCTGAGGCTTGTGGATCAACGTCTAGGCGTTGTGCCTGTGCGTACCGCACTATAAATCACTGGGCTTTTTTTTTTAAATAAGCGTTCATGTCTGGAGAGAAAGACGCGCTCGTTTGCGTGATAGTTGCGCCATTATCGCTGCTTGCTTGCGTCCGGGTATACGTCTTTGTCAAAGTCGCTGCTATTAGCAGTGTCCGCTTCACTGCGCGAGCCAAAGTCACTGGTCTAGGTACTTGTTTGTCTGGGGGTCTAACTATGATCACCTCGTAATAGGCGAGAATTCAGTTTTTGTTACCAAGTCAATAAAGTTCCAGCTTACGTTCGCGTAAATTCACAAAAGCGCGCGTCAGTCACGCAATACGCAAAGCGCAGTTCGCGTAGGTGCTGCCCCCTAGCTGTGTGTACGCCAATCCATGATGTTATGAGTCCCGCATATTACGGGCTGATCAGAGTGTAATTTTAAAATAGAGCAAGTGAACCAAGATTTGCCCTCTTTTATTTGAATGTAATTTGAAAATAAATATAAAGTTCTGAACTACACAAATGGCAAAATTTTGTAACAGAGTTCTGCACTTTACATCCTCCTAGAGCAAGCGGTATTCGTAGTTGTAGTTGTAATGACTGTATTTTCTATTATCACATGCAACAATCACACGATTTTCGATGTAAATTCAATTGAATCGACAAGTACTTTTTGTCATCAGGCAAGTGTTAATGTATCCGTCCACAATTATGTTTAATGCATGAATGAAGACAATAGTATAAGATACATTAGGGCATTGTGAAGCACGTTTCAGGCGTATTCTTATAAACACATTAATTTGATTTGAGACACATCATATTGTGCTCTAGAAAATTATTTTCTACAAAGCGAATGAATAAGGAGAAGAGGCGTTTTTTTTGCGATCAACAGTATATCACGAATGTAATTGTTTCAATTTCTTTCTTCCAAAGTACAATAGAGTATAATGAAGTGCTCGTGGCAAACACATTAATTGGGTCAACTAAGTACAGTTTTATACTTTAAGACAATAGTAATGGATGAGAATACATTTACTCCAGCTTGTCCTACTTAACACACACACACCCACCCCACCCACCCCACACCCCACACATAAAAAGACAATGTTGACGGCAAGGTGATTTTTTCAGTTCCTGGTTGCACTTGCTACTGGTAGATCTTTTGTAAGTCACCATTCAACACTGTGTGCAGTGGGTAGCACAAGAAATCAAAATATATCACAATAATACCAACAAACTAATAAACAAAAGTAAAAACATCCACCACTTTAAGCAATATTCTTAAAAGCTGTTCGATGGGAATAAAACATTACTCGAAAAGCAATAATGACTTACTCATATTTATTGTGTTTACTTGCTCGATAATTGTATTTTTATCTTGTCTTATTCTTTAATTGATTTGAGTTCTGTCAACAGACAAACCATGATTAAGTTTTATTCAAGTCGTTTTATTCTATCATACAGTCTGGCAGCAGTAATATTTGATGGTTTTCTTCATTCACTACAAATGACTTAACTGAAGTACAATCTGTTGTCTATGTTTATTCATACACACCCCACTAGATAAACAAACAAACAAACAAACAAATAAACATAACCCTCAAACAAACAAACAAACAAACAAACAAACAAACAAACAAACAAACAAACAAACGCACCACGCACATCTCACACACCCCATCATGCACGCACACAATGCAAGCTTTGACGGCAAGATGCCTTTTCCAGTTCCTGGTTCGGTTCTTAATTCAATTGTTCGAATTCAATCGTATATCAAGTACCAACTGTGTCACGTTTGCTTTCTTTATTCTGATAGCACTTGCCACCGATATGTCTTGCAAGTCATCATTCAGCACTATGTGAAGTGGGAGCACAAACGAAAAAAAACCCAAGTTGCCACAATAATGTCAACAAAATAAAAACATCCACCGCTTTCAGACAAGATCCGTAAAAGTCACACAATGGCAATCTACCATTACTCTCAAATCAATAGTGACGTGCTCATGTTATTGTGTTTACTTGGTCGACAGTTTTATTTTATCTTGTCTTATTGTTTAATTGAGTTTACGTATGTCAGCAGACAAACGATGATTAAGTTTTATCAAAGTCGTTTTATTCTATTATTGACTCAAGTACAGTCTAGCAGCAGACCACTTAATATTTGAAGGTTTTCTTCATGCACTACAAATGACTAACTGAAGTACAATCTGTCATTTTAGTTATTCACACACACCCTGTCAGACAAACAAACAAACAAACAAACAAACAAACATACCCCTCAAATGGACAAACACATCACCCACATCACACACCCATCCCAACACAAAATCTAAACACACCCCGACTTGGAAACACACCCCATCATGCACGCAAAAATGCAAGCGTTGACGGCAAGATGCATTTTCCAGTTCCTGGTTCGCTTCTTAATTCAATTGTTCGAATTCAATCGTATATCAAGTACCAACTGTTTCACGTTTGCTTTCTTTATTCTGATAGCACTTGCCACCGATATGTCTTGCAAGTTATCATTCAGCACTGTGTAAAGTAGGTAGCACAAAAGAAAAAAATACTTGCCACAATAATGCCAACAAAATAAAAACATCCGCCGCTTTCAGACAACATTCGTAAAAGCCACACAATGGCAATCTACCATTACTCTCAAATCAATAGTGACGTGCTCATGTTATTGTGTTTACTTGGTCGACAGTTTTATTTTATCTTGTCTTATTCTTTAATTGATTTGACTTTAGTCGAGAGACAAACCATGATTAAGTTTTATCCAAGTCGTTTTATTCTATAATTGACTTAAGTACAGTCTGGCAGTAAACCACGTAATTGTTTGATGGTTTTCTTTATCCACTGCAAATGACTTAACTGAAGTACAGTCTGTCAGCAGACAAGAATTGTATTAACTTACCGTACGTTTCAGAACAATAATGTTAAAGAATGTCCTTTTTTTATTATATTCTTACCATATATAAAATACATAGCATCATGTATTGATCTTGCCACCAAATTGTGTCCATAATTTAATCCTGGTTGTGTGCAACTTATTTCGATCGCAGCGAACATATTCTTCGTGATGTCTTAGTTTTGACGGAAACCTTTATCGAACGTGCGTCGCAGTGATTGTATTACGACGAACAAGTCTCTTCCTTTATAAGAATGACAACTATGCACAATCAATCTAGTTAGAATCAAATAACACATTAAAATAATTGCACAAATCAATAGATGTTATATTTAAAACATGATTGTTACCAATTTTTATTAGCAAATGGGTCTCGGGCACAGCGTTCATACGGATTTGTATTATGTACTACCAAAACAACTTATCTTTGGAGTCAATTTGCTGCTCGCAGCGATTGACATGTAGTTGCTTAGAATGTGTGTATGATGACTAGTGTGTGTCTACGATCAATCAAATTTTCATTAGTTAACTCAATTTTAATGAAATCTACACAGATAATGAGCACTTCGAGAGTTTAATGTGACGTGTTAGTAATGTGATGTTATTGCCCAATTCTCGCGAGAATAAAATACGTTATTAAATCGTTTGCATACTGCAAGTATAGATTTTAGCGTGAAAACGATGGCAGAAAATGACCAAAATTTTTCAAAATCTTAACCTTATCTCAAGAACCACTGAGCCAATTGCATGCTTGTTTGTACTTGTTTGAATTAATTTTCCACATCGATTTCGAATTTAGTTACAAAGACGTGAAATTTGAATTTTCTGGAAAAGGTTATAAACGTCCTTGTCGGATCGTCTGCATTTCGCATCGTAGCGAAAAGGGTAAATGTTGGGTTACGTTTCCCGCGAGAAATAGACTGCTAGTAAACATGTTTAAACCGTGATTTTATTGACGAGCTTTAATGTGTTTGTACATGAATATTGAAAACCACAGTGCACGATTTAAAGTAATTTTTCAAGCTACAGAAGATAAAGGAGAGCTGTTTAATGTGTTCTAAATTGTTGTGGTGAATCCATACAGCTCTATAACATCGAAATTAATTGCGCAGTTAATATTGATGCGGTGCGGTATAATGATATTAACATTTTACCAAACTTGTCTCTGGTTTGTTCTTCGTTCGCACATCTTGTTCCCGAACACGCCCCTACACCCCCACCTTGGGTACCAATGCTAAGGGTACGGAGACAATGCTTTATTGTTCTTTCAGCCACTTTAGGATATGCCCCCACTTTTCAAGAAGGATTGACGCCGCTACACCACACCCATCCCACCCAACACTCCCCACATACCCGTAACAAAACATTAGGAATGCTTTTAAGTTTGTGCCAAGGTCACGGACAAATATAGTGCTTTTGATCACTAAAACACATGCTTTTAGCCGAAGTACTTTATGCATCTCTTTCCAAGGTCGTTTTCTCGCACTTTAAGAAAAACTTTAATGTAAATCCACTCAAATGTTAAATTGATATAAAGTTAAAGAAGAAGTGGCTTAATGTAATTGGTTTTATGCGGGTACATTAAAATACTCATTACATGATTGATTTATTGATTGGCACTAAGCTGAAGATATATCAATGTCCGTTCTAATTCATTAAGACTAAATTGAATTGAAGAGACATTTAACAACTAAATAAATATAGCAAGGAGTTATCATACCAAGTAATAGTCATACACGCACTCTTCTGTCGTTTCTTTAGGGTGTTTGGTGTGCGGCGACGAATTTAGAAAGTGGGACTCCTGGAACTGAAATTTAATTTCTGAAGCTTGGGGAAAATGATCAATGAACAACCACTATAAAGTAAAGTGTGCTGAGGCTTGTGGATCAACGTCTAGGCGTTTTGCCTGTGCGTAGCGCACTATAAATCACTGCGTTTTCCCCGTTTTTTTATAAGGGGTTTTGAACTGAAAGAAGTAAACCTTGAAAATTATTTTTTCAAGCGACTGGTGTAGATGTGAAATTAAAGTTTATCTAGCATATGCATAAATAGTATTTCCATTGTCGTTTGTAATATATACAAATCGGAAGTTTTATTGAATAAATAGAAACCATACATGTACATCTAACATTATTAAAAAAACCTATTGTGGTGCAACTACGCGTAAGAAAATTGATATTCAATTGAGCATTTATTTGCCTTTCGGATGACATAACAGATTTTAATCGAGCTATGTTGTATGTGTGTAATATTGATCATACAGACAGCTATAATGGTGTTGCTGTTGTCTTTGCCTATCCGCGTAAACATTTTGATAAATTAGATGCCATGCCGTGTTGTTTTACCTATGCGGAGTTTGTTATATGTCCGGTCCAATTATTTATACGCCGTATCTTCGTCGTTTAAACCTTTACGGGCGTTTTCAATCACAGAAACAAACCGTTGAATATTTAATTTAAAAATTGTCATTTTTGAAATTTACACACAAAATGTATTTGAACTACAGCTTTCTAGTAATATCTCAGTGGGCCTGGTTTACCTTTATTATTGTCAAAAATAAATTTATCTTCTTAACCGCGTGGAAGGCATTTATCTTGGTGAAGGGGATGTTTGAAGTACTCTGGTAACCAACGATATAGTTTACATTAGAAAATACTACTCTGTTATATTAATTGATCATTCATTATTATGTCAAATACGAGCTACATCTGACAATTGCAACGCGTAACGGATTACTACAATCATCAAAAGTGTTTTTTTTATTTACAGGGTCACATTTTTAGATATATTTAGTATTTGAAATCACACGCAATGACGTGGTTTGGGCGTTAGTATTTACAGCCCATTCTATTTATATAAGTGTGGATATTGAACAATCTGAACAAGAAGATTAGGGTGACGAGTTGAGGTAATGTAAGATATGGAAAGTCTATATTGTTATATATCAATCACAATCAATACATTAATTGTCTTCTGTGATTATTTGATTGTAAGCTCTCCTTCAGTTATTCCAGTTAAAATCCATACACCCCCTATGAAAGACATGACCTTAATCTTCCACACAGGGGGTGTAGATTCCAACGGTGCTACTCATTTAGGTAATTGCATTCGAAATTCACATTACCTGTGTTGACGATTAATGCAGTCCTAAAATTGCGACTTTTGAAATGAGCGTAAAGTCGCAAGTTGGTATTTCGAGATGACCTGGCTTCTGCGTTGGTTTAGTTTCACACGCGCCTGTTCAAGCCAGTAGTATGCCTGTATGTCCATTGTGAATGGGAAAGACATACTACTGGCTTGTACAGGTGCGCCAAAAACAAAGAACATCAACTCAGTCAGTCAGGATGTCTCGAAACTACCAACTTGCGACTTTTCGTGGTAGCAGATCACAAATATTTGTTGTTGTTGTTTTTCTAATATAAATTATACAAACGTCGCTTTGAAATAATTATCTACTATTTTTAAATAGCTTCTTCACAACGCCGAAATAAAATTCAAAAAATGGGCTATTCTAGTTGAAATCCATACAGCCCACACATGACCTGAATCTCCCACACAGGGATTATGAATTTCAAATGGAGTCGCACATTCACGTAACTCCATTTAAAATTCACACCCCCTGTGTAGGATATTAAGGTCATGTCTTTCATTATGAAAGGGGTGTATGGATTACAACTGAATTGCCTAATATGATCCACCCATAAAGAATTATTCGCTTTTTGATAGCTTTTTTCATTCATGTAAAAGTTAGAATAGAATAGAATAGTCACATTGAAAGGAAATCCCTTATTGAAATTGATAGCTTTGTAGTTAATGTAACTAACTTATCGATTCAAGCATTTTGAAAATTAAGGGAGATATGCATTGTGTGAGAACAATCCCGAGAAGAATATGACGATGCCCCATATCATTACCGACGATGCTTCACCCGGGGCTTCACCGGGTATTACACAACTTTCGCAACCAGCAAGGAATGAAGTCGATATTATTCATGAATTGCTTATGAAAGAAGAGGGGATACACACCTATTTTGATACCATATATGGAGAAAGATCTTGTTGATATTTACGATTTCTTGTAAAGATTGACAGTTGTTGCAAATGCTGGTGTTGTAGTGTTGAAAACCCACCCGTCTGAAAACAGACTTTTCTAGTTTAAGCAAGAATTACTGAACGTATTTACTTCGTTTTTGGTACATATAGCTAAACATTTTCTGAAAGTTTGATAAAGATCCAGTGTTTAGAACGTGAGAAATGGAGTTCGAAAGCATTATTGGAGCTTCGGTTTTTCATCTAAGGATCAAGAATAGTCATACCTGTTGGCAGTCAATACCTAAAACACCTTCAAATCACACAATTGCAAATCCGCTAACCTTGGATTTTTAAATGCGTGACACACTTTTAGTCACCATGGTCACACACGTGGGGAATCTTGTTATAGTCTACGACATGTCTGCATCAGCCTTTTAAAAAAACCAGAGAATATAATTATTGTCTGTCCTTGCTAATCTATTCCTTGTTTAAAGTCATTTTCAAAGATTGACGTTTTCGGTAAATCCCATAAGCCTTTGCGAGTACACATGAGATGTCGTCAGGACGATCCGCACATCGTTACTGGGCACTTCACGGCTTTGAAATGCGCAGTAGCTTTGTTCACTAAACGATGTGCGCATCGGTGTGACGTCAAATGACAACATCTCAGGTGTACTCGCAAAGGCTTGTGGGATTTACCGAAAATGTCAATTGTTCATCCATTATTTTGATAAATCAAATTTATTGATTGACGACGATATTCTGTCAATTATTTTATAGTACTTTGCCAGGAACAAGTTTATTTTTATTGATTTTTCATGCAACTTCAACAATCTAGCTGTTGAAAAGGTAAAAGTGTAGGATTTGAACACATTGAGTTCCTGTCACTTTGTAAACAATTTGAGTCACTCCTGGGAGTTGCTGTCACCTTGAAGCTTACCTAAGATATAGAATATTTCAAAGAATAATTGACTTATTGATGGTCTGTATTATTTTCTTTACTTATTTTTGAACACTAAGTTTTGTCTATAGAAAGGTAGCCATACAGAATATATTTTAGATTTGAATTATTGTCATTTAAGGTAGTATGTAATCAGGAACAATATATTTCAATAATTTTTTAATCCCTGCACCTCCACACAGGGAGTGTGAATTTTAAATTGGATTACCTGAATGGGTGACTCCATTTGACATCTACAACCCTTTTGTGGGCGATTAAGGTCATGTCTTCCATACGGAGTATATGAATTTTAAATGGAACAGCCAATACATGTATGTAGTCCCGGGTTTAATACACGGCAGCGAAAATTTACTTTATCAAAATTTTCATTTTTACTGTCTTTCTGTGGTAATTGTTATTCTATTAACTGTATATTTGTGTGCAAATTGAGTGCGCTATTTGCATTTATTTAAAATATTTTAATCCTAAAATATGAGTTATTCCTTTTATTTCATGATAAAAAGTAGTTGAAAATTTCCTTGCTATATGTTACTCATTTTTATGATGTTTTAATGTAACGATGTAACGATGCAAACAATATTTAAGATAAATGGCGCGATCAGTGTTCAACTTTTCTTAAAAATGAATACAGTTATACATGCCATCAAACAACCGTGAGACACATCCGTTATCAAATTGATGGGTACCAATCATTTTGATACGGCTTGTATGATATAAATTGCGCTGATGTTAATGAAATGGCGCTATACAAAAGCGTAATCAATGTAGTATGATTTTTTTGTATGTGAGTAGAAGTTACAAGTTGTAAACCACGATGACCATTTTGTATGCATCTCACCAAAAAGGGTTAACAGATTATCAATGATCATGCTTAACTTGCAAAAGGTCCTTGGGTGTTTTGCGTTAATCTGATTCTTATATTCAATAAGTAAACATACAATTTGAATTCATTTAAGGTAATGTCATTCAGCATGGATCTAAATAATGAAGGCGGAATAGCAAATTGGATTTTATGATAGGCGATGTTAATAGGTACCTAGATAGATAAGCCGTAAGGAAAGCAAGCAAAGATTGTTTTGAATAGATATGAAAGAATAATTCAACATATATCTCAATAACTCTAATGGCTACTCTACTCTTAATTAATCTATTCGAGTAGGCGAGTGAAGTGGGGCCAAACGTTCATCGCCAGCGCTTCTAATGAACGATTCATCATTTTACTTTTTCGTCTCATCTATGCCTCCAATGTATAACATGCATAACATATTTAATTGTTGATAGCTCCGCCGCCAGATCGAGATGAGAAATGAGCGAGCTAGTCCAAGGATCAATGCTATGTGCTGTCTGCCCTACGGCCATATAAAGCCAATATTACCGGACGGGCGCACAGGTGGACGACCAAAATAACTCTTTCTTCCTGAGGCAATGTATAGCCAGTACTGTCAATGAATCAAGACTAGATATAACTGATTGATGGTAGCATCTTGATCATGTGAAAGCTTATTTTGTCGCATTAAAATTGTACGATTAGGCTCATCAATCAGGATTTATGTTGATAGATAAACTGATGTTATGTAATTGGTTTAAGTATAAGAAAAACTATTTATGAGGCAAAATATTTATTGACTTATTGGAATTTAAAAAAGTACGATGGTAATTTGAGAGCATCTGGATTTATTAATAAGATTTATTTCGGGTAATGTTTTATTATTATATCTTTCAAGGTCACTGTTATTACAGCACATTGATTCATATGAATTTGGAATAATATACTTATTTCCCATTCTTAATTGTGTAATAATATCTGACTATATTGCAAATAATAGTGACCTGCTACCACGAAATGAGTGTAAAGTCGCAAGTTGGTAGTTTCGAGACATCCTGCTGACTGAGTTGATGATCTTTGTTTTCCGCGCACCTGTACAAGCCAGTAGTATGTCCTTCGTGAATGGTCCATTATGTCCCCATTCACAATGGACATACAAGCATACTACTGGCTTGAACAGGGCGTGTGAAACTAAGCCAACGCAGTAGCCAGGGCGTCTCGAAACTATCAACATATTATAATCATAATTGTTTCGTACTTTGCGAAGATCTTGAATTTGGAAATAAGTTTCAATATATATAGCTTGTAGAATGTTAAAGTTTATGGTTTCAACCTTGATATTTCTCTTATGTCAATGGAGGTATACCGATTTGAAATGACAAAATAAAAAAACAAGTTTGATGACGTGTTTCAATTCGCCGTTTTATATAGGCTATAGCATAATATCGTATGACGATTTGTTGACAAAATTGGACCAGTTAAATTTCATAATCTATGAATGAAAATAAATTCTCAGAAAGTTTTGAGACCAAAATATAATAAGTTAATGATTGAAAATTAATTAATGATTTGATATTTCTTATGTAGGATGCTTTTAACAAACGTAAATATTTAATCATTTCTTTTATAATAATAGTAATATTCATTTTTGCTAGAGTGCTCTTCAGTGAGTCGGCTAGATTTTAAATGTGTGTTTTTACAAAACTACGTTTTTGTGATACACATCTGTAATAAATCAGCAACGTCATAAAACAGTTCGTGGTGTAAATATAATTCTATTTTCATGTAGTGTATTGTAAAATTAATAAACACTGTATTAACCAATATTCAAACCCTTTCCAAGTCTACTAGTCAATTACATACAACTTTCTACTGTATATAAAACTTGCTTTTGCATAAGCTTTCTCAATATTATAAGAAATGGGAAATGTAAAAATAGATATTACTTCGGAAATAGATATTTTTTCAAATCCTTTCAGAAAACTCGCACCTGTGTCCGCTTGTTCATGATAAATGTCAAGAAACATCACGTCCTGGTACGAAACTATTATCAGCTTTTTATGCACGGGGCTTTGTAAATCCAGGTAATTTAGTAGACATTAATGGGATGGAATTTCCTAAAATATGCACCATTTATGCTGAAAAGAGCTTTACTTTAACTAATTTTTATAAAGATACCTAATATGAAAAGAAATTTAAAAAATACACAAATTTAAGTAGACCTTTCTTCCGTTTAAATGTTGTAATAGTTAATCATTGCCCACGAGAGTCTCGTAGTATAGGACTATTCCGGTTAAAATACATACACCCCCTGTGGAAGGCATGACCTTAATCTTCCACAGTGGATTAAGAATTTCAAGTAGGGTTACCTGAAATATGGGTGACTCCATGTAAATTTTACTTCCCCTATGTGGGAGATGAAGGTTATGTTTTCCATAGGGGGTGTATGGATTTCAAATAGCATAGCCCATAGTATTAGAAAATAAGACTTTCCTAGTACCTGGATCACTTTCACCATCATTATCATCAACAATAACAACATCAGCGGCAAACATGAAGAAAAACCACAACAACACCAACAGCACAGTCATGTGTTGCCCACATAGCGTCATAAAGTACATTCATACAAATTTATATTGCAAGATACATTTTAATTTTACCTCAAAATCGTTTCAAGGTCGATTGAATATCATGTGCGAATTAAATCGCAATTAATAATAGATTACAGTCAAAAGGAAAAACATATGTTGATATGAAAGTACAATGATAGCTTGCAAATATGATGTGAATAGTGAAACCAATCATTTCAATTAGAGCGATATTAAGGTCACTGGTGCTGTTAAGCAATATAAGTCAATGCCGATGAACCATATATTTGAAACCAATTAATTAGGAATAAATTGTTTCTAGTATATTTCCGTACGCAATTGATACTGCATTTTGGAGATATCAAAACAGGAAATAATATATATTTAGGATTGCGCAAATCTGTGAATAATGTGACTGTGATATCTGTATTTTATACTCTTTTTGTACTGTTAAATGTTTAATGCTCCTTTGAAAAAAGTAGTAATGCTTTCTTTCCTCTAAAAGGCGTGCTCATTTTTCCCAAAAGTCAGTAACAATGTTGTCTTTCCAGTAAACGGCATACTCCTTTTTCTGAAAGTCAGTAACAATGTTGTCTTTACAGTAAACGGCGTGCTCATTTTCCAAACGAGACAATGGCATTGTTGTCTTTCCAGAAAACGAGATACTCATTTTCTAAAATCAGTAGCAATGTTGTCTTTCCAAAAAACGGCATGCTCATTTTTTTTTAAGTCAGCAATGTAGTCTTTCCAAAAAACGGCATGCTTATTTTTTAAAAGTCAGTAGCCATATTGTCTTTCCAGAAAGCGGCATATTCTAAAAGTCAGTTCATTGTCGTTCCTGCAATAACAACAATAAATTCACATTGTTTCGTAACACGGATCGTTGTTTTATGTGATCATTTATTAATTTGTCTAACAAAACATTATATAATGTTCAATTCTAGACCTGGAGAATATCAACAGCTATTTCACTAATATACACATAATTATATTTTTTAGTTATTTTTAACATAGATTTTCGTCTCTACATCAAATTATTCATCTTTTTATGATTTATTTTTTTGGTAATTTTTATTGTATTATTTTATTTACATATATTTCAAATTAAATTGAGCCAAATAGTATTATTATTCCTCATATCGTGCAGTGGCGTGCGTAGGATGTTTTAACTGGGGGAGCACACAATCCCGTTCCCCCGAATGACTGCGTCTACAAACTTTGACCAAGTGATTTTAGATGGTTTGAGAAGTTGAAGAGCAAAAAAAAAATGATTATAAACGCTAGCGTCCTTAAATATGGCAATTTTTCACAATTTTCAGGGGTAAAGTGGTAAAGCTTATTCTAATAAGAAGAATAATTCGGATAATTCATCAAAAGGATATTCAGTGTATAGTGCTTAATATTGATACATTTACTTCAATTTTTCAGAGTATTAAAGTAATAATATATGCCTCAATGGAAAGAAAACAAATGAAAGTGCAACATGGTTGATGTTATATGTTGGCTTGACCTTACATTAATTTGTATTTATTTTGTTCAATTTCATTGCGCTTCATTTGGCAACTGCTTTGTCACTGCTTGACATAATTATTGAAAGTGCACAATATTTAAGTAAAATATCATCACAATATAAATAATAGTACATGTAGCAAATCAGACGATCGCAGATACGACGCCATATGGTTCCAGTTCATCGCAATGTTATTTATAAAACATAGAATGCTAGCTTCGTTGGTAATAAAACGGAGTCAAATACATTTTAATGTATTAAAGATGATACCTTCATAATGTCAATGAGTTTTATTAAAGATTGCGCAGCCAATAAAGTACATCGGAACAACCAACATGATATGCCATATAGACTCTCATTCAGATTTATTGAATTCAGGTTTTTAGAGCAAAAATATATATATATAGATATAAAATAAAACAATTTTTGGCTAAATAATATTCAGCCAAAATAATATAATGAAACGACTATCGAGTGACTATTTATGTTATATATAGATATATATATATATCTCATAACGTCCAACTACCTTTAACAAGACTTTAATAAAAAGAAGTTAATAAATGGGATAGGTTATGTCTAGACGAGAAACTATGGTCAAGCACAGACATGGTCAAGACACCGTTGTCATTTAATGCCAAATCAACACTCTTCCGATCTACTCGAGTGCCGGCGAAATTCAAGCTTCAATATTTAATATCAAGACATTTCGGAATTCTACCTTTTTACGACTACATTTTGAAATCAACATGATAAATGGATTCCAATGAGTAAAAACTTGCATAGTATGTGCTTAGTAATAATATTTAAGACACATGTCTAATAATTTTAAACTAAGATCAGGTTTTCTACGCCAAACCCAACACAGTGAACAACGATTTAATAGCGACCGATATTGTTGAAGGTCAGTGATGTATTATCGCAATTTACGCCGTCACATTTTATTTTTAAGCTTCATATCTCATTTTGGATGCGATGGACGTTTTTCTTGACATTTATTTAGCAATCTTTTTTAATCACTTATGTCTACCGTTACACAAAAATATGTATACGAAATTAATATGTTTTTACTTCCTATCGTTTCATATTCTTCTACATTGCATTATACAGCTTGCGTAATAACCCGTTAACATTTATAAATAAAATATCAACTATCAGAATAGTCATCAATCTTGGCTGATAAGGTAATGGTTGTACAAATCGCAGATAAGCATTACTTATTCATGTGGTAAAGTGTTTCTGTTTGGGAGTTATGCAATGGAACGAAACTGGTAACAGTGACCGCGGGAATCAGGTTATTCAATTTCAGAATATTTTACTCATCAAATATTCAAAAGAGTATAAACATAAACTAGTTGTATCAGGTTAATCTGAATTTTCAATTAAAACCATTTGAATTTATACTGATAACTTTATTTTTGGTGACATACCTTGTTACATTTTCGTATGCAGTACTTTATCAGACTGGCAACCTTGCTTCTCCTTCTTTCCTAAAATCGCTACCGTTGGTGGCGTTTGAAATAGTCCCCTTCATCTATGTGTTTTCTCCTCGTCGTCTGATCCAAATTGCCTCTCTGAATTATCTGTTGTTGCTATTGAGATCACATTCAAGAACTATATCAAGAACTATAACAAGGCGAATCGGTACAAGTCCCAAAGAACATCAAGGAGAAGCGTAACAAACATATCATAAAATCCATACACGGTCAAAGAGAAAACAATCACTCACAGAAATAAATAAATCGGCTATTACAGACCATGTTGCGCAAAACAACCATGTCATAGGCCAAGAGGACGCTAATATCAGATTAAGAAAGATTAACGGGAACAAAATACAGATCAGAGAGACATTTGGGATTAGACGACGAGAGGAAACACCATGAATAGAGACGAAGAGAACTATTTCTTACCGAATATTTGAACCAGCTTCTAGCGCCACCAACGGTAGCAACTCTAGAAGAAGACGCACTTTTAATACAGCCTTAATCACCAATACACTCAATCTAATTAGTATCTCCGTAATGTTCACACAGGGCCAAGAGAAGTGTTTTATGAGATGCTTATCTCTCCTCTAGAACATTTGTTGATAGCGCAACAAACCTTTCATATGACCAGGGTACATAATTATAGAACGTGTATTTCCTACTCGTGGTTCATTGTGACGTACTACGCTGTCATTGACAGATAAATTAAAAATCTTGTTATGAAAATTAAGTAGACTTATGAATGTACCGTGTTCCTACCACAGGGGTTTATTATGATTATAGTTGCAGGTCCATATTACTAGACTAGCTGCTCACTTGTGGACTTAAAGTCGATCTTATATTGCCATCATCATCAGCCCATGTCATCCCACTGCTGGGTAAAAGACTCTCCCAAATTCTGTCAATTTCTCCTGTCTCCTGCAATTCCTGTCCAGGCTGTTGTTCCCAGGTAGCTGACCAGCTCGTCTCTCCATCTAGCTCGAGGTCTTCCTCTTTTCCTTACTCCATACAACGGTTGCCACTCTGTTGTGAGCTGACTCCATCTTTCATCTGTTATCCTACTCAGATGTCCAGCCCACCTCCATTTAATTCTTTTTACTGTTGTTAACATATCCTTTACTCTTGTTTGATCCCTAATCCAGCTGTTCTTTTTCCGATCTCTCCTTGTATACCCCAGCATCATCCTTTCCATACTTCGTTGTGTAGTCTGAAGTTTCCTTTCCATATCTTTGTTTAATGTCCAAGTTTCACTTCCATATGTTATGGCAGGTAAGATGATTGATTGAAAAGTTTCATTTTCAGACAATTTGGCATGTGTTTGTCTGTTAGTACATCTTTGTGTCTGCTGAAAGCTGCCCACCCTGCTTGCGTTTTTCTCTTTATTTCCTGCGGCTGATTCCCATCTGGCCAAATCTCTTGTCCTAGGTAAGTGTATTTGGATACATGTTCCAGTGTTTCATTTCCAATTTTGATTTCCTTATTATCTGCATACATGTTGAACATGACCTTTGTTTTTGACATGTTCATTTTTAGCCCCACTCTCCTACTCTCATTGCTCAAATCAGTTAACATTTCTTCCAACTCGGCTGCATCTCCAGATATGATTACAATGTCATCTGCAAACCTTAGATGGTCTAATTTCTTTCCATTTACATTGATGCCTTTATCAACCCAGTTCAATCTTTTGAAGATTTCTTCTAGGGTTGCCACAAACAGCTTGGGTGACATGGTATCTCCCTGACGAACTCTCCTTCTGATGAAAATTGGTTCACTGTCCTTATGAAGTGTTAGTGTAGCTGTGGCATTGGTATATATTTCCTGTATGGTCTTTATGTAGATTTTGTTTATGCCTTGGTTTTTGAGTGCTTGGATGACTGCATTTGTTTCCACCGAATCAAAAGCTTTTTCATAATCCACAAAAGCAAGGCATAAGGGCAGCTGGTATTCCTTAGATTTTTCAACAAGTTGATTCACTGCCTGTAAGTGGTCAATTGTGGAGAAATTGCTCCTGAATCCAGCTTGTTCTGCAGGTTGATTTTCGTCCAGTTGAGTGGTCAATCTGTTTGTGATCACTTTGGTAAAGAGTTTATATGTGTGCGAGAGAAGGCTAAATGGCCGGTAGTTTTTAAGATCTTTTGTATCGCCTTTTTTGTGTAAGATAATAACATTAGCGCTCTTCCAACTTGATGTTATGGTGTTGGTTGTTAGACATTTCGTAAAGAGTTTTGCCAATGCTTGGATGACTGTGTCTCCTCCACACTTTAGCATTTCTGCCACGATATCATCTGGCCCTGGAGATTTTCCATTATTCATTGACTTCAAAGCTGCTTCCACCTCATCTGCTCCCACATCAAGGATATCTTCCTCTTCATGTTCTGGGACCAGATTTACATCAGGTACTGGGGTTTTGCTGTCATATAAGTCTTGGTAAAATTCTTCTGCTCTTTTGATTATTCTATCTCTGTCATTGATGATGGTACCATCTTCTTCCTTCATTTGAATGATTTGATTTTTCCCTATGACTAAGCTTCTTTTGGCCTTTTTTACACTCCTGTTATTTTCTATTTCTCTTCTGACGTGCTCTGTATTGAAATTGCGAATGTCAGTTTTCATCTTCTTTCTTGCTGATTTGCATAGTTCTCTATATTCTGGTGTATTGTGTTTTTCTTGTGCTGCCATGTCCCTTCTTCTGCTTAGTAGATCTTTGGTTTCTTGACTAAGCTTGTCTGTATTCCCTTTTCTTTTGGAACCAGCCTCTTTTGGAACCTCATGTGCCTTTGTAGATACTGCATCACTAATGTCTTCGTACATGTTTTCAACACTTTCTTCTACTTCCAATCCTTCCAATCTGTTTTTCAGTTCCACTTCGAAGATGTATTTCTCCTCCTGTAATTTGTTTAAATCAATTACCTTTTTCTTGGTAACGAGTTTCCTCCTTTCTTTACGAATATTGAAGGTTGCTATACATCTAACCAATCTGTGATCACTTCCTGTCGAAAATTTGTTGAGTACTGAGATATCTAGCAAAGTTTGTTGTCTGTCACACAGAATATAGTCGATTTCATTCTTGTGAAGACCATTTGGGCTTTTCCAGGTCCACTTGCGGCTTTCTTTCTTTTTGAAGAAAGTATTTCCTATTTTAGTTTATTTGCCTCTGCGAAATCCACTAAAAGATCCCCTCGTTCATTTCTCTTCTTGTATCCAAAGTTTCCAACTGATGTTTCTTTTTCATCATCTTTTTTCCCAACTTGAGCGTTAAAGTCTCCCATAACAATTTTAAAGTGTGTCTTTTCCTCTTCAATGAGTTTGTATACTAAATTCAGTAGACTTATGAATGTACCGTGTTCCTACCACAGGGGTTTATTATGATTATAGTTGCAGGTCCATATTACTAGACTAGCTGCTCACTTGTGGACTTAAAGTCGATCTTATATTGTATGAAGCTGTAAACTGTCATCATTTTGTTGTCTAAATGTAACACGGGTGATGGAATGCAGTTTAAAATCCCCGCCAAGCCTGCATTATTTCACATTTCAGGTTGGATGGACCACGTCAATGTCTTCCATTGAGGTATAATAATACGTGGAATTGGATTCGTCTATATACGGATGACCAAGAGGCCCAAAACATGCCAAAAGTTATACGCGTAACCTAGGGACGTCCTATATAACTTGGACGTCACTAAGTATACCCGTCCCGTAATTGGGCACCATATGTCATTATAATAAACTGTATACATAAAAGCTATGAGTATTGAGGACGTTCCAAAGGTAACTTGATGGAGACCTGAAAGTGTAGAAACTAGTAGAACGTGATGTGTAAAAATAGATTTCTGAATTATTTATTTAGAGTATCCCATAGACGACGAGTCTTGACCACGTTTTTACGTCAAGTCACTGTTCAATATTTCAACAACTGACCTGGGATCGCTTACATACAAGTCCAATATACACTAAGATCCACAACATGCTCATCTATCAGGGGCACATTTCTTAATAACCCCAATACATTTTGTACATCATTGAATGACCTCTGAAAATTTCGGTACTAAAACTCACACTCTGCAACCTGAGGTCAGTTTCTGCAATATGATTGTTTAATTGAGGTTATTGAACTATGCCATTGGGATGATGCCACTGTGGTCCATAGTGATATAGAATAAGACCTGCACCAAAATGTGTGGCTCATACACAAATGGGACAAAGGACATGTTGCCAACTTATGGTAGAACATACTTTAGTTGTTGGAGAGGAATATGGAACTTGGAATAAGGTTAATAGATTGTGTCAAGTACTACTGGATAGACTATAGAAGTTGACATTTTCCGTGATTTAGTTTATTGATTTGGATTCATACCCTAAAACTATATGTCAAAATGAAGATGACAATAGTACACGTGATGGCAGGTCAATGCTGTTTATGTTTATAGCCTACAGCTCTTAATCATGTTAAAGGTGATTGACCAGGTTGTGGTCAGATTGTAATGCATTGTGTTTTAGTATACCTCACAAGTTTTTTTAGTTAAATCGCTACAGCGATTTGGATGCTGACAGCTGATTAGATTATTATTCTAGTAGCCCATAAAATAAATCGTCGCTGGGCGGGAAAAACCTCGTATGTACATTTAGCTCTTGAATATGGATGAAGCAACCCCTTCAATATAAAGTCTACACCTACAAGGCTTTATCCATGTTCAAGGGCCAAAAGTAAATATGAGGTTTTTTCCTGCATGTACTTTGGCCCTTGAACATGGATGAAGCAAACTCTTCAATATAAAGTCTACACCTACAAGGCTTTATTCATGTTCAAGGGCCAAAAGTAAATATGAGTTTTTTCCTGCATGTACTTTGGCCCTTGAACATGGATGAAGCAAACTCTTCAATATAAAGTCTACACCTACAAGGCTTTATTCATGTGCAAGGGCCAAAAGTACATATGAGGTTTTTCCCGCCCAGTGACGAAATAGAACATAACTTCCGTGATGCAACCACCAAACTACTATATTTTTGCTCGTTCCATCTAAACGAAACTTTCTAGACAAAAATGTTACTGGATCTGCATTTTGATGGGGGTAAGTGGGAGAACGAATCTGATCAAGCAGACAAGGCTTGTCTGCCAAGCACCTTTAATAATTTAACTGATACAGGTGACCTTTTGTTGTGACCACTCACTTAAGTAAATTAGTTGTTCTAATTTAGGAGTAACCTGCCGTATGCTAACAAATAGACAAATAATAAATACTCGTCCTCCGAAAGCGGGCGTTGTATCAACCCCTCCTAAGGGTTTCCATCAGGCATAACAAACGCGTGAGTTCACACCAAACAAATTTAAAGGACGAAATCAAAACTCGACCGCCGGTTCCAAGTGGTTCCTTCCGGTTGGAGCCGGTTTCTATTGTTCTAAACAATGGAACGTGGTTCAGCCGGTTACCTGGCGGTCAACCGGCGAGTTTTGATTTCATCCCTAACATGCTTAAGCTTAGATCCACTCTTTGAGCTCATTTAAGTGATAAAATGTTTACCCCAACACCTTTGTGGGAGTAAGACCGATCATCAAAATTACCATGGAGGTGTGTTGTGTTGCTGAGACCGACCATAGATTTCTACAGTAAAATTCATTATTTTCAATTTTTTTAAATATATCCACTTTTTACTATCATAAGTTCATAGAATTGGTACGCCCACATTATGACGTCATATCGATATTGCATGGGGAATGTTTGTACTTATGTTGGTATCACTGGATAAAATCACACACTAACGATGCTGTTATTTTTCTTTCTTTCTTTCTACCATGCTGACTCTCCTGTTCTAATCCGGTAAAACAACTTGAATGTGTGGCGTCAAACAGGTAAGCTTAAGTAATATAAGTCTCACTATTAGATCGTGGAATAACTAACATTCTGCCCTGACATGGAAAAATGGCACAGCTGACATATTGCTTATTTGAGATGCTGAAAAAATGGTATTCACCTACCAATGACACGTAATTGACCTTTTCAGTAAATCCCATAAGCCTTTGCGAGTGCACCTGAGATGTCGTCATTTGACGTTACCTCGATGCGCATATTGTTTGGCGAACATCTTACTGCGCATTGCAAGTTGGCTTGACGTCAAATGACGACATCTCAGCTGTACTCGCAAAGGCTTGTGGGTTTACCGAAAAAAAAGGTCAATTAATACTAAAGCAAACGTAAATGTTTGCATTTCGGGTGTAAGGTTCGAGTCCGGGTGTATAATTTTGTAGGAGATTTGCTGCAAAACTTAACCACCAATCGGTTCGCTGCTGGCCCCCTGGCACGAAAAATATCAACCAGGTCCAGCTGACGGTTCTGACAGGGCTCCGGCAGTCAACCGATGGTTGAGTTTCGAAGTCATCCTTATACCAACATGGGATCATAAAAGGTGAAAACGACTAAAATTTCAGTTGTGCTTCGGGTGTAAGGTTCGAGTCCGGTGTGTATAAGACATTTTGTAGGAGATTTGCTGCAAAACTCAACCACCAATCGGTTCACTGCTGACCCCCTGACACGAAAAATATAAACCAGGTCCAGCTGGCGGTTCTGACAGGGCTCCGGCAGTCAACCGATGGTTGAGTTTTGAAGTCATCCTTATACCAACATGGGACCATCAAAGGTGAAAACTAATAAAATGTCAGTTGTGCTCAACATGGAGAGGCAGAATTTATCAGATTTGTGTTTAGATAACAGTAAAAATATGTTACTAGTGTGTGGTGAAGTTGGAAAGCTTATACTGCTCCTGAAAACTGCTTACTATTATAGCTCTCTTCCAATGTTTTTTATTGATTAATTACACGATAAATTACTACAGCCTTACCACCATTCTTACCATACTGCTGATTGGCTCAATAAATCATAATTGTCTTCCTGTAACCAATCAGAAGACAGTACTCACGGGGTTAAAGTACATAGTTTGTGATACAAAGTGTGCGCGATTTATCTTTTGGAAGACACATTCAATTTATTCGCAATATGACATATAGCATGAGTAAAATGCATTTTATTAAAAAGCTTCGAAGTAGAATTTTACAAAATGTAATCTGAGAAGACGAGCGGAATGACGTAGATACTTTAATTGTGTAGCAATATAGTCGGAGCTTTGAAGGCCCATATTTCAGATTTACTTCCCTGAATCACTCAAAAAAGCCATTAACATATCAGATAATAGTACCAACAATGTTTTTTGATTTTCATTTCTCTCTCTTTGCTATGGGTTTTGCGTTTAAATCCTACCATGTATTTTGCGCGGCAAATCCGATGAAAATGCCAGCTTAACACCATAGTATCTATAGTCTGTTTAATACGTGCCATTAACCCACTAACCTGTAAACATTTGATTAATAAAATATACCCGTTAAAGTACCACTAAATCTTGCGCCTTTCAGGGGAAAAGCGCAATCACGGATGGGGTGTGAGTGGAAACTTTTAAGTTAAAACATGTCTGTACATGGGAAGCCTGTTTTACCGGCTAGGCAATTGAGTTTTGTTTACTTTGATATTAACTGAATGAAGCTAACACATTCGTGGATTGATCCGTGTGAACCCGGCCTGTTTAGAGAGAATTGCGAGTTAAGTATCCTCACCATATAGATATGAATGTATCATGTTTCATAGCAGTAAAACAATTATTGGAAGAACATTGACAGATAGTGCTTTTAAAGGAAGGATGCAAGTAGTTCTTGCATTGAAGTATAAAGCTATAGTTTGGTATTCCTTGTGAAATGTGGCATGCTACCACGAAATGAGCGTATAGACGAATCTCATTTCACGCATTCTCACACCTCACTGGCAGCCATAACTGAGTCTACAATGCACCCAAAATGTGAAATGATTCGGCCTTGGCGGGAATTTTAAACTGCATTCCATCACCCGTTTTACATCTGCGGCGAAAACACACGTAGACAAAAGAATGATGAAAGTTTGCAACACACTAGAATTCCCTTCGGTAAAACACGGCTTCTACATTGCCTTTTACGTGCGGTACAAAGAAAATAAAGTCATACACCATATAAAAAAATGATATGTATGAATAGATGCGACGGGATTACCTGCGGAATTATCTCTATTGTGTAACCCTCCTCGTCCTTCCATCTTGTCTAGGCGTTAGGCGGCTTTTATTCGCACAATTGGGCGGTCAAAACACCAGTTTGGTGCAGCGGTGACCCAGTAATGGCCGACCAAAATCGTGACCAGGAATTGGCTCGTGAGATTCGTCTATTAGTCGCAAGTTGGTAATTTCGAGACATCTTGGCTGCTAAGTTGATGTACTTTGTTTGCTACTCACTTGTACTTGTACAAGCCAGTAGTATGTCCTTCGTGAATGACCATTGTGCCGCCATACACAGAGGACATACCGACATACTATGGCTTGAACAGGTGCGTGTGAAATAAAGAACACCAATGTTCTTTATCAACACCAATGTTCTTAGCCGTGGCAGCTCAAAACTACTAAGTTGCGACTTTACGCTCATTTCGTGGTATCAGGTCACAAATGACAAACGTCCCTTAGACATAAGGACTACAAAGTTACGGTGTTACCTGGTGTTTATTTTGCTAATTGTTTGGAATATTTTCAAGAGGGTTCAGTGACACATTCAGATCTTGAATTTAGTGTTCAAGATCAAATGCCGAAGATCAAGATCTTCATCTGATCAGAGAGATTTGTAGTGTCAAATTCATTCCATAATTGGAAACCAGTTGATTCATATTTAGATACCTACCTTAACATAATATATATCGTGTAGTGTAGATATAATTCAGGGGTACAAAACCGATATTCCGTCTGATTTGCTGTTGCGAACTGGATTTTTTTCTTCAATATTCCGAAGGGTCTCTTCTTTGAAGAAAGTTCTTATTGCTGAAGTGTCGCTTCTATGCTTCTATAAGTAGACTTGCGACCTCATTATAACTGGTCTATCAGCCTGAATCATTGAAGCCACATATTGCTTTTCAGCTCTTTTCCTGCAGAGCTACCAATCACCATAATCTACGTACTATGGATATCCTTACTATTGTGTCTGACAAAACGGTCACGGTCCTGCGGAACAAGAAGCTATTCACAACTGTTCTGACTTCCCCGTTACTTAGCGAAAGCTCTCAAGGGTGTGGTTGTTTACTCTGTATGTCCAGGTATTTAAAGTTATCGCCGTTTCTTGAGTCAAAAGGTTTACAAAACAGTAAGGGTCTGGTAAGCTTCCTCTCCTCCAATTAGCAATTTTTTGAACAGTTTCGTAAAATTCTTTTACTCCATTCAAGCCACTATAATTTTGTAACATTTCCATAACAAATAGATTTGTATTTTCTTTCCACAAAAGGTTAGTTTTTTTCTTTTTAGAAATGTCTCCTTTTACTTTTGATCATAACAAAAGAGACAAAACAATGAAATTCGCTTTAATTCCAGCGCCTATGTCCCCCAATCCATGTCATTTCGTCGATCCGGACTAAGGCCGGTCCTGTTGATGTGTTGTCGCCATCCCATATACCATGTACGTACAGTGTTATGAACATCGCCTATGCGTTTGACTAATATTTTGATCGTATGAGTAAAACGATGGGACCCATGGGTTCATTAAAAGTCTCGGAGTGTTTCTCAAATGTAGCACCTAAAGCCTTGATTTTTGCCGGGTATGTCAGTTTATTCAAATACATTATATACGAATCTGAATTTTGAAAAACATTGAGGGCGTCCTCCTTAGCAAATATTAACCATGTGGCTTTAAGAAGGTTCATTTTGTCCACGCAATCTATTTTGTGATAGTATAAGTACGCACCAGCAAATAGAATGCAATAAATTTGGCGTCGGATATAAAGTAGACTTTGTAATGTCCTTCATGAGCTCTTTCAATCTAATAAAGAGTTATCAAGCATCTGTTTTTTCTCGGTCTTGAATGTACTCTGTCCTAAGCCTAGCATGGTACAGATTTATTTATAGCTGTTGCGTTTGCTTTCACATGCGAATCAATACAGGTTGCAAGACCATTGGAACATTTACGCAGGGCAATTTCTCCACTCAATCATTTAAAGCAAAAAACAAATTAGATAGGCAGTGTAAGCCTTTTGTATGCGACTTTTGTCGTCATGTTATGAACAAACCATGAAAAAGTTAAACCAAATACCAAAAGGTCTGTATAATTTTAAAAGGTTATTTTATACATATCTGTAAAGCGAATCGCAATTTTCGACAAGCTTATTATTCCCGAAGGATGGAAATTTGTGAAAACACTGGCCCAAAACGATTGTTTTTAAACAGTTGCAGAATCTATTGGTGTATGCTTATCTTATCTTATACATGTATACAGAATACAGATCAATGGTGATAACAGAGTAATACCACTGCAATATATAGATAAATTGCAACGAAAGTCCCTTAAAGAGTAAACTATGTGATTTTATTTGGGGCTATTACTAAATAGGTAATACTTTCGGCACTTTTAAAAGAACTTAAATGAATAAAAATACAGAAGAAAATTACTCCAATGCATAATTTGAATCGGCAAACATTTTAGGATCAAGTCAAGAATAGGGCAATGTCTGTCTTCTGATGAAAGGTAAAAAGGGTACACAACCCCATCAAGAAAAGAAGCTTTACTCATTTTAAAACTTTTTTGAAGGGATAACTTAAATGAAGATGTCACTAACATTTTTATTTTATTTCGCCTATCTTTCACGTTTTTGTTGTAGAAAAAAAAATAAAAAACAGACGTATACAAGTCCTTGAAATCCCCTGAAATCCATTCAGGTATTAATATGATTGAGAGTCTGTAAAAGACAAATATATTTAGAAGCAACAGAGAGGGTTTTAACTTCTATTTGAACCCAATGATTTGTTTAACTATGTTTCTTGTCGTAATACCTATTCCCATTTCCAACTATGACGTAATGCGGTTTCTTTTTTAAAGAGTAAGGATTAACGAAAAAACTTAACTACAATCGCGAAAGTATTTAGGTAAGACCAATGCCCTCTGGGGCTAGGATATCATTTGACCTTTGTCACGAAGGACTAAAAGTGGTTTCAAGCATGATCTGTGTTTCAAGGCACAAACTCATGGAACAATGCTGATGTGAAAACCTATTATAAATAGGTGTGAAACTAATTAATTTAGATGCATGCTTTAATATTTGAAGATATAGTATAGTATAAAACATCTCGTATATAGGATAGATGTGACCCGGATGTGACATTCCGAATCGGCTTAATATTGTGCAACTTCGAATACATCTTCTTTAAGCTGAGTCCCCTATTTTTGAGCACTGTTTTATAAATCAATTTAATTTGCGTAATTGTAATGTTCATACTATTTCAGGATGCATTTTAAGCAAAGGACAATACCTGCTGTCAATGTGAACCCCGGATGCATATTTGAGTAATAATTTGTAGCAATGACTTTCTTGTGCTAAAAAAGGCATCTGTTTTTCTATATATATTTTGCGTGAGAAATTCTGCTATCTAATGCTTTTTTTAGCCGCCTGGGTAGATATAGAAGATGCAAACACTAAAGCTTAGTAAATTGATACTAATTGTAATTTGACACCGGGAAGATACACATAACGACTGTTTGACCTTTCCTTTGTGTCTCGTGATCAAATATATTTTTCCGAGTTTACAAAAAATCGCCCACAATACTCTCACTTACCCTGGATCACCGACATTGTATAACGAAAGCATTTTGTGGAATTATCTCCTTGTCTCTTCTGATCATGATTTCCAAAGTATCCAAATTATTGTGATGTTATTTGCATAATTTTGATGTAATGTACTTAAGGATACATACAAGCTGTATCAAAATGGTTGGTACACATCAGGTTTTTTTTAAATGGGCTATTCCATTTAAAATCCACACTACCCCTGTGGAAGATTTAGCTAAAGTATTCCACAGAGGAAGTATGAGTTTCAAATAGATTAGACAGTTGGGTAACTTCTATTTGAAATACTCGCTCCAGTTGGGGAAGATATAGGTAAAGACATAATACAGACGGAGTTTTAAAATGATTTACCCTGACCAATTACATTTGAAAAACATTCTCCCCCTTTAGAAGATATTTCCAAAATCGTCCACAGGGGTAGTGTGGATTTCAACTGGAATAGCCCAATAGATGAGTCTGACACATCAAAATTCAACACAAAATCCAAATGATTTATAGAGCACTTATGTACAAAAAAACTATACATTTTGGACATTTCAAGAGTATCCAATGTTGTATTTAGAAGAGGCAGACTTTTCAATAGAAGAAGAATAATAGCTTATAAAGTACAAGTTGATATACATCTCTGGATATTTTATCTGTTTCATGGTACACAGATGTGAAGGAGATAAATTCTGCTGGAGTCCAAGAATATTCAATTTCTTGTCTGAAAAAATAATTAATTTAATTTATAACCAGAAGCTTAGCCACAGTTCAGTAGAGCATAGAGAGATTTTATGAAAAAATGTATGCACAACTCGCATGCTGACATTTCATAAGCAATGAGGGATTTTCAGTTTCAAACTTGGTATTTTTACACACTTTTATTCTCCTTTGTATGTTCAAGGTCATGCTTCACTTGCATTATAAACATAATTTAACGGTAGATTTATTTTTTATTCAAAAACATTATTATGATCATTAGAATGATTAGACGAGTATTATCGCAATAAACTTAATATTGCCCGATCACCATAGTATTTCAGTAATGGCTATAAATAAAACTTTCTAAATTGCAGTTCATTGTCTGTTTTTTAAAAGATGAATATGCGGACGATAGTGATATCAATCTTATTATAGCATTACATACGATATTTAGATCCTTAGATAACTATATTGTTTTCTAAATTACTATAGTATCAATTTTTTCTTTATAACATTAATGTGCATACGCAGACTCGGAATGTTGCACAGTCATTTTCAAAGCTAATTTCAAGTATACAGAAGAAAATTGGAAAAATACTAATATATATTTGTCCTAATATAATATCCACCTGAGCCCGAAAGAGTCATACCGCGAATAATCTGACTTTATGATTGCCTGCCGTTATCTAAATGCAAAATATTGTTCAAAGACCAATGAAAATATTTGCATGTATGTTATAAAAATATTATCAACCGCCTTGCATCTTGCTTACTAACCTTTCCTTGCCCTTTCAGAGTTCGGTGTACATTGAATGGAGCAGAACGGATGCTGTTCATCAGTTTTGTGCCAAGACTAATGTCAAGTTATTGGTCCCCAAGTAGCAAATTCAATCTTTGATATTCAACGATAGTAATAATAACGCTGTGTGTTGATGTAGCGTTTATTGCCTTAGAGTGCCGTGAGATTTTCACCTTGATTGGAGTTTATTTTAAGTATGTACCCACCTGTGAATACAAAAAGTTTATTGCAAAATATAAAATCCCTGCCAAGGAACAAGTGCATTCTTGGTATATTCATTGATAGTAATATCCGGTAAAACTCTGTGAATAAGAAATAACATCTTGTCGTCTCACAATCCACACATGGTCATTATTAATTAAGCATTTTGATTTGAGAAGAACGGATACAGATGCCAAAACGTGTTCTTAGAGAAATAATGACAAACTGCCCTCCTAAGCACCAAATTCAATTCTTAACATTAACCACAGACCCCCGAAAAACATTGCAAGAAAATAAGAAAGACACAACTATTCAGGAAGAAATTTACCATCTATATGAATCCTCAAAAAGGACTTTCTGTTCCAACATAATGCAACGTAGTATCAACGAAAACTCCAACTGACTCCACATGGAATTACAGGCATATACATATGAAAGAAGAGACGAATGCAAGGGTTAAGAGATGAGATATGAAGGAAAAAGTCCAAAGGAGCATTTAATTTCTTAGCATTCGTGTGTGAAACATACTGTATCTTACTTTATATCCGTAAACTTAGACACAGCTCAGCAGTAGAGCAAAAAGAGGTCTCTTCGCGCATGCAAATATTTTATACCCAATGGCTGAATTTCATTTTGAAATCTGGTGTTCTTACACATTTTTGTAAAACATTTCCTGTTTTGCAATGTTTAAGGCAATGCTTCGCTTACATTTCAAACATTAATTGCTAGGCATTTTCTTCTCAGACATGACAGTGATTATTACAATGATAAAACGAATATCATCGTAAAATATTCAATATCGTTATTGCCCGATTGTCGTAGTAATTACCGTTATGGCTATACAATAATCTGATCTTACGATAGGTCGTTAGCTTTCTAAATTACAGTTCATTGTCTGTTCTTGCCAAGATGAATATGCGGACAATATTGATATCAATCTTTTATATAGCATTACATACAATATTTAGATCCTGCGATAACTTTATCGCTTCCTAAATTACATTGTATCAATTTTCCCTTTACAACATTAACGCGCTTATACAGACACATAAATTGACACGGAATATTGCACATTCGTCTAGAAAGGTAATTTCAAAGCATACCGAAAAAAAGGTGAAGAAAATGATATTATATATATAATATCCCGAGCCAATAAGAGTAATATCGCGAATATCTGACTCCAGGTTACCTACCTTTATTTAAATGCAAAATATTGTTCAAAGACCAATGCAAATATTGTGCATGTATGTTATCAAAATATTATCAACCGCCGTGGATCTTGCTTACTAACCTTTCCTTGCCCTTTCAGAGTTCGGTGTACATTGAATGGAGCAGAACGGATGCTGTTCATCAGTTTTGTGCCAAGAATAATGTCAAGTTATTGGTCCCCAAGTAGCAAATTCAATCTTTGATATTCAACGATAGTAATAACGCTGTGTGTTGATGTAGCGTTAAATTCCCTTAGAGTGCAGTGAGATGTTCACCTTGATTGGAGTTCATTTCAATAACATTCCTGTAAAGAAAAGAAACACAAACAAAAGCAGTCGTTTGACAAGTATACAAACCTGTGAAAAATTCCATGGATGTTCACAGCTAATCATATATGTTTGCTGTATATAATTTACACAATAGACATGTCGAGCAATTAAAATGAATAAAAAATGGAGTCATTTTACAAAATAGTAAACACATTATATAACTGCATAATTTATGTATTGTACTCTTACTACAACCACAAATGCGTGGAGATCCTTAACTTGGAAAATCAACACTTGTTTCTTGCTTGCTGTGATCAAAAAAATCCGTGGCAATATTAAAAATAAATAAGTATAAAAGAGAAAGAAAGAAAAAAAGAAAAAAAAGAAAGAGAGCTAGTGAGTATCTAGTTCAACCTACTTTTAGTCGTCCCGTTGGGAAATCAACTCAAGACTGCTTTTCTTATCTATGTACTCTGTGTTTATCTGTGTTTGGTCTGCGATGGTATCATTCTCTCATACCTTTGAAAACCTATTCAAAAAAGAATACTATAGCCACAAATTCAATTGATTCCCAAATTGACCTATAGTGGGTAAAAGATGCAACACGTTTACCCTACCTGTAATGTGATTTGCTTATGTTTTTTTTGTAATCCTGATCACCTGTTAAACCCTATACCTGGTTTAACTAATATATATTTAGCCATTCTGTGTTGTTTTTAATCATTGTATTTTAATTTGATGAAAAATGTAAATATTTAGAGTAAAGTAATTCATTAATTTCGTTTTAAGTCATTGCACATCAGTTTAACCCCGTGAGAAGTTTTCATTATCAATTGGTCCAATCAGCAACATTGTGAGAATAATTTCACCACACAAAAAAAATTTGGGTAAAATTATTTGCAAAGCTCCATTCTGATTGGTGATTAAAGTGAAGATATCATGTAATTGACCAATCAGAAGCATCGGCAGGTAGTTTTCAGGGGGTTGAAATCCAAGTCGACATCCAAAATCCAGTGAATATAATGACATGACATTTGATTCATTTGACCTTGCTTTTGCCAAGTTACAAAATGATTTCAATTTTAAAACATGTTTTCTAGGAATCTACGTTGAATAATGTATAATGTTTTAAATCAGAATTTTATGAACCGAAATCATTGTTACGATACTACAGTTTCATATATATTCATAAATACCTTAGCTCTGTTTATGAGTGTGTAAGGTAATTCATTCATGCCCTTTTTCTAAGCAAACCTGAGAAACTTCTCTTCGTATCAACTGTAACTACTGGATTTCACGGGCTCAAGAGATAGATGACAGAGAGGGTAGGCAGAATACGCAATTTAGGAGAAAAATAATAGCTTGACAGTGTATCAGGGTGCTATGTACTCCCCTTGATATACGAAGAGGCTGACGTCGAGCAGAAGATGTAGATGATGTAGAGAAGAGTAACGAATAAGAAGAAAAATTTAAGTAAAAGTAAATAATAAAATGGAATGAAAAGAACAAATGGTAAATAAGAAAGGGAGGGGAATTAGAGGAAGAAGAGGAAACAACCTGTAGAATCGCCTGATATGATTGTATTAGTCTGGGTGCTACACAAACCGTTTCTGAGTAGAAAGCACAACTTTATTAAAAGATCTCAACAAAACAGGTGCCAAGAACAGGAGAAAGGAGGAAAGGGCGCATTGATTTATATTATTAGACTGGGGCTTCTTAATTTAGACCTTAATTGTGACCAATAATCACAACTTTATTACACCTTAAAAATTAAATTTAATCTGGAGTAAGTACTGTGTATCATTTGAACTGTGCAACCTAGGGATGAGAAGCCTCGCGGGAAAACTGGTGGATCATCGCATTAATGAAGAAATGAGTATAAATTTTGGATTTATACATAACTGAGAACTTAATTTACTTCACAATCCTGATGAATTTATTCCAAGTTGTGTCATTTGAGTTGTGGCCAATCGAAGCTACAAAAATCGCGATCTCTCATTCCACATGACCCTCTGTTGAATCGTCAGGTTTCAATTGAGATACAAGTTGTTTATGTAGTGTATTTACTCAAGGATCTGTTCTATTTCCATTCATGAAAGTATATTCGGATACAATTTTGTACGGATGTGATTTATATGTAAATCCCTAAACTGACATTGTAAGTGACGTCAATTGCTTTTGACCGTGTTTTGCAACAAAACCTTAAAATCATTTAAAACTTGAGAAGAGCAAGATCTACATTATAAACACCCAAAGACACATACGGATTGTATTACAGTGTGGGTTAGTTCACTTACAACTTAAAAACGGTAACATTCTGGTTACTTGTTAACAAATACCCTCAGGAGACACACTAAAAGCTATTGTTATAGCCACACCGCCTCTCTAGGCTATTTGAAAGCCTTTATAGAAAGACAACTCCAAAGAACGCACCATTTTCCTTAGTGCTGGAAGTTTTAGGAAACAAAAGTTTCCCTTCTACATGAGCAAAAACAATCACTAAAAAGTAAACTTTTCTCCACCTAACTGTGTATATAATAATGTATGGAAATTATTTTTAAAAATGTAAAAAAAAACACCTGGGCAATACCTTCGGCGGTAAAAACAAAACTTACCCCGATCTCAACTCTCAGCCCCCAGTCAAATGTTGCGTCCTAAGTTGTGGGGAACAAACACTCCCAACACACACCCCTATATCCAATTACATCCAACACCCACAAACACACCCCTACAAAGTATCATTTAACCTTTACACAGCACCTTGAAATCCAGCCTGTAACGTCATCACATTAAGTAGAAATACATGTAGTCACGCAAACATGCAAGTTCCTGTTGACTCTCTTTCACGCTATGTCTTACTGTCTGCTTAAACATTGACAGCCCTATTGAAGGACACACATTGTTGCCTCTACATGACATTTCTGATAAAGAACTGTTGACTCTATTTAAACATCCATCTGCAAAATGTGTACGGATCTTGTCTTTTTCTTCTTATAATGAACAGGAAGAGCTACATTTAAAATAAAGTTTTGACGTATCTCGCGGGAAATATATCATAACAGACTCGTAGAGATAATGTCAAGGCCTTGAGCATGTTAGCAAAATCACGTTAGAGATACAATAAATTGTCTTTATCACTCAATTTGCCTTCAATCAATTTGAAAGAAATACTTATGAGCAAGGAAATTCTATGATTTATGTAATAAATATATGCCATTTATTACATATTGATGCTATATATAAATGATACTGTAGCTAGGGTTGGGCGAATCTGAACTTTTTTTACAAGAGTGATTTAAAACGAGTTGTTTCTATGGCCAAATTTAGCGTAGAACACAAATCCGTCAAAATGTTTGACCTCCGATGACGTTTGACCCCCCTACTATTCAAAAATTCAAAATGGCTGCCAAAATAACATATTTTTGCTTGTTTGTGGCATATTTTAGTAGATACATAGCTTCAATGTGTCTTTTTATATGTTTTGGGGGTTAAGAAACACAAATTTGACACTTCTGAGATGATTATCTGTATCCTGTACAAGTTTAGTCGCCAAAAATTCAAAATGGCTGCCAAAATGACGTCAGTTTGCTTGTAATAGCATATTTTAGTACATACATGACTTCAAATAAGTCTTTTTTATATGTTTTTGGATCTGGGAGCACACCTTTGACACTTATAAGAAGAATTGGAGTACCCTGTACGAGTTATCAGTTGCCAGATATTCAAAATGGCCGCCAAAATGATGTCATTTTGCTTGCAATAGCACATTTTGACAGATACATGGCTACAAATATATATTTATCTATGTTTTGATGTAGGGGTACACAAATTAGACACTTTTAACATAATTAGCAGTAACATACACGAATTATGAGTTGCCAGAATAAAAATACCATCCAATTTTGTTGAAGAAAACTGCTGAAATCTACTTCTCTAAGGAGTAGAAATATAAACAGGGTTAGTTCACATGTGCTTAATATGGTATGTCATTGCATTTGTAATTTCTACTGTGACAACCTGCATTTTGTAATTTACAATAGGATATTTTTCAACAAAGTATCATGCTGACAAGTTTGGTTCTGGATACACATCATTTTGAAATTGAATGGATTGTCTCAGTTCTTCACCACTTTCTACAATGCGAACATCAAATTTAGCCAATTCTGCTTCATATTCTAGATTTAACACTTTTGTCGACATAGCTGTCTCTGTCATCTATTCCAAGGATATCCATCAATGGGAAAATGAAAGCACCAATCAACTGAGAATATTAATGCAGGAACCAATTTCTATATGTGGACACCATCTGCCAAGTCTATGATGGACACTGCCGATGACACTAGAATTCCTTCGCAATCTCAGCAATCCTACCAGTACCAAATCTATTTGATATGAAACCTTTGAAGCGATGCCTCGTGTCTCCACCCATGAAGTTTATTCATTATAGAGGGATATGGAGTGAGCTGCATGACTTGGAGATAGTAGTCTACGGCAGTCATGTTTAGCAGCTTCTGAACACCAATTTTCTGTTCAATGTTTCTGAGACTTTATCAGCTGCATGATCTGCGCATTGTGGTGGGTCCACGTCGATCAGTTCAAACCCGTCAGACATTCACACCACTTATTAGCAATGCTGATAAACGCCAAAAATGGAAATGGGCAAGAAGAAGTTCTGACAGTGTTTCAGATGCAATTACCCGCGGACGGTTAAATATCAAAGCAACTAACACTCGTGAAGAAAACAGAATTGAAAATAAGGAAACTTGCTAGAACCATGAAACTTCTAGATGCATGTACTGTGGTACATGATTCTATCAATATCCTTGCACACTTAACTGAAAAACAACAACTTAGCAAAATCAGGGTTACAGTAGCCCCAGATATTCATCAAATGCGAGCAATGAAAGTCGACAGTAGATTCAAATGGTGACATTTTCGTGTGAAGAACTGTGACAATCCATTCAAAATGCAAAGAAACCAGAATCAAACTTGTCAGTAGATATTGGTGCTTTAGAGAAAATATCCTAGTGTAATACAAAATGTAGGTTACTCTCAGTTACTAGAAATTACAAATGCAATGAAATGCCATGTAAACACATGTAATATCCTGCTTATATTTCTACTCCTTAAGAAGTAGATTTCAGCTGTTCTCTTCAACAAAATTGAGATGATATTCAGTGCTGGCAACTTATTATTCGTATATGTTACTACTAATTACCTTAATAGTGTCTAATTTGTGTTCCCCTACATCAAAACATCAAAATGATGTCATTTTGGCGGCCATTTTGAATATCTGGCAACTGATAACTCGTACAGGGTACTCCAAATCTTCTTATAAGTGTAAAAGTTGTGCTCCCAAATCCAAAAACATATAAAAAAGACTTATTTGAAGCCATATGTATCTATTAAAATATGCTATTACATGTACAAGCAAAATTACGTCATTTTGGCGGCCATTTTTGATTTTTTGGCAACTAAACTTGTACAGGGTACAGATAATCATCTCAGAAGAGTTAAATTTGTGTTCCTCAACCCCAAAACATATAAAAAGACACATTGAAGCTATGTATCTACTAAAATATGCTATTACAAGCAAAATGACGTCATTTTGGCGGCCATTTTGATTTTTTGGCGACTTAACTTATACAGGGTACAGATAATCATCTCAGAAGAGTCAAATTTGTGTTCCTCAACCCCAAAAACATATAAAAAGACACATTGAAGCTATGTTTCTACTAAAATATGCAACAAACAAGCAAAAATATGCTATTTTGGCAGCCATTTTGAATTTTTGAATAGTAGGGGGGTCAAACGTCATCGGAGGTCAAAAAATTTGGTGGATATGTGTTCTACGGCAAATTTGGCCATAGAAACAACTCGTTTAAAAAAAATATGGTGATTCGCCCAACCCTACTGTAGCTAACTTTGTGCGTCTTCTTTAGGTTGCTTGCTTTAGTGTCTTTAGACGATCGTAGAGTTTGGTACGTACATGTCACACTAGGATCCACAACATGTTCATCTATCAAGGCACAGTTCTTTAACCCCAATACATTTTCACATTCATTGAATGACCTTTGAAAATGTGGGTACAAAAACTCATACTCTGAAACTTGAGGTCAAATTTTGCACAATGATTGTTTAATTGAGGTCATTGAACAATGCAATTGGAATGAGGCCATTGTGGTCCATAGTGTCAGCCTTAGTCTCTGCTCACCGGGTTCTACTCTAGAGAACTATTGAACCTGTGTTCAAATAATAAGCTATTCCAATTGAAATCCGGCCCCTATGGAAGACATGATCTTAATCTTCCACACAGTATACACATGGTACAGGGAGTGTGAATTTCAAATGGGGTTACCTTAATGGGTGACTCCATTTGAAATCTGCACCCCCTGTGTTAGAGATTAAAGTCACGTCTTTTATTGAGGGTGTGTGGTTTTTTGACTGGAATAGCTCATTTCCGGGTCAAAACTGTTACCTTGCTAATTCCCTTCCATCTAGGTGCACCAATGGATAATATCTAGAAAGGTTAAATGTTCGTTCTTCATATGCTTCCGTATCGAGCCACGTCAAATATTATACCCATCAGGCCCAATTGAAAGACAGAGGTGTACCGCAAGTACCACCAAGAGAAGTAGAGATCGACCACCCATCTTTACTTTAAACCTCACTCCCATATTAAAGCACATTTGAAATCCATGATTGTTTCCTGCGATTATCATGTATAGTACCTCTAAAGATGCTAAATATTCTGTCATTTTGTCAAAATTCATGGAAACGAGGTTAATTGTATCAAAACGCTCGAAGTCACGTTCAACAGAAAAGAACAGTGTAAAAACAAATTTACAGATTTGATATATCATCAGATATTAGCTCTTCGCCCGTTTATCATATTTATTTTACTATGAGCTACTATTTATTTCATTTGATTGTGTTTATTTTGCTATCAGCTACGAGACTTACAAATCGTATTTTGCTATTGATACAAGGAGTTTACTTTTGAATTTTTGTATCAATACTAATTACATTTTGCATTCACTTGGTATTCAGTTTTATATTGTTTTCAACGATCGACAAAATATGTTGGTTATTTGACATTTCACCGGTATAAATATCATTGCAAATAAATCATTCATGTCTTAAAGCTGATTTTGATGAAAAATACGACTCTAAATTAAGTTTCTAAATGAGATTTCTAAATAAAGCTACCTTCAATCCTAGTATGCTAGATTGATAAAAGAATCGCGTAATTAAGTCTGAAAAGCCTTGACAAAATATTTATGCATGTATTTTGAAATGTTTCCGGAGGAGGAAATCTGGAAAGAAAGAAAGAAAGACAGTTTTGTGTCTGATTTGTTTCTCTATTGATGGCCGTCTCATTCTTAATTATTCTTTCAGCATAGAATGAGTCAAACTTTTCATGTCACAAACTTACACGTCTCCAAAAGGCTTTGTAAACTAGAACACGCATTTCTTATAAAATTCAGATGTTTAGGTGAATATTATTTCAACTATAGTTTTTTATATGCTAAAATAACATTTTAGAATGATAGATTGAAATTAAATGTTAATATAGCGCCGCTACATTTAGAACGTAGCGCTAAATGTCGATGACAAATACAATTCACATGAAAAACAGGAAAAATAAAACAGTATGAAACAATAAAACAAATTACTGCAGGAAAATGTACGTAAAGATCTTACGAGATCCTTAATGAGTAGGATGCTAATACGTCTATATGGACTAGTATAGAGTCTTCATAGATACAAGGATTCTCGAGTACTATTGGATAAGCCGCTCGTTTGCGCAAATGAAGTCAGTCACACACTCAATGCGCGATTATGCATGTGATGGCTTGCGCTGTGTAGGAGTGCATCACCTGTGGAAGAGATGATGCATGTTTACTTCATCGTTTCAAAAAAAATTAAATTGCGAAAACCGACGAACATTTGGGTTTTTTTCCATTACTATCATATTGTGAAAAACCAAGTAGCTGAGAAGTTAGCTCAATATGCTAGAAAAATATTCTCTGCGATGACCCCATGACGAGACTGGCTAAATAAGCTGTATTTTTGCTGGAAAGGGTCCGAATAATTGGCAGTCGATGTGCGCCATCTTGGAAAAATTTAGAGTACCAAACAATTCTAAGTTTCATCTAAATACAATTTAGAACCTCAACAGTTTGCTGTATGATTTGTCTGTTTTTATCTTTCCAGTGAATACAATCTTAATTGTTACTTTGTTGGTAAGATTGATATTTTTGTATACACGGCAAACTAGGTCAACACATCATTTGTTGTTGTGAATAAAATATGTTTAAATGAATGCTTAAACCATATTAACATGATTAAGTACTTTGTTCTCAGAATTATAAAAAACGACGAGGGCAATTATTGTAGTAGGCTGACGATGTGTCTATTTTCGTTTGGACTGCTTGGTTTTTAAAATGCATTTGCTTTGAAATTATATATAAAAAAGAAATAAAAGAAAACAGAATAATAATATGGATCATTATCTTTAATTTTATCTTTAGTTATTCAAGATATTGGCTGGTAAAATGATACAAAGAGGCTTCTTTCTTAACCTACACTCAGTGCGTGTACATACATGTTATATGCTTACGTATGGACAGAAATGGACAACGCCCTAACTGAAACCTTAGACGTCAAACCATTATACCAAACCTCTTATTTTGACAAGGGTAATCTTATTTTATTTGTTTGAGGACAACTATATTAGAAAGATCCATATTGAGATAAATTTATCACTTTGAAAGAGTGTAACGTAATAAATATTTTGATAAATTTATATTCCATTGGCGAGCGACGAGCGACTGGTTTTATAACCAATGTGGTAGCGCGATTTTTTTCTTACGTTGAGAAAAGTGCGCTACTTCATTGGTCAAATACCAGTCGTCGTCGTTCAGCGATGGAGTATAAATTCAGCTTCAAGTTGTGTCGATGACACACCCCACCCATACACCCCCCACCCCACATCCAATTACACTCCAATCCTCCCCACACACACTAGGGTGCATCATACGCCCCCGCATACGCCCCTTGTTTGTCTCTAGTCTCAAAACAGTACCCACCCCCACCTCCACACACTCCTGTGTACCGAATATCATTCAACCTTTCCACAGCAGGTTGAAATTCTCCTGCACTAAACGTCATTTAAGTGAAGATACATGTAGTCACGCAAACACACACAACTTCATGTTGACTCTCTTTCATGCTATATCTTCCTGTGTGCTCAAACATTGAAAGCCCTATTGAAAGACACAATGTTGCCTTAACATGAAATTTTTGATAAAGAACTGTTGACTTTTATAAACATCCATGTGCGAAATGTGTACGGATCTTTTCCCTCACCTCGTTGTGAACAGGAAGAGCGACATTTTGAGCACATTTTTGACGTACCTCGCGGGAAATATATCCGAACAGACTCGTGAAGATAATGTCAAGGCCTTATCATGTTAGCATATTCATTCTAGCTTCAATAGATTTTAAAGAAAATATAAAAACAAGGAAATTGTATCATTTATGTACATGCAATATATATTTGCAATTTATTGCATATTGATACTAAGAATTGTCATCAGGGAAGACGGAAGGTAATTTCAGTAAATCTAATAAATGTAGTAGTATACCGTAGTCATTATTGTTGCACTAAACCTTGTAACCATGTGCGTGGACGATTTTATTAAATATATCAGTGAGAAAGTTAAAAAGCATAATGATCTATTTATCAATTTTATAATGTGTGATTTTGCTCACAAGGACGCCCTCAATTTATTTTCGATTTCTACTTTTTGCACGATTGTTAGATTTAAACCAGGAATGCCCGGTTTTATTTTACTAGATGAAATTTAAAATGAGAATTTTTCAAAAGCAATGAAAATTGACAAAACTATTGAGAATTTTCTCATTTTTATGAAACTTTAATCCTGTGGGACTGATCGAGGCATGCTATATCGTTTTAAATATTGTTTACACGTTAATTAGTATTATTTTTCTCGGTCATTTTGGATGAGAAAGCATGCCGACAGGGTTGAAAGTTTCATAGAAATGGAAAAATAATAAATTTTCATAGTTGTGTCCAATTCTCATCACTTTTGAAAGAATTCTCATTATAAATGTCCACTGGTGTACGTCAATTACCCACATAGCTCCACAGTTAAGCGGTTTATTTTATTCTACCTTATTATTTCGGCTTCAAATAATCAGAAAACCTATTTGACAGTTAACAATATTTTGTAAAGATTTGGTCAAAAAAAAAATAATAAAATAAAAAAATTGACCGAAATCAGCTTACATACTTTTGTTATAAGTAAATAGAAGAAATAAAGAAAAGATTGTACCTCTATTTGAAGAAAAACTCTTTGCCCTTCAGGATATTTTCAAGCAATAAGGACTAGCTGACTTTCTACTTCATGTTTGGGTCATTTTAGTGTTTCTAGACGATAATCATAGGTTTTGGTTCGTATTACGTACATCCCAACCACCGTCTCTGCTCAACCGGTTTCTGCATCAGAGTTGAACTTGAATTCAAATACATTTTTTTGTGCACATTTGGGTCAAAATTGTTACCTTGTTTGTTCCCCACGTGTTCCAATGGGTATCGATATGTTCTAGAAAGGTTTAAATGCTCGTCCTGTGGAGGCTTTCGAATCGACCCACGTCAAATGTAGTACCTATTAATATAAAGGCCCAAATGTAAGTGAAAGACAGATGTTCACCACTGCAAGCACCAACAAGAGAACGACCATCTAGCTTTACTCTTAACCTCACTCCCATAAGCATTTGTAACGCTCCATGATTGGCTCGTACAATTCTCAAGTATAGTACTAGTACCTCTTAAGATAAAATGCGCTGTTGTTTTATCAACAATCACCCGAAATTGGGTGAATTGTATCAAAACGCATGTAGTCACGTTCAATGCACTGAAAATAACAGTATAAAAATAAGTTTTTATCGTTTAGTGTTTTCAGACGACAATCATTTACAGTTTTACATTTTTGGTTCGTATTACGTACATCCCAGCCACCGTCATTGCTCAACCGGTTTTTACAGCAGTTGAACCTGAATTCATACAAAACATTTTTGTGCACATTTGGGTCGAAATTGTTACCTTGTATGTTCCCCACGTGTTCCAACGGGCAATATGTTCAAGAAAGCTTAAATGCTCGTCCTGCGGAGGCTTTCAAATTGACCCACGTCAAATGTAGTAGGTGAATTGTATCAAAACTCCTGTAGTCACGTTCAATGCACTGAAAATAACAGTATAAGAACAAGTTTTAGTGTTTTCAGACGACAACCATTTACAGTTTTGGTTCGTATTACGTACATCCCAGCCACCGTCTTTGCTCAACCGGTTTCTACATCAGTTGAACTTGAATTCAGACAATACATTTTTGTGCACATTTGGGTCAAAATTGTTACCTTGTTTGTTCCCCACGTGTACCAATGGGCATAAATATGTTCTAGAAAGGTTTTAAACTTTCTAGAACATATTTATGTTTAGAGCATTTAAAAATGCTCGTCCTGCAGAGGCTTTCGAATCGACCCACGTCAAATGTAGTACCTATTAATATAAAGGCCCAAATGTAAGTGAAAGACAGATGTTCACCACTGCAAGCACCAACAAGAGAACGACCATATAGCTTTACTCTTAACCTCACTCCCATAAGCATTTGTAAAGCTCCATGATTGGTTCGTGCAATTCGCAAGCAGAGTAACTCTTTCAGATAAAATGCTCTGTTGTTTTATCAACAATCATCCGAAATTGGGTGAATTGTATCAAAACGCTTGTAGTCACGTTCAATGCAAAAGAACAGTATAAAAACAATTTTTCAGCTTTTATTAGCAGATGTTAGCGCTTCACTCGCTTATCATGTTTATTTTTCTATGAGCTATTATTGTTTCTTTTTATCATGTTGGTTTTGCTATTAGCTAAAAAACCTACAAATATAAGTTAATCATTTTTTATTATTTGTACAAGGAGCTCTAATTTTGAATCGTCGTTTCAATACTAATTACATTTTGTATTCACTTGGTATTCAGTTTTATATCGTTTTTCCCGATTAACAAATATGTTGTTATTTGATATTTCACCGCTATAAATATCATTGCAAAGAAATCATTCATGTCTTAAAGCTATTTTTGATCAAACATACGACTCTAAATTGCGTTTCTCTAAATAACGTTCCTAAATATATCTGCCTTCAATCATGGCAATGACAGATTGAATCATGTAATTAAGCCTGAAAAGCCTTGACAAATTATTTATGCATGGATGTTGAAATGATACCCGAGAAAAAATATGGAAAGATTTAAAGAAAATTTTGTCTGACTTGTAAAAATGACATTAAGGGGGTACTACACCCCTGCCCAATTTTGTGTCTATTTTTGCATTTTTCTCAAAAATTATAGCGCATTGGTGACAAGTAGGATATGTATATTATAGGGGCAAGGACTACGACTACTGCACAGGAAATTTTATTTCAGCACAGACAACAGTTGTGGAGTTACAGTCAAAAATGAGGGAAAACCAATATTTGATCAATAAATTAATAACTACTTGCCTTGAGTTGCTGAATTTTCAGTGCAGTAGTTGTAGTCCCTGCCCCTATAATATACATATCTTACTTGTCACCAATGCGCTATAATTTTTGAGAAAAATGTAAAAATAGGCACAAAATTGGCCAGGGGTGAAGTACCCCCTTAAATTACGACTTTGAAATTATGGCTATAAACAAGAAACTCTGTATCATGACACATACACAAAAAGGCCTACGCCAAGTGAGAGTGATTCATCTGAATATTTCTTTTCGGCGGTTACAGTTTGTAGACATAAACAAATCGATAATGCAATAATTCATACAGTTGAAAAGGAAAATATATAGGTCATGAGATCTCTAGTGCCTGGATTAAATCCCTATGGTGCTAGATGTTTCATTTCCTCAGTCGACTTTCATATGTCAGAACGTTTCATTAACTTTAAAACAACTGTTTAATTATGAATGAAAAGTTTATTTATACTTTTAAATGTCACGCCAGAAAATGAGAACAGTATTTTACAGAGTTATGTCCTGTCTGGTTACGAGTATTTTCGTCGATAGTTTTTATAATCACACCAGTAGCTACAATCCAGGAAAAAAATAGTTGGGACACTTGCACTACACAATTGAAATGCGTGCCCTATCAAAATTGGAGAGGCGAGTGAACATGCATGCAATCTTATGTAAAGTACAGACCCCTATAACTCATCCTTTCCCATTCCCCATCTTTCAATGTTGGAGGGTCTGTCTCACGGGCCTGTTGTCAACATGGCTTAGTCCAACATTGAATTGGGGGGAGCGGGGGCAGAGATATAACAAAAGACAGGCAATGTATGCCAACCTTTTTTCCTGGATTTTAGCTCATTTCAATGAGCAATTGATGATCGTTTCCTTATCAATTATTCTTTCAACATAGAAAATTGTTTCAAACTTTTCATTTTACAAAATGAATGAATGCATGGCGTCTACGAACGCCTTTGTAAACTAGAACACGCATTTCAAACAAAAAATGAGATATTTAGGTAAATGGTTTGTTTTTTCAACTGTGACCTGCTACCACGAAATGAGCGTAAAGTCGCAAGTTGGTAGTTTCGAGACGCCTGGCTACTGCGTTGGTATTCTTTGTTTCACACGCACCTGCTCAAGCATGTACACTCTCAGAAAAAAAAGGTGCTACTTAGAACCTTTTTTTGTCCTGTATGTAGAACCCTAAGCAGACATAAGGTTCTAAAAAGAACCTTAAAAAGTTCTATAAAGAACCTTAAAGATTTAAATAGGCCTGGGGACATTCTAATTCATTCATTCAGGGACTCATCACAAAGTTAATAAAAGTAAAACGTAGTGTTACCCGTTTTTGGTACTAAAAATCATTTTCTTGGATAAAAAAAACCTTTTTTTCTGTTCTACTAAGAACCCTTTTTGAGATTCCTTAAAGGTTCTTCAAGCTTAAGGTTCTACAAATAACCTGTTTCTTGGCTACAGAACCTTTTTTGGTTATACAAAGAACCCAATTGAAACCCAATGGGGTTCTTTGTAGAACCAAAAAAGGTTCTGTAGCCAAGAAAAGGGTTCTTTGTAGAACCTTACACTTGAAGAACCTTTAAGAATCTTAAAGAAAGAACCCTCAAAGGGTTCTTAGTAGAACAGAAAAAAGGTTTTTATCCAAGAAAATGATTTTAGTACCAAAACGGGTAACACTACGTTTTACTTCTCTTAACTTTGTGATGAGTCCCTGAATGAATGAATTAGAATGTCCCCAGGCCTATTTAAACCTTTAAGGTTCTTTATAGAACTTTTTAAGGTTCTTTTTAGAACCTTATTACTGCCTAGGGTTCTATATACAGGACAAAAAATGGTTCTAAGTAGCACCTTTTTTTCTGAGAGTGTATGTCCATTGTGAATAGGGGCACAATGGGCCATTCACGAAGGACATACTTCTAGCTTGTACAGGTGCGCGGAAAACAAAGGACTCAGTCAGCCAGGATGTCTCGAAACTACCAACTTGCGACTTTAGGCTCATTTCGTGGTAGCAGATCACAACTGTAGTTTTCTATAATGCTAATATGACATTTAGTTTCAGTTAAATAGATTAAAACATGTTCTAGTCCTAGTTTAGAGTCCTCATGCTTTGTAAACATTCGCTTTATTGATCAAATCCTTTTCTAGAACGATGCTATGTTTCATGCAAATACAATTTAGAGCCTCAATAGCGCAATATTTTTAAATTCACTGTTTTATCTTTCAAGCGTAAGCAAGACTGGCAAGTGCAAATAATCGCCGATTATTATTTTTTGGTAAACTTGATATTTTTCTATCAACGGAAAAGTAGGTCACCACATCATTTGCTTATTAACGATTCATGTCATATGATAAAAAAAAGTTGTTTTTGTTTGTCATTATTGTTGATATAGATTTTAATTCCCTATACATTGGTAATGTAAATGTTACGCTATGAATAAATTCAAAACTTATTGTCATATTAACAACTTTATAACTAATTCCGAGCATGTTTGTTCTAATTTGTATGACATTTTTCTTGTTTGTATGAAGTTTAACATAGTCACGAAACATAGAAGCGACGTGGAGGCGTGCATTGATTTAAGTTGATCGAACGTTTTTGTGGAAAATTACGAATCTCAATTCTCAAGTTGTTTTTGTTTATCATTATTGTTGATATAGATTTTAATTCCCTTTACATTGTTAATGTAAATGTTATGTTATGAGACAACGTTATAACTAATTCCGAGCATGTTTGTTCTAATTTGTATGAAATTATTCTTATTTGTATGAATTTTGACATAGTCACGAAACATAGAAGCGACGTGGAGGCGTGCATTGATTTATGTTGATCGAACGTTTTTGTGGAAAATTACGAATCTCAATTAAATGTTACGTTATGAGTAAATCAAAACTTACTTTCATAAAACAACTTTATAACTAATTCCAAGCATGTTCGGTCTAATTTGTATGAAATTATTCTTATTTGTATGAATTGTGACATATCCATGTCAAGAAACATGGAAACGACGTGGAGCCGTGCAATTATTCAAGTTGATCGAACGTTTTCGTGGAGAAATTAGTCCGACGAATAGGACCTGTTTTTTTCTCAGTTACCAACTATCACTGCTCAGGCTCTGATTGCTCAAGAAAGATTGACCGCGAAAGTCCACTAACCGCCCCACCCGAAAAACGCGGGCGGCGCGGTCACTGGACTTTCGCGATTCGTCTTTCTTGCGCCATAGATATGAGATAGTGGTCATAGTCTGAGCTGAACATTGTCTGGTAAATAAGAAAAAAAGGTCCTACACGTCGGACTAGGAGAAATACGAATCCCAATTATATCTTGAATTAATTCCCATATTAAAAAAGGGGAAACGTCAAGAAATGTATTACTGGTTGTAATTCGTTATTCCTCTTGTTCTACAAATTTATAGCAATTTCAAATCGTCTCCTATTCTTTTGAAATGTTTTGTTTCTAAAATGCATTTGCTAGGCAAATTTGAAGAGAAGAAAATGAGAGAATATACAAAAGAATAATATGGCTCATTTAGCCTTGGTTATTCAAGATATTGCCTCTTACGCTAAAGTCTAGTCAAATGATAATACAACCTAAAAGGGTAATATCTTCTTCTTCTCCTTCAGACAGATTGTGTTTCTATACGCTTACATAAGGTATTTTACCCTTTCCCATAATCCTTTGCAACATCACCTCTTTACATCAATTGACACTTCTATTACTTTGTACAGGTTCCCTATGTTTTCATGTTGAGAATAGACTGGCTAAAAATATGGGCTGATAATCAAGAAATAAACATATTTCGCAAGCGTTGGAAGTGCTTTTTTCAGTGAGGTACTTTTGTCACTATCGATCCATGTTGCAATAGATTTCAACTAGATGAAATAAAAATGAAATGGAAGAAATGCATTGTTGGAAGTGTAAGGTATTTTCTATGACGCTTACGTAAATTTCCCTTGCCGGACAGAAATGGACAAAGCCTTAATGGAAACCTTAGACTTAAAAACGTTGTGACAAACCCTTTATTTTGATAAGGGTAATCCTATTGTATTTGTTTTAGGACAACTATAGAAAGATGCATATATTGAGATAAACGTGTCACTTCAAAACAACGTAACAATGAAATAAATACCGGAGAAATAACTTCACTTTTTTGAGGAGCATTTACAAGATTGATAAAAAATATTGAAAATTTATATATTGTGTGAAGAATTTCGTTAGCTCCAGTTTGATATAATGAAAGACAGAGATAAAAGAGACTAGTTTGCGTCTGAAATTCTGACAACTAGACAGAAAATGCCGTACTGCGCAGGTCGGCAACCAATCACGGCGCGTGAATTAGAGGCGTGTTGATAAAAGTTGTGATTTATCAATTTATTAATTTATGAGATAGCATGTCGAGCTAACAAAATTCTTAGCGCGTCTATTATTATTATGACCATTCACTAAACGGTTGACTTTCTTTGTGTACGGTGTTTATTTTGATAACTAAGACTGTGTTGATGACAAACTTAGAGGCGTGCTGATAAAATGTGTAGTCCATTGTTGGTATCTGAATTATTTATTTAATCTTGGCTCTCTTAAGAGGCATGGTACTGGGAATTTTATGATATTACTGCAGAGATTGCATATCAAAATGAAATATTAGTAAAGCTTTATCATAATTGACAAGATCAGAATTGGAACAATGTATTGTTTCTTTCGCGCAGAGTAATATGCATTTGTGGGGCAAAATTGGGTTAAACATTCCTTGGCAGAGTTAAACACGTTAGTATTGGGAGTGGTAAAACCGCATTGTTTAGCAAAGTAATATACGATGGTATTGCAAGACGTTGTAAAACTACGTTGTTTAGCAAAGTAATATACGATGGTATTGCAAGAAGTGGTAAAACATCATTATTTGGCAGAGTAATATACAATGGTATTGCAAGAAGTGGTAGAACTATATTGTTTGGCAGAGTAATATACAATGGTATTGCGAGAAGTGGTAAAACTACATTGTTTGGTAGAGTAATATACAATGGTATTGCAAGAAGTGGTAAAACTATATTGTTTGGCAAAGCAATATACAATGGTATTGCAAGAAGTGGTAGAACTATATTGTTTGGCAGAGTAATATACAATGGTATTGCGAGAAGTGGTAAAACTATATTGTTTGGTAGAGTAATATACAATTAATGGTATTGCAAGAAGTGGTAAAACTACATTGTTTGGCAGAGTAATATACAATGGTATTGCAAGAAGTGGTAAAACTATATTGTTTGGCAGAGTATTATACAATGGTATTGCAAGAAGTGGTAAAACTATATTGTTTGGCAGAGTAATATACAATGGTATTGCAAGAAGTGGTAAAACTGTACTGTTTGGCAGAGTATTATACAATGGTATTGCAAGAAGTGGTAAAACTATATTGTTTGGCAGAGTATTATACAATGGTATTGCAAGAAGTGGTAAAACTGCATTGTTTGGCAGAGCTTTTAGCAAGTAACGTGTGTGATCATCGCCCGTCCAACAGTTTCGTGCTATGTAGTTTGACATGCTTGCGCAATCGGATCACAGGAACTGCATGGTCTTACATTCGGTTTATACTGTATGGTTTTGTATTCTGTATTCTGTATTCTGTATGGTTTTTGTAAACGCAATGTTGCTTTGGCGAATTGCGTCCTAAGAAACTTTTGTATGTATATGTATGTATGTATGTATAGTCTAGTAGCGTTAAGGTTAATATACTACAACGCTTTTGCTTGAAATTCTCGATTTTATTAATTTAGCCAGTTTATAATATTTGAGAAAAACAATTATACGATATTATATAATTACCGCGGGATATTAAACAAAATCAGCGAGGCTGAAATAACCTCATGATTTTTTTCTCAATTTTGAGTCAAGGAATATTCAGTAACTTGCTTTAAGGTAGATTTTCATTAGTAATGAAGACTTGACCTTCGTGCTCCCTGCTATGCCTCCGTCTCATTTCTGACCAGCTGATGAATATGCCAGAGGAATGCCTCTTACGCCTTTCGATGAAAATGGTATGAAAACTGTATGGTAATTTTATTAAATCATTGTTTTAGAGGGCATTGTGGTGGAATAAACTGTTTTGTAATGGTATATACTGCTTTAGTGATGGTTAGGTTACCTGCTGTGCAAATTGCTTAAAGATATTGAAATACATCATAGTTCAATACACCTTACTACTTGTATCAAAATACGGGCCTTTTATCTCAAATTTATTTCTGCACATTTTGTCACTTCATTTGTAGCAATTGACTAAATGTTGACGTCACAGCGTACATTTAAATCAATGTAACCCAAGATTTGAATGTTGATTGATTTGTATTCAGTACAACGGAAGGAAATCTGTGTAATGATATATGAGTGTTATTATATTGTTGTAAGTGAAACTTTCAAATATGGACCTTATTTCATTAAATTGACCGGTGTTTTATTGTTTTCTGGGTGTCAAAATGCGCAGAAAAAATTCTGCTTCCAACGCATTTTCAGATTTGTAATATAATTGCCCGTTTTTGAATAATGGCTATTATTTAAGGAGGTAATTACTTTTTTGAGATGTTTATTATGTGAACCCAATGAAGAACCCAATGAAGAACAATGACTGATCAATTTCAACGACCTAATTTGATGTTGTACTTCAATATTTAGCCCCAACCCACCCCCACCCCACCCCATGTAATGGCATAACACTGTCATGCTTTATTTCAATTAAAACAGAATACATTTAGTTTATGTGATATTGTACGATAGAATTGTACCAGACATTTTATTTTATTTGAAGCATTCATATGTACCTCAGAATAGATATGTAGTTTGCAACAGACAATCTAAAGCTGCATCAGAAAAATAAATATCAGTAGAATGTCCACTTTGTAATAGCCAATATTTAAAAGCACGAATATTATCGTATCTTCGTTTCTTCCTCATAATACTCGTATAATTCATATGTAATATCTTTAAACAAGAACCCAAAGTCTATTGAACCAGTGCCACAGGAGCCTTTGGATTGAAAGTAAGACTTTTATAATCATTCATTTCAATATTTACTTATGTTCGTCGTTCTGTAGCTATACCAGGTATAATTCAATTCCAAGGTAGCCTGGTATTATGTATCAGCGATTGAATAAAACATAGAAACACAACAAGCAAGGTTCTTAAAAAAAAAAGCAAATGTCAACATAGACAAGCTTAACATGTTAAAATGTCACGACTATTCCCCGATGTGGCAGTAGCAGTTTTGACGTACAGTTCTTTACCGCTCACTCTATATCTCTTTTTCTTATTCACAAGGTAAAACTATTTTTTATCTTGCCTCGTATTGATAGATAAACCTTTAAACATGTACATGGTTGTCTTATTGAATACATGAGTGAGTGGTGGTCAGTATTGGCCAGGAATCTTATCGACTTAAATCTTGAACTTAACTGTAGAGAAAATGCCCGTAAGCTTAAAGACTAGCCTACTTAATAGGGGTTGACCAATTCAACCAAGCAAAATAGAATTTATTACTTCGCCGAAGGACACACGCACTCTCTCTTATTCACCAGCTCTTGTTTCCTATCTCTTTCTCTCTTTTCCTACCTTGCCGATTACTACAAAAGCAAAACACTATGATATATTGAAATAACTGGCTGATTCGTGTGGTTCAAAGAAAACATGACAATTTATTCTTTAGCCTCGCGTAGAAAGCATGTTTGTGATTTGATTAGCGAATAAGGCGCGTAGAAAGTGATCAAAAGAAATGGACTATAAAAATAGAAAGGTGTCTGTAGAAATTTACAATCAAAACAAGAAGGGGCTGGAACGGTATAATAAATCACACAAGGGACGTGCTACGTATTATAACAAATATTATTTATATGATATGATATTAATCATGTTGGTAAAAACGTGCGGAGTATATTAAAATTGTCGGGGAGAATGAAGCAGTCGACCTGTCAAGTGAGCATAAACGCCATAGATGAATTGCTTAAAGCATTTAGTTTTACCACCATAATATTTTAAGAGTCTTTCACGTCGACGACAGGAGTCAGAGGTACTGTATTAACCTTCCGCGTGGGTTGAATACAGTTTAATAGATCAAACCGAAATCCATAAAAACAAAGAAAGTCAAGTCAGTATTGTACATTGTTATTAAACTAAATTTTGATATGTGCATGTAAGAATGCAATTTAAGATTTACAAATAAGTCTCGTCTTGCTGCGTCGGTTTTTAGACTGGATTTGCTTTGGAAGAAGTGCCTAAGAAGATGCTATTTTATAGTGTCAGTGCGAAATGCATTAAAGCCATCAGAATCAAGTTGGTGCACTACCTTATTAGAGAAATGGGTCTTCTGTCTATTGTAGAATCGACTGGCAAGCCACTTAAGTTTGATTCGATGAGCTTTGAGTTTTTCTACAGCTTTTTCAACTACTTTTCTGTCAAAGATAATGAATTTCGTCTTTAATCATTTTGTGATTCCCAGAAGTACCTACAAATCTATTAAAGCTCGAAAGCAACACACTTTTTATGGCACAGTTCAGAAGTCACCACTCAACCCTGTAGATGTAAAATTGAACTCTGATGACTTAGGTATGAGTTATTACACGAAAAGTACACCGTGTTAGGAACTTCACAAGCAAACATAGGTTGTTAAACTATGCTTCCGGGAGATTGTAGTTCGAAAGCAACACACTTTTTATGGCGCAGTTTAGAAGTCACCACTCAACGTTGTAGATGTTAAATTAAACTTTGATGATTTAGGTATGAGTTATTACACAAAAAGTACACCGTGTGAGGAACCTCATAACCAAACATAGGTTGTTGAACTATGCTTCCGGGAGATTGTATTATTGTACCCGGATATTATCGGCAAGAATCATTTGTAAGATCATGGGAGGAAATCGGTTTGATCAGTACATGTTGAGTTGAAATGATTGTCCCAACCATTTGATAAAGTGGACGTTAATAAAATATATATAATCTGATTGAGTAACAGAAGTCGGGCGTCGTTGGGCAGGTCAAACCTCCTATTGGTCATTGGCCCCTGAACATGTTTAAAACACGCTGCTTGTTGTTTCAGATTTAAACAATGTAGATTGAATATGGTGTATTCCTTTGAAGTTGGGTCAGTTTTCTAAGTTCACACGCTACTTGTTATTTCAGATCCAAACAATCTAGATTGAAGAGGGAGTATTCCACTCACGCTGGGTCAGTTTTCCGAGTTCACATATTACTTTTTCATTGAGATGGGTCAGGTTTCCAAATTGAGGTGATACTTTTTCATTCAGACTCAAATCGTACGTAGATATAGTAGATAGTAGTTGGATAGTAGTGGGTGTTGGCTCAACCTGTTGTATTATTGTTTAAAAACGGGGCCATGGACATTGCAAATATCAGGCACGATTTTAACTGGTAAGATAATGCAAAAACCGACGATAACAAACGAAAGACTAACGCACGCAATTCACCAAAGCCAACATGGCATTTAAAAGATTTATATCTTTCAACAAACCATTTATGAAAATGAATGTTTGCGAACAAACTAGCAAGATCTTAAAGAAGTTTCCTAACATCCAAACCTATGTTATTCATTTCCTTCTTATAGAGTGTACTGTTCTTAGCATCCCCTAGTGATTATATCTACAAATGGAAATGTCAAACGGTACAGGTGGTTAAATTTGTCAACATATTTTTCTACTTCCCCGATACGTTCGAATGGATTACTTTGGATTATTAAAAATAATATGTCCATTTGCTAATATTAAACAGGTGTAATGTAACATTTGTAACAAACGTCCTAAACCTCTGCTTTAGAAGTATGACATTATGGCATGAAAAAGCTTCAAAACACAATTAAAACCGCTTTCGCACGTTTTGTACTTCCGATGTGCATCTGTTTTTATTACATTAAATTGATTTTAATTTTCTAATTTTATAAGAGCAGACTCGATTACTAAAAAACATCAAAATGCTTGTTTAAACAGAATAGATTTGGTTTATACGAAACTGCATTGTTTTTATTATACTATAGCAATGTAACAGGTGGTGAATGAAGTGGTAAGTTGTATTGTTTGGTAAAGTAATATACAATGGTGTTTTAAGAAGTGGTAAAACTACATTTGGGGGAAATTAATGTACAATGGTATTTTGAGAAATGCTAAAACTATATTGTTTGGCAAAATAATATACAATGATATTGCAAGATGTGGCAAAACTACATTGTTTGGCAAAATGATGTAGAATGATATTGCAATATGTGGTAAAACTACATTGTTGGCAAAATGATATACAATGGTATTGCAAGATGTGGCAAAACTACATTGTTTGGCTAAATAATATATAATGATATTGCAAGATCTGGTAAAACTAGATTGTTTGGCAAAATAATATACAATGATATTGCAAGATGTGGTAAAACTGCATTGTTTGACAAATAATGTAAATTGGTATTGCAAGAAGTGGTAAACCTACATTGTTTGGCAAAATAATATACAACGGTATTGCAAGATATGGCAAAACTACATTGTTCGGCAAAATAATATACAATGGTATTGTAAGATATGGCAAAACTATATTGTTTGGCAAAATAATATACAATGATATTGCAAGATGTGGTAAAACTACATTGTTGGGCAAAATAATATACAATGGTATTGCAAGATGTGGCAAAACTAGATTGTTTGGCTAAATAATATATAATGATATTGCAAGATCTGGTAAAACTAGATTGTTTGGCAAAATAATATACAATGATATTGCAAGATGTGGTAAAACTGCATTGTTTGACAAATAATGTAAAGTGGTACTGCAAGAAGTGGTAAACCTACATTGTTTGGCAAAATAATATACAATGGTATTGCAAGATATGGCAAAACTACATTGTTTGGCAAAATAATATACAATGGTATTGCAAGATATGGCAAAACTATATTGTTTGGCAAAATAATATACAATGATATTGCAAGATGTGGCAAAACTACATTGTTGGGCAAAATAATATACAATGGTATTGCAAGATGTGGCAAAACTACATTGTTTGGCAAAATAATATACAATGGTATTGCAAGATATGGCAAAACTACATTGTTTGGTAAAATAATATACAATGGTATTGCAAGATGTGGCAAAACTACATTGTTTGGCAAAATAATATACAATGGTATTGCAAGATGTGGTAAAACACGTTGTTTAACAAAATAATATACAATGGTATCTACATGTACTCTATTCATTTAGATGAACAAATTTGAAGTTTAATAAAAATGGATCTAGATTTCATTGAAACACTTTAGGTCTAGAAGTCGTCGTGAGTAGTGAGTGTACACAAATAATCAAATCACATCGCTCTTGTCACATTATTGAGAGTGTCCAAATTGAATTACGTCCCTTTCTTTACTTGTCATAACTATAGTCCAGAAAGGCTGTCGTGTTTTGTCGATTACCTTGCTGATTTCGAGTGTAGATTGTAGATTCTATTACACTATAAATTACAATATTTCAAAAAGTATCATATTTTTTTTATATTTAAGGTCATTTCGAAAATATACATTCAAACTAGCACAAACATACCTTACAAGTAATGTGGTATTCTAGGTAAATCCAACACATCCTCTATGGAAGACACGACCTAAATCGCCCACACAGGGGTGTAGGTTTCAAATGAAGTCACCCATTCAGGTAAATTCATACTCTCTGTGTGGAAGATTAAGGTCATGTCTTTCATAGGGGGTATGGATTTAAACTGGAATAGCCAAAATGGTCAGTTGGTTTTAATATAATCATTGTTTTTTAGATCATAACAATGCTATACAATAATTAAAAGCAATACTCGGAATAAAGTCGCGTGTGGAGCTTGAAGGTTTCACAACACAACACAATAAAGACTTACGTAACCTAATCACTGGGCGGGTAAACCTCATAATGTACTTTTGGCCCTTGAACATGGATAAAGCCTTGTAGGTATAGACTTTATATTAAAAAGTTTGCTTTATCCATGTTCAAGGCCAAAAAATGAGGTTTCCCCGCCCAGTGACGCTACGTATATTATGATAGAGTGATCACACGGCGTACACTACGACATTAAGCGGATTTGAGGATTCATACTTGATAAATACATTTGTGTCGCGGCATTTACAGTCAAACCAATGTTTAATATTTAATATTACCTCAGAAGCTCCTCAAAATTGCTAGACCTGTCATTGTTGATAGTTTAACATATATTATGAATATGTCTTTGTATACAGGTGTTTTTCCAAACGTATGGAAAGTAGCTAGAGTTGTTCCCTTCACAAAGGTGGCGATTTAAACAGCACTAATAATTATAGGCCAATTTCCATTCTTTCCTGTGTAAGTAAGATCATCGAAAAGGCTGTTCATAAACATGTTTATACATTTCTCAGTAACCACAATTTGATTAACCAACATCAGTCAGGTTTTCGTCCATTTCATTCAACAGAGACGGCGCTAACTGAAATGACAGATTACTGGTTGAGCAATATGAATTCAGGTAAAATGACTGGCGTAGCCTTTGTTGATTTGCGTAAGGCGTTTGATACAGTCAATCATGATATGTTGTTGAATAAATTACATGAAATGGGCGCAACTGACCACACAGTTAAATGGTTTCGTTCTTATTTACATGATAGAACACAACGAGTGTCTTTTAAGGGAGCTTTATCAAATGAACTTCCTGTAAATTCAGGTGTTCCTCAAGGTAGCATACTTGGGCCACTATTATTCATCATTTTTATTAATAGCATGTGTAAAGTAATTGAGCATGGTTATATTTCAATGTATGCTGATGATACCACACTGTCTGTTAGTGGAGATGATGCTCGTGATATTGCAAGTAAATTAAGGTGTGATCTTGAAAAGCTTATGATTTGGATGCGTACGAATAAGATGTTCCTTAACTCTGATAAGACAAAAATCATGCTAGTTGGTACTAGTGCTAGACTTAATAATGTGCATGAAAATGATTTTTCTGTTAGAATTGATGGTAATGATCTTGAATGTGTTGATACTTTTAAATGCTTGGGTGTTGTAATTGATAATCAATTAAAATGGCATAAGCAAGTTAATAATGTTGTTCGAAATGTTTTTTGTAAACTTGCTTTGTTACGTCGTGTTAAACCATATCTTAATGTTGATACTTTAAATGTTCTTTATAAAAGTATGGTTCAACCTCACTTTGATTATTGTAGCTTAGCATGGTATGGTCGTTTTAAAGAAGATTGTCATAGACTTGATGTAATACAAAAGCGATGTGCGCGAGTGATCTTAGGTGTTAATTACTACACTCCATCTAATTATATGTTTCAAGAGCTAAGGTGGTCACGGCTATCAGATCGTAATGATTATTTCAAAGCTCTAATGATTTATAAATGTCTTAATGGTCTCGCTCCACAGTATTTAAATAATATGTTTAATTATGTGCGTGACAATCACGATCGTGTTACGAGGCAAGCTGCAGCTGATTTGCTAGCTCTTCCACCCATTGTTCATGGTACTGACATCGAGTCTTTTAAATTTTCGTTCAGCTATAGTGGCGTTAAGTTGTGGAATAATATTGACCCGCCTACTAGAAATGCCGTCAATGTTCAGTCGTTTAAGACAATGTATAAAAGTAGCCATCTGAAGTAGATTGCATATTCGCTTGATTTGATGTGTTTTTAAAGTTGTATATACCTATGATTATATGAAATTACGTGCCATAATTGTTTGTATATATGGTCGAATCCAACCAAAAGTGTACACGGCATGTTCAGGGCCATAACTTAAAAGTATTAATCAATTGGCATTCGTTTTTGTATTGTGTTTATTCGCCTTGATCATACGCTTCGCGCCATATATAATAAGACCCCTTCTGTGAAAAACTTAGACACAGAGACCCCAAAACATGCTATTTTTACCCATTTTTTCAAAATATTTCTTAAGGTATTTTTAAAAACATCTAAATCAGTTATGAAAAGAAGTCATTGGATTGAATCTAAATTGATTTCCTGAAAGGTGTGTATTCAAAGATTGCCTGTTCAATTTTTCACATATTTGTACATAATTATGAATTTTTTGTGATAATTTTTCGAGTGGTATTTTTATACATTACCTACGAATACAATTTTTCATAGCACTAGATATATCTTTAAAAAATGGAAATCACTAATAAATGCGCAATTGATACAAGCTTTGATATGTCCAATACTGAAATGCATTACATTCGGACATCTTTATTATTGTGTTTAGCTGCCAGAAATTCTAAATGGCATAAAGGTAGGTTTGGTAAAAAATATGCATTACCTCCGAATACATGTTAAAACCTGTGTCATTTCCACAAAGTGAGAGAATAGTAAACAATAGTTAAGCAATAGGTGCAGGGTAATACACTCTTTATTTCTACCAAGTTTCAATAGCCTGCGTTTAAATATTTCTGAGATGTCAACAATAAAAGCAAGTATTCGTAGGTAAATTTCGGTAACCGAATGTTACCTACGAATACAATTATTGACATCATGACAGTATTGTGAAACACCGCCATTCATGCCAATGCCCATATTGGTACATAACGAAGGCCTGTATGTTTGCTATCAAATCATATGTCAATGAAAGTTGCGAATTCACATACATGCCCACCATGCAAAAGTGAATACGGCTTAATTGTTGAAAAATATGTACTGAAATAGACGACGGTCTGCTCATTTGAAAGAAAAATCAGATTCAAAGAAGATTAGAAGGGGATAAATACATGGATTTGTCAACTGTCACGTGTGCTTCATTTTAAATGTTTACCGACCTTCTGGTTTCTGAGTAATTTGTGTCCAAATTGATTTATTCGAAGGTAACTTTTGACGTTTTCGCTAAGGTTACCTACGAATACCATGGAAAAAACGACTGTTCTCATTGTCTCATGATCTAGACAACACAGTGATGGACCCTGGTATAAAGCTAATTGTAGTTGCCCTCAAACGAAAGGCCACAAGACGTAACTGATTCCAAGATGGACTTCGCAAGTCTGCAATAACGGTTTTAAGCGATTTGTGTACAATTAAGCAAATTAAAGTCACTTTAGTGCCTTTGTTTTTTACCTCAATCCTCTTTCAACCACTGTGAACTGACATTATTAATACATGATAGGGTCTAAAGTATCAATAAACGCACATAAAGAAAATAATACATTCAAAGTGCTTTATAAAATGAAGTTTTGATTGCGATATCCACCAAAAGTCTAATTCTTACCTACAAATACTGAAATGTTACTTACGAATACAGCATAATACATGACATGTGTAATGAAGTGTCCCTACCAATGGAAATTAATTGTCAAAACTTTAAGCGGTACCCCAGGACACTATTATTACCCATATACGGATTCATTCAACAATTATTTATTATGTAAAATTGCTGATTAACTATTTGTATATCAAAATGAAGTGGTCAAAATCTTGCTAAAAGCATCAAAAAAAATTTGATCTAAGGTAATAGCATTTATTCATTTGGACGTACCATCTGAAAGAGATCTAAAAAGTACCATTTTATTAATTCATTACCATAATAGCAAAATTTAAACCTCTAAACTCAATATAGATATTGTTAAATCGCTCATGTTACCTACGAATACCCGGGTTTTTTTACCTTTTCATTGTTTAAAGCGTTAGGTGTATGCGTATAATTCCTAATATTCTTGAAAACATATATCCTACTCGCTCTTATACAATGTGTAAATTGATTCATACTCATTTGATAAATAAAATACAGAAACTGACCTAAACTTCATTTTCAAAAATAAACTAGCATAAATTGACTAAGATCATATTGATCGCGTTATAAAAATAAAACAAATATTTTCTGGTTGAGCTAGCATTTTCCTGACACCCTGTGGTCTACATTACACGAAAAAAAGCGTTAATGGGAATATTCTATTTGTTTTAGGTTGATTAGTATTGCGATAGTGAAAGCATCCTAGTGGTATTCGTAGGTAACATTGGGTTTTGATATCACATTTACTATCACACGTCCTGGATTTATTTTTCAAGATTAGTAATGGCACTTTTGGTTCCTGTAAGGCCAATATGTCATCAATCAATGGGCAAAAGGAAAAAATTGTGGAGACATATTTATTTCAGACTTTTATTTTTGGCCCGTGGACACTTTTGGTTGGATTCGACCATATATCTAAATCATGTGTTTTTATGTATAATTACTATATTTTATAAGAGTGTCTTTTAATATTGTTGTAACTTAATTGTATATTTATTTATGAATATTATCAATCATCCAGGTAGATCAAATAGTTGACTAAATTATAATTCTATTCAACTGGACTTACTATTTATGATGGCTACGGTATCACGTCCCATCTGAGTCAGTGCCTCGTTTCTACGGCCTACCAAAAATTCATAAACAAAATGTGCCTTTGAGACCAATTGTCAGTTGTATTTCATCTGTGACTTATAATCTCGCAAAGCATTTGGCTGGTATTATTGGGCCCTTAGTTGGCAAATCTTGTCACCATGTTGTCAACTCTACCGATCTTGTGGACAAATTGAAGGACATTAAGGTTGAATCAGACGAAACTATCACCTCATACGACGTTTCGGCCTTGTTCACTAGTGTCCCACCGGAGGGCGCTGTAAATGCAGTCAAGGAAGCTTTACACGCTGATAATACCCTAGGTCAACGAACCAACTTGAACGTGGACCAAATTTGTTCACTTTTGGAATTGTGCCTCAATTCAACTTATTTCGTGTTTGAAGGAAATTTTACAAACAAAATCATGGATGTGCGATGGGATCCCCGTTTCCCCAATTGTCGCGAACCTTTACATGGAACGCTTTGAACAGACTGCACTAGACTCTTACAGTGGTATTTCACCGTCGCATTGGTTCCGATATGTCGATGACACTCTCGTTAAGATCAAAAAGAGCGAACTAGATCCGTTTTTTGACCACATTAACTCTGTTGACAGCAACATCAAGTTCACCCAAGAAGGTGCGGACAATAACCAGTTACCCTTTTTGGATTGTTTGGTCAAAATTCAGTCAGACGGCACTCTCACAACATCAGTATATAGGAAAGCCACACATACGGACCAATACTTACAGTTTGATTCCCATCATCCACTTATCCACAAACTCGGTGTGATCAAAACGCTCTTTCACCGCGCGGAGACCATCCCGTCAACGGACGAAGCTAAAGCTGAACATCTGAAGTCGGCCTTAGGTACCTGTGGGTACAAGGACTGGACGTTCCAAAAAGCTTTGAAACCGCAAAAGGACCAAACATCGTCCAAACAATCTTCCACCACCGCTTCGAGCACCCGCAAGTTCGGGATTACTATCCCTTATGTCTCAGATGTTTCTGAGAAGCTAAAGAGGATCTTCGGACAGCACCAGATCCCGGTCTCATTAAAACCCTGTAACACTCTGAGACAAAAGTTAGTCCATCCGAAGGATAAGATCCCGCAACGCAAACAAAGCAATATTGTTTATGCGATTAACTGCCAGGATTCGGACTGTGAGAACTACTACATAGGGGAGACAAAACAACCTCTCCACAAGCGCATGTATCAACATCGTCGCCCTAGTTCAACAGGACTTAACGACTCTGCGGTATACACGCACCTCAAAGCAGCCAAACACAACTTTGAGGACAAGGACGTGATTGTGCTTGATAAAGAACACAGGTGGTATGAAAGAGGGGTGAAAGAAGCGATATATGTTCGCAGGAGGAGCCAACCTTGAATCGCGGAGGGGACTACGCCACAACTTGTCCAAGAGTTACGAACCGACCATCAGGAAGATCCTCGACGACTCTCGTGTGACGTCACTTCTACCATCGTGACGTCACAGGTCAAGAATACAGAGCCAATTCAAGATCACTCGGCCTGATGATGCGTCATGGATATGACGTGATACCGTAGCCATCATAAATAGTAAGTCCAGTTGAATAGAATTATAATTTAGTCAACTATTTAATTGCATATTGCAGGGCCCCGGTTAGAACAGCTTTAAGCTGATTCGGGTATACCCTGGGTAAAGATAATAAATAATAATAATAATAATAATGATTTTGTTTTTAATGTGGATTATATTAAACTTTAACAGTGGGAAAGCATATAGAGCGGGAAGCTTAAAACCACATTGAAAAATCACATAAGTCACTTCAGATATATAGTAAGGAACGTATGATGATGTCATTCGATGAAGTGAGAACATACTATTTTCACGCCAAGCACTCCATCCAAGCACTCCATATAATAGCTTTAAGTAAACATATAATGCATAGACATATTTTGCAGATCCGCAAACATATTCCCTATCAATAACAACCCATTTTCATATTAGTTTGACTTCGTTGCATTAAACATTTTCTTATGGAAGAATACGAATGTGTTCTGACATTTGCTTAGATATGACAGAATAATGCAAACCCATACTAAGAATTTCATTCCCAGAATTATTCTTGTCATAACCAATCAACGGAAGGCATATCACTACTATAAAAATCAACAATGATATATCTAATTTAGTATACAGCTCCAACGTCAATTTGCTTCACATCACGACGTGCAAACCACAAAAGACCTGATGACAAGTTGTATTTCCCCAGATTACTCTTCACCAGAAAGATTCCTTCTTTAAAAGACATTTTTTCTTTTTTTTAATTTTACGATGAAAAGCTTAATCAACTTCGAAACTCAGTAGAGAGCAACTGTGTGTAAATATCATATAGCGCATCATGTATTGTTGTGCTTATCCGAAAGCGGTAAAATATAGTTCTTTGTTGGATATATATAAATATGTCATAATTAATATATATTTTGTGTGTCAACAGTAACATTCTTAGTATCGCACGACGTATTTTGGTAAGTTGATAGATGAGAGATTTCATGGTATTAGTAAATTAAATAAATCATTATTGCAGAACATAATTATGATAATATGGATTCAAGATTACACTTGGCTCCATAGTACAAGTAACCTGTTTCGTTACAATTACTCTTAGTAAAGCACTGGTGAATTCTGGAGAATTTCGTATGTTTACCAAAGTTGGTGGTTGATCATGTTTCCGAGATTCTGATATCTTTTTGTATACATAATTATGCTTATTTACTTTCAAGGGCGTATCAAGCGGGTGGATAGTATGGACGAAGTCCATGGGTCCTTAGGATTCAGGCCGGGCCCCGAGAAAAAGCAAAAAAGAAATAGGGCTGATCGTGAAACTGGTTAACTTCATCATGGGCTGATAAAGGAGATGTTAAAATGACCCCACACTGATCCTTGTCCATGGGCCCCCGAGGCTCTTACTACGCCCCTGCTTACTTTTCGATGAGTAGTCCTATTTTTGCAAGACAAAAAGTGCAGTTTGCTTATATTTACTTCTTCAAATCGCCTTTCAATAAGGCCCGGAATATGGCTTATAGCCCCTGACAAAACCCTCACGGCCTCTTCAAAAAGAACCGCTTTCCGGTACGAATTCTGAAAATAAGAAGATCAAAGCGTTGAAGCTTCTTGTTAAGACTAGCACCATCATAAAAACACTTGTAATCGTATACATTGAGATGATCATGCAGTGAACCATCTCAGTATAAGCGGTGCCTTCACTAGGATCCACGACATGCTCATCTATCAGGGCACAGTTCTTTAACCCCAATACATTTGTACATTCATTGAATGAACTTTGAAAATTTGAGTACAAAAACTCATACTCTGCAACTTGAGGTCAAATTTTACACTATGATTGTTTAATTGAGGTTATTGAACTATGCCATGGAATGAGGCCATTGTGGTCCATAGTGCTTGGTGTGACATATACAATGTATCTGGGATGAAAGTGATATAAAATACACACGAGTGTGAAACATAAAGACAGACTTTACCATACCATACATGACATGTATTTCAAATGATACATTTACATTTTAACCACGCCAAAACACAGCAGAAGATTTTAATATCGATTTTTTGTTGATGTAAATATGTATAAAGGCCTGGATTTAATATTGAAATGAAGTAATTCTTTATTTCTCTTTTATGTTGATTTCAACTCTGTGTACTGCACACCTGTAGGCTCTAAAATGTGTTTTTTATTTTTGCCTGGTGACATACCTCGGTGTCAGCGCTATAATGGTTACTAGGAACATGAAGATAAATCCAGCAAGAGTTTGCTTTATTAACTTAAAGTTTGCTTTGATCTGCTACCACGAAATGAGCGTAAAGGCACAAGTTGGCAATGTTTGTTTGTTTGTTTTGTTTGTTTTATTTCTTCTTTAACCTGGGACACTCAATCAGTTGAAAACACAATTAATCATCTGTTCTTCCTTGAGGCCCAGGGATCAATACAACATTTACATAACATAATTATTAAGGTTTTAAAAATACTAAATACATTCAAATACATGATAATATTGCAAATTTAGATAAATACAATGTTTACAAAATAAATCAAATTACAATGTAACTTTACAACATGTTTAAAATACTATTAATACTACATACATAGGCAAAGCATATAGAATAAAGGATCAAATAATATGGGGGACCCAATAAGCATTAAAACTACTTAAAAGATAAAACACTACAAAAATCAACCTATGAACCAGCATAGCTATAAAACATTAATATTATTCAAAACTATCGATTGCACCAAATACAAACAAAATAATTCATTTAATGTCAAATACAAATAATTCAATATGGAAATTGATTGCACAAAATAGTAGTAAGGCATAGCATGATAGTATAAATATAACTCAAACAAATCTTGTTTTGCAAAATAAACGAATGAAGCCAAAATATGAAACAAATTTAAAGGCTACTATTTAAGAATCATAAAATTGAGAGTTGTATATTGTTTTGAAAGTTGCTGTGCTAATTGGGAGAGGTGATTTCAGTTTAGGATCTAGTGAATTCCAGGCCTTAGCCCCTCTGAATAAGAATGAGCGTCTACCAGCTTCAATTCTGGGTTTGAAATTAAGTGCAATATTGCCATGAGCGCTACCACGTGTATTGTGACGATGACTGGTTTTCACAGAGGTAAAAATTGTTTGCATATACTTTGGAACAAAACCAGCAATACATTTATAAGTTAAAAGACACAGATGGTCTTGTCTAAGGTTGCTAAGAGGCTTCCATTTAAGTTTTTCCCTGATTAAAGAAGATGGTGTCCTGACTGGAACTTTAAGAATGGCCCTCCCA